>NW_023494804.1:7185070-7547570 GCF_904425465.1 Colossoma macropomum
GGAGGTGGGGGTCACAGAACTTGAGAGATTTCAAATAAACCTATAGTTGTGCGACAGCAGCTCCCGCTTGCCTCAGCAAATCATTAGGGCCCAGGCAGCTAAAGAGCTCCCCGGGTGGTGGCTCCATTTTTCAGAGTTGATAATTACAATAAGTTTTGGGCCATTTTTCCGAGCCCTAAGCCCCAGCGCAATTAATACATTTCTCCTGTCGGCGCCCCTTATTGATTCGAGTGGGAAACACAGCTGGCAAGGCTTGATTAAGCCATCACAATGGGCCTGATTAAGCAGGGTTTATTTCTCTGTTATGGTGGCGTAGACACAGAAGCGAGCGAGATGAGCAGGAAGGTTTCTCTCATTTCTTCAACAAAAATGTAGGCACTCACCCTCTTCTCATCCTTTACGATGTAGTTGCGGCCAAGCTTTTTGGTCAGGTGAGGAGCCAGGACGTCGAAGCGGCGGCGGAACTCGGAGAAGACCATGTGGTCAGGATAACCTGTGCAAAGGATCAGTGGGCAATAAGAAATCTGAAATATATAGTAGTATCAAAAGCTAGAGACCACCCTTCCTTTATTAAGTTATTCTGTTTTTAGGGGATATTTTGGAAGATATTAGATGTAGGATAAACCACTGGCATTAAGAAGAGGAAAGTCAAAAGGAGATGAGTGGGGGAAAAAACAGGACTTTCCAAAACTAGACAAGATACAGAGAAAATGGGATTCTTAACAACTGTGCAAGAGCTGGTAGACACCAAAACTGTCCCCACCAGATAAACAGCACTTAAAGCTTTCATCTTTGAGAGAGAGGAGAAAATCAAGCTCCACTCTTGATTCAGATCTGAAATAATACATATCCTTCCACTGTGTAACGACAACTCAGCACTGTGGGTCTGAAAGGATGTGTAGCCTTACTAAGAAGGAAACGCACAAAAAAAAAGAAAAAGAAGCTGCTTGTGTTCCCAGAACAATGGACTGGCCACCCTGCGTCCAGACCACAACATCACTGACTGTGTTTGGGATTATTCAGATTATGAGAAGCAGAAAATACAATAAACTTCTACGACTGAACTTTGAAGGTGAAAAATATCCCTGCAGATTTCTTTGAAAAACTAAAAGCAAGTGTCCTGAAAAGAACAAAAGCTGTAATAAAGGACTCTGAAGTGGTCAGTCTATTGTTCTGAGAACACCAGCAGCTTCTCTTCATGCTGTTTTTTTTCACTTATTTTCTTTTGACTTTATCCTTCCTTATGCAAGTTGATTATCGTATCTGTAATCTCTTCAGACATATCTCCTGAAGAAATGACTGGAAATTAAATAAGTGAAGGAACATCTTTGAAGAAGGGCGGAAGGAAGACTTTTGCACAGTGTTGTTAAGTGCTGGGAAATGGACAGGGTTACAAATGTATAACTAACACTAAAAGTGTTAAATATACTGCATTAAAAACATGAATATAATTACAGTCTCTCTATTGAAAAATTACAAAACTGGCACCTTCGTATCCCCAGTAACTGTTATTATTTGAATGTCAAAATTTATTTTAATTTTATTCTTCTAGTTTAAAAATCTACTGAATTGAAGTATGAGGTGGACTGTGGCTGCTGCTCTCCACACCTTGTCTGTAGATGCGGAGGGCATCCAGCAGCTTAGAGCCACGGAGCTGGGCCCTCAGTAAGGCCACGTCGAGCTGCATCAGGCCGGGGTCACAGCTCTCGCTCTGAGCTTCAGGAGAGCCTGCTTGTGGTGCATCCGCCAGGGGCAGCAGGCAGTGGACAAAGTGAACCCTGGACCTCCGGACAGTGTCAAGTATTGCATCCTGCAAGAGGAGAGAAACGGCACGGAAGGAAAAATATCATTACTCTGTGCATGATTAGCCAAGAAGTCTCAACGGTTAGTCAACAAAGCCACAACGATTAGTTAACAAAGCCACAATGATTAGTTAACAAAGCCACAATGGTCAGTCAAGTAAGGCAACAAGGCCACAACATTTAGTCTACAAGGATCAGAAACTAATCGACAACCATTGCGACGATTAGTCAACAATAGAAAAATTGTTTATCGTTGCAACAATTAATCAACAAAGCTCCAATGATTAGTCTACAACAGTTATTCAACAAAGTCACGACAATCTGTCTACAATGAATGGTCTATAACAAGTAGTCAATAGCAACTGCCTAATTGTCAATTATAGCAACGATTGGTCAACAAAGTTGCAGTAATTATCAACAATGATTAGTCAACAAATCCACAACTATTAGTCTACAATGATTGGTCAACAACAATAGAAAAAACTGTCAATCATTGAAACAATTAGCCTACAATGATTAGTTAACAGTCACAACCATTATATACAACAACTGCCTAATCATCAATTATGGCAATGTTTAGTCAACAACATTGCAGCAATTTATCAATAATTATTAGTCAACAAAGTTGCATCAACTGGGCTACAACGATTAGTCAAGAACAACGAACTAATCGTCAGTCACTGCAACGATCACTTTAATTGTCAGTATTGTTTTACTGTCGATGCATCATGTACTCTGTAATATTTATATGATGCAGATAGTAGGGGGTGATATGGTTTTCAATACACCACAAAATCGCTTGTCATAACAATGGTGGTGGCAAATGCGGAGGAGCCAAAAAAGGTGTAATAGTCAGATTAATCAACTGAATAATAGTTTAAAAAAACTGAATAATAATTGTTAGCTGCAGCCCCATATTATGCTAACAACAAAAGTTGCATAAGCCCTATGTTTAGGAGCCTCTTCTAAACCTACCACTTGCAGTTTGATCTGGATACAGAGAGACTTCTTCTTCACAGCAGCCATGCCGGTGGTGAAGGTTTTCCTCATGCTGGTGGCCCGGCGCAGGGCGAGCTGAGAGCCGCCCTCCAGGCCAGCGATGGAGCCCGACAGCACCGTCGCGCTACCAGAACGACCAACGAACAAAGCGCTGATATTCTTCCTTTAAAAGAACAGCCAGAAATCAGGGACAGTAAGCACTGGGCGGTGTTTGTTCACACTAGACACTGTACATTAGAGCAGTGGTCCTTCATCTCAGTTCTGGGGACTGTCTTCATCTCCTCTGGTTCAATTTTTTAGACAACATGTCCAACCCTTTGGACCCCCAGAACCGGGACAGAACCGCTGCATTAAGACAGGACAAACTTTATTAAGCTTAAAAAGGAAAGTTTTCCAGAGTGGGAGTGGGGAATTGGCAGCATTTGATTCATTCTTGTTCTAGATAGTGTCAAGTCAATTCAAAACAGCGTATTGTATTATATTATATTATTGAGAGCTAGTAAGAGTTTCAATTGTTAGCACTTCAAGACGTTCCATAGTCTAAAGTGCAGTTTTTATCATCACTAATCAGAGGCTAAAAGGGGCTAAACATGTTTTCAGTAAGTCAAATTGCATCAAAAACACAACACGTATTCACGACAGTTCAATGACTAAAACTGCACTTTAGAATATGAAACACATCCTGACATGTTCAGCTCTTATTAGCTCTAACTGAAACTAAAAAATAAGTAACACCACATAGAAACTGTGTCAAATGCTATCAAATGCTGCTATTTACACTAATAGAGTTGAATTTAGATGATATTTATACTCAATTATTTGCACAAGATTTTAAAAAAGTTTTTATTTTGCATTATAACAACTAATAACGCATTGATTAATGATTTTTACATAGCAAACCTCCAGTTATTTATTAATATAGATCATAATGAATAAAACTAAACCATTTGGAAGGGCCTAATTCAGGCATTCCTGAACAAAGAACCAGATCTTAATAAACCCCCAAAATGTGTTCCTCAAAATAAAGTATCATAGACATAAATGTGAGTGTAGAAGGATCAGTTGCCTGACTTCACATCATTAAGATAAAATAATCAATAAAGAGTAGCGTAGAATATGTGAGAATCCAAATGGATCAGTAACAAGAGGCTGAACATGAATTCATTAGCATTAAGGTGCACTTTTCACTCTATAGGTATTAGCAGGTCTGTCTTACTTCTGGGAATTCTGCAGCAGACTGGCTGCGTTCTGGGAGGCGGGATTTTGCTTGGCATAATTCAGCCAACCACGTGCGTCGTACTCCACCCAGTCCGTCTCATGGCCGTGGCCAAGCAGAAAGTGCTGTGGTCGCTCACTCTTTAACAGCAATGTGTGACCTGTAAAGAAAAAAAAACAAGCTTATAAAACAGATGTACATGTATATCACTGCTTGGATCTATGAATGGCAATAATGTGCCAAGTTTTTAAAAACTACTGTGTTCTTCATGGAATAACCTTTGTAATGTAGCTTGGCAACCACTGACCACTACAAACTACATTGATCGATGGTGGCGCTTGTGTGTGAAGCTGCTAAACAATGACCTTTCTCTGAACTTGTATTTGAGCGCCTATTTTACAGACAGCATGATGTCAAAAGTTTATTTTTGAGGACCCCCAGAATTTTGATTTTGAGACATTCCAAGGGTCCAAGAGGTTAATTAGGGTGTCCCAGATCCCCAGAACCTTCTGTATTTCGCACCTTGGTTGTGTCTAACAACACCCTTTATCTGTGGTAAAATCACTACAGACCTCTGAAGTCATGGTGTCACGCCCATATTAAGCTCTGGGTCTAATGTTCTTTTCTTAATAAAGTCTTCCTCTATTCAGAATGGATGGACCTGTAGATGTTCTCGGATCTAAAGCAAGAGTGGAGCTTCTTTTTGTTAGGTTTGCTGGTCTTCCAGTTCTTTCACAGTTGTGGGTCCTATTTTCTCTGTTTCTATCATTTTCTATGTGTATCTTTTAATCTTTTTTTTCTGTTTTGACTGGAATTAAATAAATGAAGAGTGGTCTCTGACCTTAGCACAGTACTGTAGGTATAAATAAATGTGTGTGTGACCTTTGCTCTCTCCCTCTGCAGGCCCATAGTAGCCAAAGAGTCTCTCCAGCAGTGTGTCCTCTGATCCTCCTGGCTGCAGTGCCTCCTCCTCCATTAGCCAGAGCAGCCCCCTCGCCTCATCTGTCCTCGCTGGGGTTCGTACCTAAAACAAACACACACATACATACACAAACGCACCTGTCAGAACCCCAGAGCATGCAGGAAACTGCCTGATAAACACCTCCATGTACCACCAAGGTATACATTACATCTCTTCCACATAAAGTGTGCACAGCTTGAAACTGCCTTGCTGCCAAAGACAAGTAATGACTGGAGGAGAAACTCAGCAAGAGCCCAGTCTGCTATTGACTTACACACACCAACAAGCTCCGAGGAAATCTGCCCAACTATACACTCTGCAACTTCAGTTCACGCTCAGCCGCACTCCAGCAAGGTTCATTCAGACCAAAGATATTCCATACCGACTACTCAGCTGAAAGGATTAGCTGATCGAAAACAATAATTACCATGGTTTTACACTTAACTCAGATGTAGTTGATCAGGCAAGACACATCCAGACACGTCTGGCGTCCAAATTTTGCTTCTTTTGTTTAAAGCTATAAGGCTAATGTTGCTAACAAACACTAGAACTCAATAGTCACCCATGTCTTTTCTGTGAATATATTCCCCAAACTTCTCCCATCCCGCTTAAATCACATCCAGCTCTACATTAAGGTTGCACAGACTTGGTGATGTGGTTTAGGACACAGTACAACTTATCGTGAAATATAAAAATTCAAAATTTCACTATACAGCTTAAAACAGTAGGCAGCCATTTTAGAGATGCCGAACTCTGAGTTTCCATTATCACACAAGCATATGGATGCTAGATCAGAGAATGCGTAGTGAGAAGAATTGCCACTCAATAATGTCTTCTGGGTTTGTCAAACGCTAGAGGGCGCTCCTGAGGAAGTTCAAAATGAATGGGCTTCTATGGAGCAAAGTCATGGGCTATGTTCACATTACAAGCCACACTGCTCAATTCCAATTTTTGCATTTTGATTAAGGTCACAAGTCTTGAATTGGATATTTATTATCCGATCTAGGAGCAAATATGAAAGTGGTTCAGGTTGAATTTGAAAAGATTCGTGTACCCACACAGCTCTAAGAACATCAAATCTATGTCACATTAAGGCCAAAAATCGTATTTGTGACATTTCAGCCTGATAATGTGAATGTAGCCATGGTCTGTAATTGGTCATGCTGGTTGACCAGCATACCAGCTTTCAAAACACAACATATGCTGGCTTTGTTAGTGACCACTAGCTAGTTTAGCATGGCTACCAGCATCTAACTGCCCAAAACCTGTTTGTTGTAGAAAAACTGATATTGGAAAGTTATCAAAATTAAAGGGTCCCACAAAAATACATCTAATTTTCCTTTTTTAGCCATTTAGCTCCATTCATTCCTATTTATTAAGGACTCCTGTGGGTGCCCTCTAGTGTTCTGCAGTCACATTATTGATATAATGGGAGAAATAAGAAGCTGCCAGGCCCCCACTAAAGTGCCTCTGGCTCGATTACATTCACAATTTCTGTTAATCCATTTTATTAATATTTGTTAATCTTGAATTTTCAAACTAAAGATAAATGTTAAATTGAAACAACTGAAGACTCCAATATAACCTAGTGTCTATACACCTACATGAACTTTAAGGGTAGTTAAGATTTGGGTGACTATTGACTTCTAGAGTTCGTTGGCAACACTAGCCTCATAGAGCCAGTGCTTAAATAAAGAAGCAAATCTTGGACACTAACTACGTGTGAGGTAAGTGGAAAATTGTGTACAATTGATTTTCAGCCGAGTCATCCCTTTGAAGTCGTTTTATAACACCATTTACGGTGAATTCACAACAGGAAGCAGCATTTTGTTTATCGCCACTGCAGTGTTGGACTTTGTTCAGTGACTTTTCATTTCATGCTTTATTGTACTATAACCAATGTTAAACAACACTTCCTCTGTCCAAGCAATTATTGTGTTGTCGAGTGTTTTAAAAGGCTACGCCATTAGCCTTCACATTCTCATTCTGACTCAAAGGCAGCAGAGCGCTCCTGCAACCCCTCAGTAAAGGCAGACCACTTTAGCAATTATGGAGAAATAGCCGCCTCTTTTTCTCTCCATTGTTCCTTTGTTTCGCTAAACTCAAGTTTAATACAAGAGAGAGAAACTACAACAGCAGACGCTGATACTCAAGACAAAGCGCTTAGCCAACATAGTTTTTTTCACTTAATAATAATAATAATAATAATAATAATAATAATAATATATTTATTTATTTATTTATTTATAGAGCCCTTTTGTACCAGTGGCAGCTCAAAGTGCTTTACAGACAGGTGATAAATCTCAACAGTAACAGAAGAAATTATAAGTATTAATTTAATATCATATAAGATAATGACACAGATCAAATTAAAAAGATAAATACCAAAGAGATATAGAGTTTTAATTAAATGCTAAGGTAAAAAGATACACTTTCAAATCTTTCTTAAAATTGTGCGCTGAGCTTGACTGTCTAATACAGGGTTTGGCAACATGCGGCTCTTTTACTGCCCTGTTGCAGCTGCGCAGAAGAATTAGATCTTTAGGTAAAAATAAAATAATCCTCCTTTGCAGTGAAATAAAGCTCTGCTGATTGTTCAACACAGTTTTAACAATAAATGGTTGTAAACGCTGAAGTTAATGTAGCTATAACTGCTAAATCACCCTTTAACCCTGATGGTTGGTGCACAGACTGCTGGTCACAACAGCAATACAGACAACAGTCTCGACTAGGTAGTAGCTAACAAAACAGCAAAGACTGAAAGACTGAAGATGAACATCAATAATTTGGAGACGAATTGACTTATTTACAGTTCTAATCACTCCAGCTGGCTTCCTGATATGTTTAATCTGCAATGAGAAACCGTCAAACACTAAAAAGGCGTGAAGCTGTAGTCAGCTTCTCATTCGCCAGCTTCTTGTTCATATTTTCCCGTTCCACCTTAAATGATGCAGCGGTTGCATTTTGGCGCCTCAGACACCATTTAAGGTGGAACGGGAAAATTCGAACAAGAAGCTGGTGAATGAAAAGCTATTTTACTTTTGTGAAAAAGTTTCCTGTTGGATGTTGATGTGAGAAAAGTGGCTATAGCTGAGCTAAGGCTTAAAGCAGAGCAAAGTAGTTTATATTATTATAGTTTATATTAGATTTTTTAGCCTATAAAAGCACATTAGCACATATTGAGACATATTTACACCCATGAAGGTAAAATGGACATAACGTGTTGTGGCTTTTAAGGTGGTTTGATCATTTTTGAAAGGACTAAATGGCCCTTCAGAACATTTGGGTTGCTGACCCTTGGTCTAATGGAAGGTGGAATTGAGTTCCATAGTTTAGAAGCTTAGTAGTAGTTTAGTAGCAGTTCTAAGATCATGTGCTGGAACATAAACATTCTGTGAGATAAGCATGAGCTTTTAATTTAGAGTCTTAAAATCTAGTAGCAAAACTTTAAAATCTATTCTAAAGGATACAAGTATCTGGTGCAGTTTGAAATGGGAGCGATATGAGCTCTCTTTTTGTTTTTGTTAGAATCCGTGCTGCTGCATTTTGCATGAATGAAGGCACCTTCATAAAACCTTTCAAATTTTAACAGAATGGACCAGAGAGAAGAAGCATAGCCAGAGGAGGGTACCAAAGGTGAGTTCTTACCAAAGCTTGACTGGAGGCTTGGTCTACAGCAGCAATGGAGAGTGAAGTGCTGGGCTCGATGTCATCTAAGGCAAGCTCTATGTTTTCCTGGGGAAAGAAAGTTTGGTTAACAACTTGTTAATTTGCTTTGAGTAGGGTAAATAACTATGCAACAATGCAGGGCATGCGCAACTATCTAAGCATTGGCTCAGTGAACTTGCATGTCCTCTCCTGTCGATGCCACAGCCATCTGTATAAGTAAGCGCATATATCTTATCGTTATATATATGTATACACACACAACGATCAGGCATAACATTATGACCACCTCCTTGTTTCTACGCTCATTGTCCATTTTATCAGCTCCACTTACTATATAGGTGCACTTTGTAGTTCTACAGTTACAGACTGTAGTCCATCTGTTTACTCTGATACTTTGTTAACCCCCTTTTACCCTGTTCTTCAGTGGTCAGGACCCCCATGGACCCTCACAGAGCAGGTATTATTTGGCTGGTGGATCATTCTCAGCATTGCAGTAACACTGACGTGGTGGTGGTGTGTTAGTGTGCGTTGCGCTGGTGTGAGTGGATCAGACACAGCAGTGCTGCTGGAGTTTTTAAAGACCTCAGTGTCACTGCTGGACTGAGAATAGTCCACCAACCAAAAATATCCAGCCAACAGCATCCTGTGGGCAGCATCCTGTGACCACTGATGAAGGACTAGAGGATGACCAACACAAACTGTGCAGCAGCAGATGAGCTGTCGTGAGGCTAACAAAGTATGCAGAGAAACAGATGGACTACATTCTGTAACTGCAGAACTACAAAGTGCACCTATATAGTAAGTATGTATATATATATATATATATATATATATATATATATATATATATATATATATATATATATATATATACATATATATATGCAAATACACATGATTTAAAGATCAGACAGGTGTTAGCTTAGCTAATGTAACAGAATTGGTAGTTAGTGTTCTCCTCCAAGCGTGGTGAGCTGTCCAGTGAGGCTGCATTAGCAGCACTTACAAAGGATGTAATGCAGCTTCAAGCTTGTGCTATCCTTCACCCTTCTGGTTTAGAAAGTGTACTCACATTCTGTCATGAATAGTTCCACTGAAGGGTCTACAATTGCATTAAATGGCATTTAATTACATGACATATAATCACCTATTTATACTGCATATATAAAAGGCCTGAAATCAGCTGCAAAGAGATATAGGCACTTTTAAAATCAGCCAGTCACACTGTGGTACAACAGGTTTGTTGGACATTTTGGAACCAGACGAAAACAATAAAATAAAACCCCTTCTAGACACAACACACAAAAAACACTAGTTGAATGCAATTGGCTGGAGGCTTACAGGAGATATATATTGTTGGTCTAACTGGATTCAGAGAATGCAGTTAGCAATGTCAGCTTCTGAGTAATAAGGCTTTTAGCATGGTGCTGTATAATTTCGTAGCATTCAGACTAAGCTAGAACAACACTGCCTCGTAATCTAAATGTCCGGCTGCTCAGTGCATTTTCTATTTGTCTAGATGAGTGACCTCACTGCTGACAGGCGAGGCTGTCAGAAAAGCCATTTAAAAATCAGCGATGTTTGTGTGCCTGAAGTGGGAAAGTGTTGAGGATGGAAAAGACATAACAGCTATTAAGCATATTCATCATATCCATTATAACACGATATATAACCCCAATTTTAAAAAAGCTGGGACAGTAGGAAAATGTACACAAAAACAGACAGCAATGATTTGCAAATCCTTTTTGACTTGTATTCAACGGCAAACAGTATAAATGACAAGATATTTAATGTTTCAGCTAATAAAGTTTGTGGCACGTGTACCTCTGTGTTACATCACCTTTCCTTTTAACAGTGTTCAGTAATTGTTTAGGAACTGAGGCCACCAATTGTAGTCGTGAAAAAGTGGAATTATTTTCTATTTTTGCTTTTTATGTCACTTCAGCTGCTCAACAGTATGGGGTCAGACTCATCAGACCACAGCACACATTTCCACTTTGTGTCAGTTCATCCCATATGAAATTTAGCCCAGAGAAATCGTCAGCGTTTCTGGATCTCATTGGCTTCTGCATTGCATCGTCTTAATTTGCATTTATAGATTAACTGACAAAGGTATCTCGAAGTATTCCCGAGCCCAACATGGTGTGGTAAATCTTTTAATAATGTTATGGACTGTAGATGGTGAAACTGAGAATTGTGGTCCTGAAACTGCTGGAGTAGTCGCTTGCCTAGTTTTTCTCAAACTGGCGACTGAGCCTTTTGTGAACGCCCCTTTTATCCGATCATGATAGCAATACCTATTACCTATTCACCTGTTTACTTGTAGACAGGTGGTCAGATATGAAATATCTCTTCTTTCTGTTGTTTTTATTTAAATTTGCAGGATGGATTCCGTTTTTATTTGTATTTTACCTCCTGTCCCAACTTTTTTTTGGAATTGAGTTTGTATTTACAATCATTTTTTGTCAAGTTTTCTATTTTAAGATTTGACCACTGAGGTGTTCTGGATGTTAACTTTATTATAGCTCTATTCTTGATGCTCTCTGTCATTCTTGGTAAGTCAGCTGCAGCTTCATTCATCATTCTGGACACAATACTGGACAGTATGGCAGGGATCTATGAATGCTGCACTCTCACTGCAGCCCAGATCAGATCAGATCTGAATGGATGGAGAGTTACTCCGCAGTCCCTGAAGCAGAGAGGGACTTTACAGGAGCCGTTCCAGCAGGGGGGCGGATTTCAAAGCCAGCAGGGGGGACCGTCACAAAGTACGTTTGTCTGTCACCAAGTGTAAGTCTCTGAAGTTGGTGTGTTCAAGAGTGGACCACATGGGACGTCGCAGATGTAGCCACTGTTATACAGGGGTGTTTATTGATTCCAGTGAGAAGGTGAAGCTTTTTAAAAAGAAATGTACAATGACTTACAGCAGGAAGCAGCAGGTTTGACTGGAATGAGTCAGACATAATTGTGGGGAGAGAACTGTGAGGGCTGTATGTCTTCTGTTAGAAGGGGTTTCTGTCTGCGTGAATATTTTCAGGGCAAACATGTCCTGACTGTCAGGACCAACAGACAGCTTATGACTTTGACTATTTATAATAAAAGCTCCATGTTTCAGTTTTTAAAACTAAAAGAGCAAAATCATTGTTTTTGGTTACTGAGGTTAAGATCAGGGTTAAGTTTAAGATCAGGCTATATGTATGTATTTGAATATATGGGGCATATATGACATATAGATACTTAAATGTATTTGGGACATTATTATTACATATAAATACATGTGTGTACAAATATGTAGTTGTACACAAAAGTTTGGGCACCCTGGTCAAACTATTAAAAAAATAGTGAAAATAAGTGAAAACATATGCAAAATTAATATATATATATATATATATTAACTTTATAACACGTATGTATTAACATGTATTCACATGTGCTAACATGTGTGTGTGCACATGTGTGTGTTTGTGTGTACCTCCTTGTAACGCTCCAGCTCCTGAACAAACGTGCGCTCGTGGAAAAGGGCCTGCAGACGCTCCTGAGCGTAATTGTGGCAGAGCTCCTCAAACGTGGCTCCTCTCTCACTCTTAACCTGCCGAGGATTCTGAAAACCTGGAGTGTCCACAATCAGCACAGAGCACAGAGAGTGCTGAGAGGACTTCAGAGCTCTAAGAGAGAGAGAGAGAGGGAGAGAGAGAGAGAGGGAGAGAGAGAGCGGGGGGGGGGGGAGAGTGTGAGAGAGAGAGAGAGAGAGAGAGAGAGAGAGACAAAGAGAGAGAGAGAGGGGGAGGGGAGAGAGGAAGAGAGGGAGAGAGAGAGAGAGAAAGAGAGAGAGAGAGGGGACAGAAAGAAGAAGAAAAAGAAAGATAAAAGAAAACAAACAGAAAAAAATTAAGTAAAAGGAGTGGGGTAATCAGGAAAAAAGTATAAAGAGTGAAAAAAAAGAAAAACAGAAAAAGTAACAGAAAGAAAGAGTAAAAGAAAATAAAGTGGGGCAGGGGGAGAGGGGAGAGAAAGGAAAAAGAAGGAGATAGCAAGATGGAGAGAGAAGAAAAAGAGAGATGGAGGAAAACAGCAATACGAAAGAGAAAGAAAATGAGATTGAGTGGGTAATCAGGAAGAGAGAGGGAGAGAAAGTAACAGAAGAGTAAACGAAAAACAAAGAGAGATAGAAAAGAAAAGAGAGAGTGAGGCTGTGTGTGAATCAGTGTGTAACGCAGTGAAGGTGTCTGAGCTGCAGTCTGAGGTGATGCTCACCTGTTGATGAGGGAGATGAGCAGAGTGAAGAGTTCAGAGTACAAACCAGCAGCCATGGCCTCCAAACACTCCATCGCCGTGGCCTTAGACCCTACACACACACACACACACACACACACACACACACACACACACACACACACAGTGTATTCAATATAGAATTCAGCTGTGATGTGTGCGGTTGGCTGAGGGGTGTTTGGTAAGCTGTAGAAAGGTGGTAAACAATGCTAAATAAACAGAGGTGAGGAGAAAATCTTCCTCAAGGACCAATAACAGCCAGCGCAAACTGCACAATATCTTACCAACGCTCACAACCTCAACCCTTCCTAAGGTTTTTTTTTTACATTAATTGATATTCTCCAACTCTGAGACTGTACGTAGTGCATCGTACATCTTTCTGTAGTGGGCATCAGGCCCATATTAGGGACTCCAGATCTGAGCAGGTTTTCTCCATGAAAAAATAACAGCATTTTCAAAAATCACTGCTATCAACCTGGGGTGAACAAACATGTTCCAAAAGAGGTACAGTTTGCTTGTGTACATCTCCCCCATACATGTCACTTCATGCTCTGAAATATGAGGTTATAAAGGAACCATAACTACTATTAAACCAGTTATGTACCAAAAACAGCTACTCAAACTGTGGCCTACTTCTGCCAAGGCATCTTGTGTGGTGTATTTTGGTTAAATTTTATTATGCCAATTTTATGATGTCAGCTCAACACACAGCTCACATGTAGCAATGTTTGTATTTAGGCTCTTTTATAACCTCGTAATTAATCTCCTGCAAAGACCCGGTGATATTGCAAGGAAAAATTTAAGTACAGCAAAATGTTTTGGCTTCAGAACATCTTCGTTCACCACAGGGTGTGATACCAGCGATTTTCAAAAACACCGTTCACGTTTCCCCAAAGTGAAAACCACCTTAAACCTGGAGTTCCAAATACAGGCATGACATCAACCACAGAATGACAACAAGACCTCAGAAGTTTATTTGCCAGGCATTTTCATTGCCATAATCATGTCATAATTATTGACAATCATGACATAATCATTGACATGGTTCTTATTAGCCAACAAATCTGGGTTTGGTGGATGCCAGGAGAACACTACACTTAAATGCATAGTACCAACTGTAAATTATATTTACTTTTATGGCATCTTACAGTCTGATCCTGTTACAGAGGTATGCCAATGTAGTGTTAGGAGTCTTGCCCAAGGATTCTTGCTGCCATGCTGTCTGCTGCCCACCAAGCTACACTAAATGCACTGTAACGTTTGGTAGAGGGGGAATAATTGTCTGGGGCTGTTTATCATGATTTGGGCCCCTTGGTTTCACACACACGCACACACACATTTTCTAAGCCACTTATCCTTATGGGTCGTGGGGGAGCTGGAGCCTATCCCAGCAATCCAATTAGCGCATCCAATTGGCCTGACTGCATGTCTTCGGACTATGGGAGGAAACCGGAGTACCCGGAGGAAACCCACGCAGACACAGGGAGAACATGCAAACTCCACCCTGGTCACCCAGCCGGGGAATCGAACCCAGGCCCTTCTTGCTGTGAGGCGACAGCGCTACCACACCACCGTGCTGCACCCTTGGCTTCAGCAAAGGGGAGTTTTAATGGCACAGCACACAATGAGATTCTACAGAATTACGTGCCTCCAAAAGCAGTTTCCTGTTTTGTTTTCTTTGTGCCTCTGTGCACAAAGTAAGATCCACAAAGAAACAGTCTGGCACATTTG
This sequence comes from Colossoma macropomum, assembly GCF_904425465.1. Taxonomy (NCBI): domain Eukaryota; kingdom Metazoa; phylum Chordata; class Actinopteri; order Characiformes; family Serrasalmidae; genus Colossoma; species Colossoma macropomum. Next base: position 7,199,721 of record NW_023494804.1, read on the forward strand.
GTGTGCAAGATCTTGACTGACTTGCTCAGAGCCCTCACCTGACCATATCCCACACCTTTGGGTTTAACTGGATCGGCCAGCCCTTAATGTCCAACATCCCCACTTCACTAATGCTCTCACGTTCCAATGTCTAGTGGTAGGGCTTCCCAGAAATGTAGAGACCAGCAGGAGGGGGAACCAACTCCATATTAATACCCATGGATTTGGAATGAGATTTTCAACAAGCACACAGAAGTAGAAGAGTCTCTTCTGATCCCTACATCATTCTTATTTTACCGGCACTCAGCAGTGATAATAAAATCTGAATAATAAACAAAACATGAAGGTGTTGAGTGACTCAGGCTTGTCACCAGAAATCAAATCAGACTGCAGGCTCATTCTGATTTGAGCTTCCACACGCATGCCTCCTGGCTCCCCGCACATGTTAAACGCTTTCTGACATCAGATAAAACTCAGCGCCGCACCGCCGCAGCCAGACACGCCCTTGGGCCATCCGAACGTGTGCGTGAGGGTGCGTAGGCGTGGCCCCGGGTGACAGTCCCATAACGCGGAACTGCCACACAAGGCAGTGCGCTGGAGCTTATTATAAAACCGCAGAAGCCGATTTTGCAGAACTCCGCATATAAACAAATACGAAAGTCAATGAAGAGACACCAGCAATAGAGACACTTTTAGAGTAAACAAGGCACGTGTTCTGCATACGCTGCAGCATCTGGCATGTTGAGGACTTGGCGAGGACTCTCTGTGTGTTCAGATCCTATTTGTAGTGTCTGTTATGCTGACAACGCGATTTCTTTGGAGCCTGTGTGGATGTAATGCATACACATCAATATAAAAGATATATACAGAGCCGCGTCTTGAAAGTAAATGAGAAGATGGCTTGCAATAAGCAGTAGGCATGCGTCTCTGCAAACGTTGTCCATCAAAAAACAACAAAGAATGCACAGCCGTTAATAAACAGCACTGCTAAAAAGCTGGGTGTCCCCAAACTTTTGGTACGTTCTAGTAGGTTACAGTGGTTGTGATGGTGGTTCTGATACCTGAGCTATCTCCCGAGTCTTCGGCCCCCAGGCGGACGCTGGAGGATCGGGGGAGCGTGCCCTTGGCCTGTGGTTTAAAGATAGATGAGGAGAGCTCCTCGAGGGTGCAGCCCAGCAGATACGCGGCCTTCTGAGCCCATTCGTGTCTCGCAAACTGCTTACGTCCAGCTGAGAAAGACCAAAGTTAAATATCATTGCTGAAAAAACAAGATTTATATCACAAATATATCACATTCTGGCTCATTTATATCATTCATACAGCTTGTGGTGCTTGCTATAGTGAGCTCTAATCACTCCTGAGAAGAAGTCAGTGGTTTAAAGAGAAACTCATCGTAGAGAAACTTGCCGACTCAGATTCCTTTACAGTGGTGGTGATAGGGACCCGAAGACATGATGTCTACAACACAAATATAGCCATTTTATGTACTATTCAAACCCAGCTGTGAACCTACACGTGTCTTCAGACATCTGGTTCCTATCAGCACCACTGTAAACAATTCTGACTCTGTTCTGACTCTGAAGTTTCTCTAGTACAGAATTTCACATTAAACCACTCTGAATGACTTTGTTTATATTTTTACTGTCTACTTTCTATTGCGAGCTGGCTGTCCCATACCCTAACTCTTAAATCTACACTTGTAAAAATAATATTTAACAATGTTTTTTTGTATTATTTAATTTATTTTTATGTATGATAAATATTTAGATTTATCATACATTTAATTAATAAAAAAATCAAAAAATGCTATTTTTAGTTTTAGTCTGTAGGTGGAGCCTTATTTTAGCCACGCCCCTGCATTTTAGAGCAGGAAGTGAGACTGCATCCCTGTCCCTCATGACCACATGGTGGCAAGTTAGATACCAGTGTTTTAAAATAAAATGTGTCTGAAAATCAGTGTGGAACATTAAGAATTTTTGTGTTTTAATGAAAAATATTAGGATTTTATGTTTATCTGTTCAGAGTTGTGTTTGCTAGCCATGTACTGGCTAGCGATTTGAGTTCTGCTCAAAATTAGTTAAATTGTCCAAGTCCAAGTCAGTTAAAAGCAAGAAATGTGTTTTCAGCTCTGACTTTAAACCAATTCAGTAGAACGATCCATATATGCATATTTGAATGTTTTTTTTTTTGTCTAAAATGCATTTTAGACCATTTTCAAGAATTTTCTTTTTTTTTCATAATATACGTTTTCGTGATTGGGTCTTAACACATAAAACAAATATCAATGCTAAGTAATGATTAATACCACCTTTATAAGAGAAATAAATATGTGTTTTCCATTAAACACCAGCTGTTACACTTTTTAAAAACTTGTTACAAATGGATTTACGGCATTTTGGAATAAAACTCTTCATTTATACAATAAAGGATTAAAGAAAAAAGTTATAATCACACTCTTCAAAAGTTCTAACCACGTCTCCTTGTTCTGCAAATTCTCAAAATACACAATGACACTTTTAATCTTTGGGATTGATGATCAAAGAGTTTGGACACCGGAGAGTTTTTACAAGGAATGTTCTGATATTCCGCCACACGCCGCCTTAAGAGAAGCGCGGCCGAACATCAAACGCAGCAGACAGAGAGAGCTGTTGGCTGGAAGCCTTATCAGCAGCACAAGCCCACTGCTCTGCCCAACACAATGTTACCGAGGGAGGATGAAAGACACACACAGAACACTATTAAAATGCTAATAACAAATTGTCTGCTATCTACGATAAAACTGGCATATTCCGAAGAAAAAAATCATAAGAGGAGGTTTTTACCTTCATCTGACTCTGGGTTATGATGGGGGTCAGCATGCAACATCAGCGTGTGAGTGAGAACAAAAGGGTTAGAACGACAACTACACACTGGAGAGGAAAAATCTTAGAAGTTAAAACAAGTTCATTTATATTAAACATGCAAGCACACATTAAAATCACTATACACAATCTGTGGTGACACATGCAACTGAGTTTATAGAAGTGTACAGGCCTTGAGACCCATTAGCAGCCTCATTATAAGAATCTCAGCAGTGAGCTGAGTGATGAACACACTTGCTTAATGTCATTATTATCATTAACACCCACACACATTAACCTCATGTCACCCTCCACGAGGGAAGATGCCGATATAAAGAAAAGCGAGAGCGACGGGGTTTAAGTCTTGGCCAAGTGCCTTTCAAATCACTCTGCTGCCACTTAGTGGATGAGAGTAAGAATGCAATAAGGATGAAAGTGCAATAAAATGCAGTACTGTAAAAGTCAGAGACCACCCTTCAATTATTTAATTTCCATAAAATAGGCTTTGTATAAGTTATTCAGTTTTCCGGAGATGTTTCTGAGGAGATCAGATATGGAGTTAAATCAGTGTCACCAGAAGCTGAACGTGAAGTCTTGATGCTTGAAAAAAATACATGTGTAATTTGATGTTCTCAAAAATTCTCACTGCAATCTAACATTTTAGACATTTGAGTTTATGGAGTCTAAAAATTCAGTTTAAAAAAATCAGGTGATAAAACATTCAGGTAGTACGAAATTCAGGTTTAAAAGGTATAAAAGGTATGAAAGTTTCAGGTTCCAAAAATTCTAACTGTCCAAACCCGACTGCAGCCCAACAAAATTCTGTCCAAGCCCAACGGTAGCCTTACAAAATTCTGTCCGACAAAATTAGGTCAGACAAAATTCTGTCCAAACCCAACAGTAGCCCTACAAAATTCTGTCTGACAAAATTATGTCCGAACCCGACTGTAGCCTTAAAAATTCTGTCCAGCAAAATTCTGGCTGTACCCGACTGTAGCCCTAAAAATTCTGTCCAGCAAAATTATGTCCAAACCCGACTGTAGCCCTAAAAATTCTGTCCGACAAAATTCTGGCTGGACCCGACCGTGGCCCTAAAAATTCTGTTCAGCAAAATTATGTCCGAACCCGACTGTAGCCCTAAAAATTCTGTCCGACAAAATTCTGGCTGAACCCGACCGTGGCCCTAAAAATTCTGTTCAGCAAAATTCTGTCCGAACCCGACTGTAGCCCTAAAAATTCTGTCCGACAAAATTCTGGCTGAACCCGACCGTGGCCCTAAAAATTCTGTCCAGCAAAATTCTGGCTGAACCCGACTGTAGCCCTAAAAATTCTGTCCAGCAAAATTATGTCCGAACCCGACTGTAGCCCTAAAAATTCTGTCCGACAAAATTCTGGCTGAACCCGACTGTAGCCCTAAAAATTCTGTCCGACAAAATTCTGGCTGAACCCGACTGTAGCCCTAAAAATTCTGTCCGACAAAATTCTGGCTGAACCCGACTGTAGCCCTAAAAATTCTGTCCAGCAAAATTATGTCCGAACCCGACTGTAGCGCTACAAAATTCTGTCCGACAAAATTCTTGAATTCAGGTTCTGGTGACAGTGATTTAACTCCATATTAGATGTAAGATAATCCACTTGCATAAGGAAGGGGAAAGTGTTTAATATGTGAAATTCACATGAATATGTGAAAATGCAACCAACCTCTAAGACTGAACTTTGGAGGTGGGGAAAAATATCCCTGCAGATTTCTCTGAAAAACTGAAAAAAGAATGAAAGCTTAAATAAAGTCAAAAAGTGGACACTAAATACTGAAATGTCAAACTTCCTTTTTTTTCCTGATGCTGAAAAGTGAGGAACATATACTTAATGCCCATTTTCACTGGAAATCAAATAAATAAAGGATGGTCTCTGACTTTTGCACAGTCTTGTATGCGTTCATCAATGTATGTTTATTAATAAGCAGTCATATTCCAGAATCAGTCTTTGACCACATTTCAAATACGTCATTCATTATATCAACAAATAAGTGCTGATTCATTGAGAATGTTTCATTTTTGCTTATTTTTTAGATGAATAATCAAGTTTAATCAAGTAATCGTAACAGCTCTAGATCATATACTGTGCACAGCAACAAAAGAAGGGAAGAAAAGAGTGGAAAGCATGAGGAATAGATAAGTATATGTATAGCACTCGGCGAGGCGGTGTTTTTGGGTGATCGTTACCACTTTCATCAACGACTGAGACTGCACAGGGGGCAACATTAAACAAAACGAGCGTCAAACGAGTGACTAAGAATAGGCATTCATAACCATTAACATTCAGTCAATAACCATTATTGCACTTCCTGCTATTTCGCAGCAGAAAGGACAGTGATGAATTAACAAACTTGACAGATGTTATATCATAATTCATCTTTCAAAATACTTACAAAACGCATGCTTGTTTAGGGTGTTACACATAATAACATGCATTTCAAGACGTTATTCAATTCCACTGTGTGCAGCAGGGTTAAGGGGAAGTGTTTTACCTTTGGTGGCCCCTGCAGCTCCAAGGTGGTAGATTGCCCCCAGGACCAGCCAGAAGGCCCTCTGCTCCTCTGCTGAAATGTTCAGCACCTTCATAGCAGCCTGGAGCTTGGTGAACTGCTGTGCAGCTTTCTGCTTTTCCTCAGGCTGGGTGGGAAAAAAGCCAGTGTGTGTGAGTTAAAGCTTTTATTAGGCCTGAAAATGTAGTCCAGACACGAATATAGCACGAGTCAGACCTGAGCAGATCCACAGAATTAAGTTATGAAACTTCTGTCCAAATCCAACTGAAGCCTGTCAACTTTCTGTCTGAACTCGGCTGTAGGCCAACAAAATTATGCCCCAACCTGATTGTAGCCTGACAAAACTCTGTCCCAACCCAACTGTAGTTCGACAAAATTCTATCCGAACCCAACTGTAACCCAACAAATTTCTGTTCAAACCTGACTTCAGCCCTACAAAATTCTGTCCGAACCCGACTGAAGCCTGACAAAATTCTGTCCAAACCCGCCTGTAGCCCAACGAAACTCTGTCCAAACCCGACTTCAGCCCTACAAAATTCTGTCCAAACCCGATTGTAACCCGCCGAAACTCTGTTTGAACCCGACTTCAGCCCTACAAAATTCTGTCCAAACCAGACTTCAGCCAAACACTTCAGCCCAACAGACAACAGCCCAAACCTGATTGTAGCCTGATAAAATTCTGACCTCTCTGGTGGAAATATGTAACTGCATGCAACGTACAGAAGGACATTTTATAATGGATTATGCTTCGGACTCCTTCCTGGAACAGATGAATCTGATGACTGTGAGCGCATTGAAATAGTATTCAAAGAAAAGTCTGTCAAAATATGGTGAAGGACCGTAATGTTTAGAGCTGAACATCCAAAACAATGAAATCTGAACCCGACAAATATTTCACAAATGAATCCAACCAAACCAAATAATCTGGATCTGTCAGGTTTGAATCAACATTTCAAGACACTCTGCATTTGTGCCATCAAAGAATGTGTCACAGTGATGTCTACAGAATGAGTGAAGGAGCTGAGAGCACTTACCTTGGAGTGAGGCAGGATTCCAAAGGCGCTGTTCTCAGCAAAGTGGTTGAAGTGCAGTTCCGTCCTGAAGGACGCAACAAAGCAGAGTTAAAGGAGGGACTGAAAAGACAGACTTTTTCAGCCAAATTAAATCAGCTCTGTGAAGGAGTTCAGCTTACTTGAGAGAACCATCAGCTCCGGCCATCATGTAATAGAAAACATTGAAAGTGGATTCAGTCTCTGGTTGCCTGGCGATCCTCGACTTCTCCAGCAGCATCGTCTACAGGAAGAGTGGACAGATCTGAAATGATGTCTCTCTTAATGCAATAGTTTGCGAAACAATTTTCATCTTGCCCCAAATGTAGTTGATAGGCCAAGAAATGATTTGTGTCCAGTTTTTGCTTGGAGCTATGAGGCTATCGAGTAATGGAAGCTTCTACCTCACCAATTAGCACTGTGCAAAATGCTTGCCTGAATAATCGCACACTTGTCTAACTGGTTTCTGGGACTATTATCTTTTAACAGATAACAGGATGTGACACAGTGTCAGGAAGCAAGTTTATTTGAGATCACTTATCTTGGTGCGGTTTACTGATTTATGCATGGAGTGGTGGGGCTCCTGCTTCCTGTTAGCTACATTAGCCGAGAAGATCTAGTGCAAAAGTAAAAAAAATCAAAGTTTGGACACAGTGTGTTTGGAAAACAGTGCAAATTTGACTCTCTCGCTGATTTATCCCAACATTAATAAGGGGTCATCAGTCAAGGGCCAGTGTGGTTGCAGGTTTTCCTTCCAATTAAGCGGTTCAGAACAAGCTTTTTCATTTTTCAGTGTCAGGAAAAAAGTACAAAATATGTATTTAGCAGATAATTACATAGAAACCTCAACAACTAAATATTAATTTGTTCAGCATTTAGAGTGTCCACTCTTCCTGCCTTTATTACAGCTTCCATTGTTTTCAGTTTTTCAGAGAAATCTGTAGGGATATTTTTCCACACCTCCAAAGTTCAGTCTTAGAAGTTGGTTCTATTTTCTTCTTCTTGTGATCCAAATAATCCCAAACACATTCAGTGATGTTGAGGTCTGGACTCTGAAGTGGTCAGTCCATTGCTCTGACACTATGTTCTTTTTTGTCTGTTTCCTTTTCTCAGTGAGGCTTCTTGACAGCTACACATCCTTTCAGACTCATAGCGCTGAGTTCTCTTCTCACAGTGGAAGGATGGCTGTGGATGTTTTCAGATCAGAATTAAGAGTGGAGCTTGATTTTCTCCTCTCTCTCTCAAAGACGAAAGCTTTAAATGCTGTTTATCTAACAGTTTTGGTGGTCTAGAAGGTCTTGTAGGTTGTTAGGAGTCCCACTTTCTTTTTTAATAGTTTTCTGAACTCCAGGTTTGGAAACTCCTGTTGTTGTTTCTTTTAACCAACTTCCCCTTAACCTTCCCTTTCTAATGGGAGTGGATTATTTTATGTGTAATCTCCTCAAAAATATCTCCTGAAAAACGAATAACTCCTACTTAATGTCCATTTTGACTGGAAATTAAGTAAATGAAAACTTTTGCACAGTGATCCTGCTTGGTTGGAATAAAACCTACATCAACCCTGTCTCTTTGACACGAGACTGGTGACCCCTGACATAAATGATGGGATCAGTACTGGTGCTGAGTTTCTGATTCCTACCTGAATGGAAGCTGAAGCCACCTGGCCAGCCTGGTCAAAGTCAAGGGAGACTATATGGGAAAAGCGACTGGCATTTCCATTCATGGATGTACTGCAATTGCCAAAGGCCTCCAGGATGGTGTAGACAGCCTGCCACTTCTCAGCTGGGAAAAAGGGATAAGATTATAATCACAGCCAAAATAAAACTTTTTCTTTTTACACCATTTGAAATAACCAGCTGCCATTTACATTCTATGAACATTTCATGATTAATGCACCAGTAGAGATTTTGAAAAGCAAATCTTTCACGTTTTGGTACCCAAAACCACATAAATGCTGTGCAAAATGGTATGCAAAAGTTTGAACACCTAGTCAAATGACATGTTTTGTTGATTTTCTATGTGAAAATAAGTGAACACTTTCTCTACATAGAACAAACAGAAATTGTGCTGCAAATTTTAGTGCATTTTTTTTTAACATATTGGAAAAAAATAAAACATGAAATATGAAAATGTGCCATAACTTTAGCACCGGCCACATTTTATGTTTTCTTTCTTCCCCACAATATGTTAAATTAAGCAAATAAACAGTAATTGTGCATTAAAAAGTGCAGCGGTTTTTTCTCTGTATATTATGTGTTCACTTATTTACACTTAGAAAATCAACAAAACGTTATCTGACTGGGGTGCCCAAACTTTTGCACATGACTGTAAATAGAACTCGGGGGAAAAAAAATAAAATACAAGATGAATGTAGGATATGGGCCCTCTAAAACCCTTTTCAGTCACTGTTCAGATACATCATAGACAGCAACAGATTCTGCCCTCCAAAGGGGTCGGACATCATATGGACAGTGACTTGGACGCCTGATGACTTAAGAAATTCTGAAGCTTCCTTTTCAACCTCCCTCTCACCTGAATAGACTTTGCCACTGCTGCCTGCGATGGACACCAGGTACTGCACCAGGTGCTGGCAGTTGGTGGTCTTGCCACTGCCGCTTTTACCCAGCAGCACAATGGACTGGTCCTGCCGTGTGGTCAGCAGCTTCCGGTACGCGGCCTGAGCCACACCGTAGATATGTGGGGCCGTGTCCTCCCTCCGGCAGCCCTTGAACATGTGCATCACCTGAGAGGAACAGAGCAAGTTGAAGCTACAACTGAAGAAACACTCAGATTATTATAATTGTTAGTTTAGTATCACTGCACTGTAAACACATCATCATCCTCACAAAACCACCTGAAATTACAGCCATAAACATACGAGTGTCACATATGGATAAACATTCATATAATTCAGATCAACTGGATCTCTTTACAGTCTTCAAGGTTCTTTAGTAAAGAAAATGGTTCTCTATAGAACCATGAACACTCAAAGAACCCTTTGCATGATTAAAGGTTCTTTGCATCATGAAATGGTTCTTCAGACTGATGGAGGATGTGTTGTAGATGGTTCTAAATAGAACCTTTTTGAAAGGGGTTCTATAGAAGAACCCTTTTTGGTGCTATACAGAATCATTTTCAAAAAGGTTCTATAGAGAACCATCTGCAGCACAATCTCCATCAATCTGAGGAACCGTTTCACGATGCAAAGAACCTTTTAACATATGCAAAGCATTCTCGGATCTATATAGAACCATTTTCTTTACTAAAGAACCCTTGCAGAACCGTCTTTTTTAAGTGTGTGGACTGGAAATTAAACAAAGGAGTGATCTCTGACTTTTTGAACAGTACACTCTTAAAAAAGATGGTTCTTGAAGGGATCTTTTATAAAGGGAAAGGTTCTATTTAGAACCATGCGTTTTATATAGAGCAATTTTAAGCTTAAATGGTTCTTTGCATGGTGGAATTGTTCTTCAGATTGATGGAAAATGTGCTCTAGATGGTTTTATATAGAATCTTTGTAAAAGGGGTTCTATGTAACACCAAAAAGGGTTCTTCTATTATGACGATGTCAAGCTTGTAACAACAGAAGAACCCTTTCTGGTGCTATGGCTTTCAAAAAGGTGCTATATAGAACCATCTACAGCACATTCTCCATCAATCTGAAGAACCGTTTCGCGATGCAAAGAACCTTTTAACATGCAAAGCATTCTTGGTTCTATATAGAACCCTTGAAGAACCATCTTTTTAAATGTGAAAATTAAACAAACAAAGGGGTGATCTCTGACTTTTTGAACAGTATGGTACATTCTTAAAAAAGATGGTTCTTGAAGGGTTCCTTTATAAAGAGAATAGTCTGTCTAGAACCATGAGTTCTATATAAAGCTGTTTTAAGCTTAAATGGTTCTTTGCATGGTGAAATGGTTCTTCAAATTGATGGAGAATGTGTTGTATAGAATCATATACCACACATTCTCCATCAATCTGAAGAACCATTTCACCATGCAAAGAACCATCCATCCATCCCATCATCTAAACCGCTTATCCTTCTGGGTCGCGGTGGGGTGCTGGAGCCTATCCCAGCTGTCATTGGGCGGAAGGCAGGATACACCCTGGACAGGTCGCCAGTCCATTGCAGCATGCAAAGAACCATTTATGCATAAAAGGTTTCTATATAGAACTCAAGCTCCTAAATGGAACTATTCTCTTTACTAAAGAACCCTTGAAGAACCATTTTTAAGAGTGTAGGTTTACAGGTTTCCCTGCTCTAACACACCTAATGCAACTCATTAAGGGCTTAACAGTGGATCAGGTGCTTTAATCCCTCTTACCTTCTCGGAGTACATGGACGGAGCGCTGGCGGGGTTGATGAAGACGATGTTGGGCCCAGCGTACGTGTAGATGAGGTTCCCTCCGAACCGCTGACGCAGGGAGTGCATGACGCTGGATTCGTTCAGGTACAGCAGCCCAGACAGGTCCTCCACACGGTCGTACGACGGAGGGTTTGCCTGTGAGAGAGACAGAGAAGCATAATAAACCATGCGTGTTTATACAGATTTCAGGGAAATGAATAAGATGACTATTATCCAATACAAGTTGACCACAACAGGGACAGAATAGAATGGGTTCATAAACCATACAGTGCAAAAGTGTGGGCACCCCTAGTCAAGTATGTACACATTGTTAAAGTTTCAAAACATACAGCTATACAGTCCATATATATGCAAGCTAAACAGCAAAAACAGCCAGTGTTGAACTCACTGTTTTTGTGATGCCACAAAAACTAACATATAAACATATATTCGCTTATTTCGGCCTACAGCAGTTTAGCCCCGCCCCTTCACACTGATGTTATAACAAGTCTTACAGCACAGACTGCCTTTGGAATGAGGCACAATATAGGTCAGATGTCATTTACATACTGTCGTATGCAAAGGTTTGGGCGCCTCGGTCAAATTGTGTTTTGTTGATTTTCTAAGTGAAAATAAATGAACACACCCTCTACAGAAAACACACTTCTGTACATTTTAATGCACAATTACTGTTTATTTGAGTTTACCATAGTGGAAAAAAAAATAAAAAAGCATAAAATGTGGCCTGTGCAAAAGTTATGACACATTTTACATTTTTTAATGTGTTAAATTCAATAAATAAACAGTAAATTGCCCTTTAAAATATGCAGAAAACCACATATTGAACTCCTCTGTACAGGAGGAGCTCATTTATCTTCACTTCTATTGAAGTGAATATTGTCTATTAGAAAGTAAAACAAATGTTGATGTAATTACATATACACAATTAATCATATAACTAATTAATAAAGTAACTCCATTTAAGTAGTATAATAAAAATGACAACACTCTGCACTATTACTGGTTGAAAAGTGAATTAATGCCCTCCCACAAAAAGACCATCGCTGGCTGGAGCCCAAACAGCAGACGCAGGCCTAAAGACAGACCTCTGTGCTGCTTTAATGGATGTGTGAAGACTCCAAGCAGACGGCATCCCAGAACATTCCTCACAGCTTTTACTGTCAGGTTAGTGGCTGTCATTTGGCATAGCGCCCGGGGTGCTAAACTGTCACCCCAACCACAGCAGGTCATACATCTCCACTAATGACACATTTTAGCCTTAGACAAGAAGCAGAACCTGGCTCAGATCACTGAGCCCTCGTGCTAATTACAGTCTTTATTTTTAGATCAGAGCTTATCATAGTGAATTAAGTCAGTGGGTGAATTATGTCATATTGTGCTTCGTTTTCACTGGTGGATCAAATCATACTATGGTCTTAGCAAAGTGTGTAGAAGTTCTACGGTATATACTATATAATACAAGAGGTTTGATTGTCCTACCAAAAAAAAATGACATATCACAATATTTTGAGTCATTTTTACAATGCAGCTTTGACTGCCTTTAATTATGTACAATCTGCTCTGCGTCTGATTCACAAAACAAAAAAATCATACAACATGGAAATAAGCAAAGATTTAAGCTCAAATGCAATTCAGCTGCAGTGCGTGAAATCAAGCGCCAGTCTAGCGGTACCTCATTTACATACTGTTTACATAAATCATGCTCTATTTCATGCAGATGTTTTTGTAGGGAGCCAACAAAAAGTCAGAATTCAGAGGTTGGTGGGCCAATGGATGTGCTCATTGGCGGTCGAGCAGTGAATGCACTGCTCCCCCTAGTGACCAAACTGTAAAGTGTTAAAATTACAATGGCTGGAAGGAAATAAACAAAATGTCTTAGTTTTGTAAGATAGTAAAATGATGTGATTGTGTAGTCTGCTTATTTTCTTAGAACATAATGTGTATATATATATATATATATATATATATATATATATATATATATATGTGTGTGTGTGTGTGTGTGTGTGTGTGTGTGTGTGTGTGTGTGAATATATATATATGAAAATATATTTGAAATATTTGAAAATACAAGTTGTCCTTTACATTATGTGTAAATTTAATTGAAAAATGGACAAAAAAAGTTTTCTTCCAACAACGGCGATAATATTAGTTCTTATAATAATATTCTTAATTTTTCATGTAAGTTAATGTAAAGAGTTTACATTTCTAGCATTTTTATTGGTACATTCATCCCAAAATTGTTACAATGTGAAGGGCAAAATTTTCACATGATATAAAGAGTGCTGAGCTAAATTTATGCAGAAAACTAAAAAGGGCAGAACAGTGATGACAGTGATTTCACAGTTAAACTGTGTACTCCAGTATACTCCAGAAACCGTATTTTGTCATAATTTATCAGAGTGATAAAATATTAACATATCACCAACCCCTAACGACCACCCTCCATTGATCTCAGTGAGACACGTTTGCCGTGTAGACTTGGTGGACGGAGGCAAACAACCGTTTTCTCATCAAACACAAAAAATCATATGTGTGTTGCCTTTCAAGGTTACAAGTAGACCCTGTGAGCGAGTCGCTCACCAGCCCCACGTGACCCACCTTCTCCACGTCATCCTCATCCACCTCCAGCAGCGTCCCATCATGCTCCAGTCTAATCTTCACCTTCCCCTCGGGCAGACTGCCCTCCTCTGTCTTCAGCTGTGTCGCTACAGAAACAGAGACAGACACAGGGATTAATACAGCTGGTCTATTCAAAGCTTCCTCTCCAGCCCGAGCAGGCTGCTCAGCACCCGGTGTAGACTTACACAGTGTCATGTTTGTTTTTGTAAGGAAGGGCAGACGTATTGGAGAAATGAATTTTTTATGAAATGCACCACGTCTACAAGCTGCTAGACCTGGCAGATGGGACAGTGCACAAGATATTACAGGGTTTCTCAATCCTGGTCCTCAAGTGCTGCACTGCACATTTTAGTGTCTACCCTGCTCTAACAGTGACAGTAACTGAACAGTGACTGAATTGTGTCAAGGTCCAGTCGGGTTCAGACAGAACTGTTGTTATGCTACGGTCGGGTTCAGACAGAATTTGTTCAGCAACAGTCGTGTTTGGACAGAATTTTACAGAATTTTGTTGACTATGTTTAGATTGGTCAGATTTTTTTTGACTACAGTCAGTTTGGGCAGAATTTTGTCAACTACTGTCCGGTTTGGACAGAATTTTGTTAACTACAGTCCAGTTTGGTCAGAAGTGTGTTAACCACAGTCCAGTTTGGTCAGAATTTTGTCAACTACAGTCCAGTCTGGTCAGAAGTGTGTTAACCACAGTCCAGTTTGGTCAGAAGTGTGTTAACCACAGTCCAGTTTGGAAAGAATTGTGTGAACTATAGGTGAGTTTGGGTTTTATTAAGTACAGTTGGGTTGGAGCTAATTTTGTTGACTACAGTCAGACTAGGACAGAATTTTGCGAGCTACAGTCAGGTTGGACCGAAATTTGTTGACTACAGTTGGGTTCAGACAGAATTCTGTTAACTACAGTCAGGTTAGGACAAAATTTTGTGAGCTACAGTCGGCTTCGGAAAAAAATTAATTAACTACAGTCGGGTTTGGATAGACTTTTGAGTACAGTCAAGGTTGGGTAAAATTTTGTTGACTACAGTCCAGTTTGGACAGAATTGTATTAACTACGATCCAATTTGGTCAGAATTTTGTTAACGACGGTCCAGTTTGGTCAGAATTTTGTTAACTACAAACCAGTTTGGTCAGAATTTTGTTAACTCCAGTCAGGCTTGACCGAATTTTGTTGACTATAGTCAGGTTAGGACAGAATTTTGTGAGCTACAGTCGGCTTTGGGAAAAAAAATGTATTAATTACAGTCAGAATTACAGACAGAATTTCGCTAACTATGGTCGGGTTGTACAGAATTATGTTAACTAGAGTCGGCTTTCGGAAACACTTGTCAGTTACAGTTGGATCTGGACAGCATTTTGTCAGGCTACAATCTGCTTCACGCAGAACAATGTTGGGCTACAGTCAGCTAGTTTTCAGGCTATATTTTGTCTCACTTTGAAGTTTCAGGTCCAATCAAAGCTCACTTTGTCATCAGCTGAGTAGTTTGATGAGCTGCATTAGGGCAAGCAACAGACCAAAATATCAAATGCACATTATGTGTTTCACGTGAACGTCTCACAGCATAAAAACCCCACTGACCTAAAGAGAAGCCGTCCTTGTGAACCAGCCATACTTTCTCTGTGCCGTACCAGGCTCGTTCTGCAGCTATCTGTTCCTCTGTCTTCACCTGCAGAGAGAGAGAAGAGTTTGCAGAGTAATCAGTAACCAGTGTGATGATATAACCAGAAACATCTCACTTACCATGACCACACCTCTCTCCTATACTACAATACAGCACTACGAGGAGAGGGCCAAGCACTTGTTTGGTCCCTCTACCTCCAGAGGAGCATTAAGGACGATGGGCAGCGAGCTCATTCAGCTCATTCTCAAAGCCTCGATGACACACACAGTAGATACACACCAACAAAAATGGTGGACACATGACTGGGCGCGTGAAGTGAAACCCGACGTCCACTGTGGCAGTTTGACACAGTTTTTGTTCCTCATTTGGTAAATGGAAGCTTTTCACAACACTTCAATCAGACAGGACTATTCTGGACAATTCCTCTTTTCTCTATGTAATGTTGACCAAAAGCACTTTGCAGACTCAGAGCTGTGATGGAGCCTTGAAGTGTGTAGAAATCTGAACAGAAAGGCTGCAGCAACTCGTTCTTTCTGAAAATGACCCGTCTGCAGTGCTGGATCACAGTATACCATTTCTCCAGATGTCATATGCTGAAAGGTCGCTTATGGCTATAAATTGGAGCTGAGGAGAGCTGAACAATGGAAAGAGCTCAGAGGAGAGCGAGTGGGCGTTGTTCCTGGTAACATTACACTCAACCAAGGCTTGGAAGCAGAAATGGAGAGCAGGTGGAGGTGATGACATGTAATGCTTTATAGCTTTACCAGCTGAGGGGTCTGTTATAATGCACCTCTAATGGCAGGGCTCTGCTAGCTAGTTGAGTTTGAAATGTCACCCTGAAACATGCAATCATAAGCTGACTTTGCTCGGCCAAACTGAGCTTGTCTGGCCAGCAGAGAGAGCCAGCGGTCCACGAAAGTGCAGAACAGAAACAGCTCTACATGGCACAGCATGACACATGCAAGATCTGACATAAAGACACAGCAAACTACATGCAGATCAAACGCATCCTTTTTTTTTAACAATGAAATTTACACGATTTTCCTTTTACTCCGAGCATGTGGTGCCTAAATTTTGCTTCCTAGTTTCGCAGCACTGGAATTATATTATCAAGCTAGTGTTGCTAACAAGAAACTGAAGCTTATGACCACAATTAGCATCGTCCAAAAGCGGAAGAAAGAAACTGGGGAGAGTTGGTGGGGGGTTGGAGGGCATGGATTAGAAGACTCCAATCACCCCCCATTCAGGCCTGCTACTACTGTTTCTTCCGAGGCTACAGCTGTTTTACCAAGGCTACAGCTGTTTTTACCAAGGCTACAGCTGTTTTTACCAAGATCACTGCTGTTTTTACCAAGGCTACAGCTGTTTTTACCAAGGCTACAGCTGTTTTTTACCAAGGCTACAGCTGTTTTTACCAAGATCACTGCTGTTTTTACCAAGGCTACAGCTGTTTTTACCAAGGCTACTGCTGTTTTTACCAAGATCACTGCTGTTTTTACCAAGGCTACAGCTGTTTTTACCAAGATCACTGCTGTTTTTACCAAGGCTACAGCTGTTTTTACCAAGGCTACAGCTGTTTTTACCAAGATCACTGCTGTTTTTACCAAGGCTACAGCTGTTTTTACCAAGATCACTGCTGTTTTTACCAAGATCACTGCTGTTTTTACCAAGGCTACAGCTGTTTTTACCAAGGCTACTGCTGTTTTTACCAAGATCACTGCTGTTTTTACCAAGGCTACAGCTGTTTTTACCAAGGCTACTGCTGTTTTTACCAAGATCACTGCTGTTTTTACCAAGATCACTGCTGTTTTTACCAAGGCTACAGCTGTTTTTACCAAGATCACTGCTGTTTTTACCAAGGCTACAGCTGTTTTGTACCAAGACTACAGCTGTTTTTACCAAGGCTACATCTGTTTTTTACCAAGGCTACAGCTGCGATTTTAACTAGGCTACAGCTGTTTTTTACCAAGACTACAGCTGTTTTTTACCAAGGCTACAGCTGCGATTTTAACTAGGCTACAGCTGTTTTTTACCAAGACTACAGCTGTTTTTTACCAAGGCTACAGCTGTTTTTACCAAGGCTACAGCTGTTTTTAACAAGGCTACAGCTGTTTTTTACCAAGGCTACAGCTGTTTTTAACAAGGCTACAGCTGTTTTTTACCAAGGCTACAGCTGTTTTTTAACAAGGCTACAGCTGTTTTTTACCAAGGCTACAGCTGTTTTTACCAAGGCTACAGCTGTTTTTACCAAGGCTACAGCTGTTTTTTACCAAGGCTACAGCTGTTTTTACCAAGGCTACAGCTGTTTTTTTACCAAGGCTACAGCTGTTTTTACCAAGGCTACAGCTGTTTTTTACCAAGGCTACAGCTGTTTTTACTAAGAAAATACGTTTGTTTCTTTTTTGTAGACAGTATCTCATACAGTATCAAAAACTACATAAGTAAGTTATTTGAGAATACTCAACAACTCACCACTGTTCCAGGCAAGAGTTGCCCAAAGTGTAGTTGTGCAGTTTGCACAAGGCTAACTGGTAGTCATAAGCTTCGATTACTCATTAGCTACATGAGCCTCGAAGATTCAGTAAAAAAACACAAGGTATCAAACTTCAGACACTAAGAATGTCTCATGGGTTGGAAAAAACTGTGTAAATGTTACTTTTCACCAAACTATCGTGTTAAGACAAGCTCTAATTCCATTTGGTGAACTGCCATATGGTAAAAATTCAAATACCTGTGCTTTATGACCACTACAAACATTTAATAGCTACTGTAGCATGATAATAAAAGAATTCCACAGCCAGAAACCAACACACAAACAAGCAAACAAACAAACAAACAAACACACATCACTTCTAGCAAACACAACACACTGTGAAGCAGAATACTGAGAGAGGATCGTCTGCATAATTCATGTGCCACAGCAGGTGGTTGAGCTCTGTACGGTCACCAGGCCCAATTCAAGCTCGTCCTCTCAGTATTGAACTGCTCACACAGCAAACGCATCTCTCTTCATACGCTGCCATCTGAAGCAGCTCTACAGCGCAGAGTACTACGTTGGAGTCATGCACAGCTATAAGCAGACCTTGGGTTGAGAGGCAGCTGCGTGGGCCGCCTGCAGGACAGCCACTGGGTCCTCCTCCGCCTTAGCCTGGAAGATGGAGATCACGAAGATGGAGAGGGCAAAGGTCATTCTCAGGAAAGTAAACAGATGTTGCACTTGGAAGATGCTTTTGGTTAAAATGGCAAAACTAAGGACAGGAATACAAAGTCTTTAGCCAGTCTGAGCAACACACTACACAGTGCAGCAGGTGGTCTAACAGCACTGCAGAGGAAACTGAATCATTACAGTGGGAAAAGGAAAAAGTGGGAGTGGACAAAAGACTGGCCACAGGCAAAGCCTCAGGCAGGTTAGGGAAAGAAGAAAGAAAGAAAGAAAGAATTAAGGGGAAAAAGACAAGAAAGAAAGGAAGTAAGAAAGAAAGAAAGAAAGAACGAACACAGACAGACAAAAAGAGAAAGAAAGAAAGAAAGAAAGAAAGAAAGAAAGAAAGGAGATAATTAAGGGGAAAAAGACAAGAAAGAAAGAGAAAAAAGAAAGAAAGAAAATGACAAAAAACAGAAAGACAGACATGAAGAAAGAAAGACAGACATGAAGAAAGAAAGAAAGACAGACATAAAGAAAAGACAGACATGAAGAAAGAAAGAAAGACAGACATAAAGAAAAGACAGACATGAAGAAAGAAAGAAGACAAAAAGACAGGCAGAAACAGAAAGAAAGAAAGAAAGAAAGAAAGAGAGAGAAAGAGAAATGGAGGGAGAAACGGAGGGAGAGGGAGACACAGACAGAGGGAGAGTAATAAAGGAGAAAGCTTTGACCAGCAGACTGAGAGCAGCTCACCACCCAAACACAGACAGGTGTTCTGATGAGGCAGTTCAGAGGCGACTTTCATAAAGCAGGATTTCTCAGTAAACTGGATAACCCAAGTTTAAGGACTGTCCAATAGGAACGCCCCTTAGCTCCTCTCCTACTAGACAGGCCTGTGTTTTGGTCTAAGTAATCAGACTAAACAAGGAATCCTGCTTTGTGAAAAAAGCACACAAATCCCAGGAGAGAGTGTGACAGTGACTTGAATACAACGAACTGAAGACAAAAAGGTTTCAGCTAAAAGTCTGAGTGAACGAACAGCCCCATAAGATCACAACGAGAGCACTGGTCAGTAAATCAAGAGCACTGAGGCCTTTAGGAAAGCACTGAGGTCCTTCCACCCATCAGAAAATGCAAGTCAAAAGGAAAGCAATGAAGTAAGAATCATTAAGTAACGCTGCAAAGCATCTGGCAGACGAGGAGCGGCTGATAAATGATCCTCACTGTGGGGGGAAAGCAGAGAGATCAGCAGGACAGAGGGAGGAAAGACAGAGTGGAAAAAGGCAAAGGAGGAATAATCTGGGCAGTGGAAAAAAAAGGACTGTGAAGCTTCAGGTATTAAAAGTCTCTCGAACTTCAGCAAATTCCACTGCGGATTCAAAAATGCAAAACTACCTTGCTTTTAATGTGTAAGTGACTTTGTCTTGGGTTTGTGAAGCTCTAATGTGCTCTAATTACTGAATCAAATACAATACTTCATATTACAGGTTTAAAATGAAAACACATTTGAGTGGGCTTTGTAACACGACCACAAAGAGGAGAATGATGATTTGAGCATCAGAGCTTTGCAAATAGAAATATGGAAAACGTTAAAATAGGGCCCCATGTGTCAAACACAATGCCCGCGGGTCGAGTCAGGCCCATGACGCAATCCTATTCGGCCAGCGAAACTATTTTAATTTTCTATTCTTAGTAGCCCGTTTCACCCTGAGATGCACTACAGTCCCCAGCATGCACTGCAACATAGTGTGCGTTCTGACCCCCAACAACAATCTATGGGTCAGCGGTTGCACAAAAAGAAAAAATGCCTGGTATCCAGTTTAAGCAAATATGCAGTTTTAAAAAACTACCTAAAACAATATTTAGTATTATTTCTGTGGGGATACAATACAGTACAATTAATATAATATGGATATTTAAGCCCAGCATCATATGAAGATTCTGTTCTTCTGGAATACAACAACTACATCATTAAATATATATGATTTAACACATCAAGGCCATATTTTTGTGGTCACAGCGCAAGCACAAGTATAAGGCGTGAAACTGCAACACTAGCTTGTGTGTGTGCACCATATATATCGTCAGTCTTTTCCTGATTGGATGCGAAGGCTCTGGCCCTTTGCAAAAAAGAGTTTTTACACGTAGCACTGCTAATGCAGTGTCTGTGTGCCAAAATATTGGATTGTAATGAGAAAATGTTTCATATTTTTTGCCATGTCACCCACCACTAGTGCTAACCCTCCCCAGTATTTTACACAGTCTTTACACATGGCTCAGCCAATCAAATGTAAGCTTTGCCAGACATTACACTGATTCTGTTCATTATATGATACAGAAAATGCCTAACGAGTTCTAGGAACTAAAATACGTGACTATAATTGTTTTTATTCAATAGAGTCACGCTTGTATTTCAACTCTGTAAGTATTACAGTGACACTCGTCTCATGTTACGTAGATAGAAACAAAAGGGTTAAATTCTTGAAGTGGCCAGTGGGAAAAACTGGCCTATCAGGACTTGTTTTTCTAGGTAGATACAGCTAAGTGAGCTCTCTTGTTGGTCAGGGCTTCCTAAAGTGTTAGGAATATAATAACAATATATCAAATAATAACAACAACATTGTTGACTAAATTAAAAAAGGAACAAAAATGTATAATTTCTTGCATAATTTTTAATTATACAAACTTGGAAACTTTTTTACATAACTGTAGTGTTGAGGGTCAAAAGGATGGGGTGTATGTGGGGTGGGGGACAGAAGGGTGGGGATATGGAGGATGGAGGTCACTAGGGTCAGGGTATGGGGGGTGTTACCCACTGTCTCTCAGATGATCTCAATTTCAATCTCGATGCCAATCTCAGAATAACTATCTGTTTAATTATGCAGTGACAGTAGAATCAATTATATTTTGATTTATAATACACGAGACCAATTTCGTGAGAGAAAAATGTCACTCTAAGCTTCTAGAAGTCCTAGATATGCCACTGTCTGTTAATACAAGCAGCAGCCTAATCAGTGGGTGGTTAGAAATGGAAATCAGTGGCGGCGGCTCTACACCTGAGCTCACTACTGAAAGGATCACTGTGAAACTGATACAAGGTAAACTACAAATATCTATTACAAGCTACAAGTAAAAAATGGAATGTCTTTTAGAAGCTGCAAATATCTGTGTTTAATCTAGAACGGCCAAAACACATTAATGTGAAAGACCCTTAGCTTAGTGCTAACAAACTACTAGAATCCAACAGGGTCGCTAGCAGAAGTTAGACCGAAAAAAACAGTTGCTATCATTTCTGACCTCTGAAGTAACAAACAGGTGTGAATGGGAATAAATGCATTTGCGTCTAGCCAAATTAGTAACATGCCAGCCTTATACTTGTAAGAACGCACTTGCACTGGCACAAAACTAGAGCCCTAAATCTTTCGTCTCTCTGCTCCTGTCTGATATTTCAGGGTGTGCAGGGTCTGGGCAGGTGGTGGGGCTTGTTTGGTGGAGATGGACCACGTTTCAGTCAGACTCTAACCATAGCAGCGAAGCTGAGAGACCACCAGACAGACAGGCAAGCTGAGGAGAGAAAGGAAAAGGTAGGCGAGAGAGAAAAGAGAGTTACAGCAGGTTTTTCCACAGTGAGGATCTGCTCCAGACGCTTGTGGTCATCCTCGGTTGGGACCAGTGGAGATCTCTGAAGACAGAACCAGTGAAGGAAGAGAGCAGAGCACAGATGGGAGAAGACAGGAAAGTACAAACAGAAGTACATCATTCTACAGGTTCTGAAGTGTTGGCATCAGTATTTAAAGTACAGTATATGCTGATATGTACATGATTTTTGAATTGGGATGTCCCGACCCAATGCAAATACACTTTAGAGCAACTAGTCTTTGAATCAGTCAAAGTCACGAGATCAGTCAATCAAACTGGATCGTAAGTCAATATCAAACACAATCCGAAGTGGTAACATTCACATAACCATGCCATAAAAATGGCATGACAGATGTCATAAGCTGTCAAGATAGATTGTGTCCATTAATATAAGCGTCACGTTACCATTACCGATAACTCTCAGGACAGACGTATTGTGTTTGGCTGTCTGCACCCACCCAGAGAGAGTGAGGACAATTCGGCTTTCTTGGACTACTAACGGATGGCTGTGGCATCACCAGGGATCAAACTCACAATCTCCCAATGACAAGGCTAAAACGCTTAGGACTCAGATTGAGATCAGGAGCAAAGGAATGGGATCGGGACATCCCTGTTGCTGAATAATGTAACTACAAGACAAATGTTAACTTCAAAAGTGTAAATGTCATTTTTGTGGCTGGTTCAAAAAATGCTACAGAAAGACAAAACCAGAAAAAAAAAGAAAAAATTCCACTTGTTCCTTGTTCTGCAAATCCCCATCCGTCTTATAGAACACATCCATCTTCCTGCAACTGACAACTGCAACTGAAGATGCCTTTATCTCAGGACACATCTACCATGTGTTCCTCTCAGTGTTCACACACACAAACACAAGTGGGGAAACCCCAGAACACACACCTGTTGACCAGTGGCACCAGATTGGGGCTTCCCAGCGGGGGCTGCAGAGGGACGAGACGCTCCCTTTACCTTCAGATCGACACAACATACCCAAGTGTGTGTAAGAAATTGTGAACATACACACTTACCACATACCAAGATTGCTAGAGACAGAAATAAACACTGCAGCCGCATCATGCACAGAGAGTGCAAATTCATGTTACCACACAGCAGAGATGTTCAGATGTCACTTAATGTGAGTCTGAGTCAAATCTCGAGTCACTAGGGTTTGTGTCCAAGTCGAAAATAGTCCCAGAATAGTTCAGGAATGATTACAGCTCACTAAACAAATGGTAAATTATCAACACACTACAATCTGATTGTGTTAGAATCTAAGCCAGTGGGTTAATGACACAGCAGTCAAGTGTGTTAGTGATGTCACACCATGAACACATCAAAGTGTTCTGCCTTCACACCAGGCACCAGCTTTCAGACAGTCCATGCATATGGAGCACATGCTTTCTGTACCTCTGGCTTCCGGACCGCATTTATCCTTGGGGCAGGAATAAACCCTGCAGGGGGCGCTAATGGGTCCGCTTTTGGCCGGGGAATGAACCCTGCCACAGGGACGAAAGGGTCTCGTTTTGGGGCAGGAACAAATCCAGCAGGTGGTGCAAGTGGGTCAGGTTTGGAAGGCGGGACTATATCAGCAGGCGGAGCAGGTGTATTGGGTTTAGGGGAAGGTATGAAGCCAGCGGGTGGGGCAAGTGGGTCTGCTTTGACGGGTGGGATGAAACTCCGGGGGGCTAATAGGTCTGGTTTGGGAGGTGTGATGAAGCCAGTTGGCGGGGCTAATGGGTCTGGTTTGGAAGGTGGGATAAGGCTAGTGGACGGAGTGAGGGGGTTCGGTTTATGAGAAGGGAGGAAGCTCACAGGTGGGGCCGGGGTATCCGTTTTAGGTGGGTTGGCAGTGGGAACCTCTTGCTTGGCCTCCTCTGCAGGTTTCTGGTTCTCCACGTTCTCCCCTTTGGCCTCTGTGCGGTCAGCAGCTCGAGAACGAGCACGATGTTCTTTGGTCCTCCCACGTCCCATGAGACTGGTCAGACCCACAGAGATATCATCCTCTTGCTTGGAAGCCTGAATAGGGGGCTTTGGTCGATTTGGGCACAGAGATGGCAGTGGGGGTGGGTTTTGGAGGGTCTGGGACAGAAGTAGGACGCTCCTCCACCCCCGGACCCACTCTCCTCACCACCCTGCGCACCACTGGCTTTGGCACTTCGCTGCCATTTTGGCTGGGACCACTGATGGAGCCATTGCTCCTCTGTGCTGGAGGAGGTTCCGCAACCCTGCGACTGGCCGGGGGGCCACAGGCAGGTCCGCCACCTCCGTCCACCACTGACTGAGACTGACCGCTCATACTGCCCTCGCTGTCCGACTACACACATCCACACAAACACACAAATAAACAAACACAACAAAGAGGAAATGGAAAATGGGGAAGATGACTGTATTATCGGAAAGGTGGCTACAACAATTTCAAAGTTTCAAACGTTTTCCACTATTTAAGAAAAACAGAAAGCAGCTACAGCAAAGGCAAATGCTTCAAAGGCAAAAGCATCCCGGATGTACATTTTAGACCTGATTTAAGTTTGATAAACCTTCAGACTTGAGTAAACTTCTGTTCAAATAAAGGTTAAAGATCACAGACTTCAGGCAGCCATTCTACGTCCACCTACTTCCCTAATCAACTAAGTAAAGCAAGAGAGAAAACAGACCAAACCTTGCATCCCACACAAACACTTGATATGATATGAGTTGTA
Source organism: Colossoma macropomum (assembly GCF_904425465.1). Classification (NCBI taxonomy): domain Eukaryota; kingdom Metazoa; phylum Chordata; class Actinopteri; order Characiformes; family Serrasalmidae; genus Colossoma; species Colossoma macropomum. The sequence continues at coordinate 7,224,234 of NW_023494804.1, forward strand.
GCTTTAGCCAAATTGGCTTTTTGCTGGACTTCCACTGGATTCACAACTGTCACACCTCCTCGCACCTTAAAAATGACAGTAGAGAGTGAGTGAGGACACCCAACTAGGCTCAGCTACTAGAGGTTTGCAGCCAACAACATCATTTAGGGCGCTGCAATGCAACGCTGGCTTCCAGCCCTGAGACAACACTGTCCACAGTCTGCCACGGAGGAATCTGGACAGTGGCCTTTCATTCCCCTCCCTACATAGGTACATTACTGCACATCATCAGTGATCTTCTGATATCCTTCTGAGGCTAAGAACCAGCAACCAAAACAGTGAGAAAATCACTCTTACAGATAAAATAAAGAGCAATCACAAGACTCTTTTGAGCCTATGTGGAGACAGACCTTCATATCTATCCTGACTGTGATAGTGCTGGTCCTCTTCCAGGTGGGAGAAGATTCCGGCGCCGTGCTGAAGACGCAGACACTCGTGGAGCGCTGCACTGGCTTCCAGGCAGCCTCCAGCTCCGACCCCATCTCCATGCTGACTCACACACGCACACTCGTGCCTCATACACCTTCCATTCGCTCTGACCCGCTCATGCCTGTCTCCAGCTATTTCCGTTATTCTCTCCGACCTGCTTTTCTCTCCTCCTTCTCTCCATTGCCCTCTGTCATTTCAGCGGTCCCTCCCACACCCCGGGCAGCTGTGATTGGTGGAGAAGGGGAGGATGGATGCGTCAGTCAATGGAGCATGCCGTCCACTTTGGAGGATCACGTGCACTCCTCCTCGGAGGGGAATAATAAATCAGCACCACTCCACGCCTGCAGCAGCATCACTGAGGTGGGCTGGCATTCAGCATTATAGCAATGTTCACTGCCTGTGTCTATAAGACTAAAACACTTTATTTTACACACAGCACTGTGCAAAACTCAGAGACCACCCTTCATTTACTTAATTTCCAGTCAGTAAGTCCAAGTTATTCATTTATCAGGAGATATTTCTGAAGAGATTAGATATAAAATGATCTAGCTGCATAAGGAAAAGGAAAGTCAAATGAAACTGGAGATCAAAAAATGATTAAAAGATACAGAAAAAATGGAACTCCAAACAACCACCTGCAAGACCTGGTAAACCACCAAACTGTCCCCATCAGACAAATTGAAAGGAGTTCAAGAAGCTGACATTAAGAAGCAGGACATCAAACTAGAACAAAAAAAGAAGTCGCTGGTGCTCTCAGAACAGTGGACAGACCACCCCAGAGTCCAGACCTCAAAATCACTCAGTGTGTTTGGGATTACTTGGATGGTCAGAAGCAGAAAATGCAACCAACGTCTAAGACTGAACTTTGGAGGTGTGGGAAAATATCCTACACATTTCTTTTAAAAATGAAGGCAACTGGTCACTCCAGTGGACACACTAAATACTGGAAAATTGGTAACACTTTATTTGGATGGTCCACTGTAGATGCTTTGTAGATGCTCGGTCTACTTTTAACTAACATTCAACTAAATATCTACTAAATGCAACTGGTCCTGAAGTCGTGTGTGAAAGATTCTATTAAATCTGTCCCTAACCCTAAACCTAACCCTAACCTCAAGGTAAAACCTACACCTACTCCGAGACCTAACCCTAATCTTAATGTTGTTGATAAGATCATCTACAGGGGACCAAGCCAAATAAAGTGTGACTGGAAAATTTTATATCATATTTGGTTGTTGAGGCTTCTATGTGCTTTTCTATTATATATACATTTTGTACCCCCCCCCCATTTCATCATATGTTTTTCAATTACAAAATTGCATGTTGAAGCCATAAAATTATTAACTATACTGTTTTAGTTAACCTCTTGGTGGTTGTAATACAGCACTGTTTTGAAGAATTTAAGCAACTCACAGTGAGAGCAAGACAGCCTAAAGTACAGCCTCCACATGGCGGAGGTAGTTTCACACCATGTCACAATTAAGCCTCCCAAAGTAAACAATGTGGGTAAATATCCCCCTATATGAATTCAAAACAGTTTCTTTTATTCACAGTTCCATCAAAAAGTCAGTTTTTTTGATGCTGGCCATGTTTAACAATGCCTCTTTTCAGTGATCACATTTATATATTTTTGACATATTTTAGGTTGGAAAGCTCATAGAACAGTATTGAATTAATTGTGTTTACATCAATTTCCCAGACTTTTTTTACAATTTTTTCCACACACAATATATTTAATTTTTGTGAGATTTAATAAGTTTGAACAGACAAAATAGAACGTATAGTGGCACATCTAAACAATACTATAATGATAATAATAATAATAATAATAATAATAATAATAGTTCTACAACTACAGTGTTTTTTATTCAATATTTTACAAACTGTGCTGCACTAAATCCAGTCAAACAGGCCTAACAGGCCTAGGTTACTTTTTATTCAGTATGACTTTCACAGATTAGAAGCCAATCCTTCTAATCTCACAGGAGAGGGAGCTGTCAGAAATGTGTCTTGCAAACTCTACTGACAGATTAAACAGGCTTTGATGAGACTTACAGGTAACCACTAGGAGGCCTTCAACACAAAACTGCCCAGGATCTTTTTATCTGCTGTTTATCTGTATTCAAGACAGAATTAAGGAATAAAGCTTACACAAAGCTAATGCAACAGCCCCCTATCATTCCCTTCCACTGCTACAGTCTACTGCATTTAAATAAGTCCCTGCTGAAAGAGTGGAAAAACAGTCCTCCCTCAAACTTGACAATTACAGAGAATGCAAAACAGGCAAGCAGCCAAGATCTTGCCTGTGGAGAGAGAGAAAAAGCAGCTATTCCTTTAATTTCACATTCCACCCAGCACACAGGAACACTGACCTCTGATGTGTCCTACTGTCACACTCTGTATTATCACATAAGAGCACATCAGGTTGATAAATGAAAGACAATGGCACATATTTCTGATACACGACTAAGAGTGTATATCGCGACTCATCAAACGCGCCTCACACCAGCTCTGCCACATTGAGATGACTGATAAAAGCTGGATTGAAACTGGATTAGTTCTACCTGTGGAGGGTCTGTAATTTCATCGAGACCTATGAGTTTAATCCAGGATGAACGCAGCGTGTTTCGTTTTTTACCGTCTGACTAATAATTACGGAGTAATTCTAAACCAGTATGAATCTGCAGTGTGTGTAGTCTTAATGGTCTGATAGTAATAGCTGTGGACCAATTTTAAACCAGTATGAATCTGCAGTGTGTGTAGTCTTAATGGTCTGATAGTAATAGCTGTGGACCAATTTTAAACCAGTATGAATCTGCAGTGTGTGTAGTCTTAATGGTCTGATAGTAATAGCTGCGGACCAATTTTAAACCAGTATGAATCTGCAGTGTGTGTAGTCTTAATGGTCTGATAGTAATAGCTGTGGACCAATTTTAAACCAGTATGAATCTGCAGTGTGTGTAGTCTTAATGGTCTGATAGTAATAGCTGCGGACCAATTTTAAACCAGTATGAATCTGCAGTGTGTGTAGTCTTAACGGTCTGATAGTAATAGTTGTGGACCAATTTTAAACCAGTATCAAGACTGTGTAGTTTAACTGTCTGACTGTAATAATTGTGGAGTGATTTTAATCCAGTATGACTCTGCAGTGTGCATCATTTTGACCGTCTGACCATGATATATGTAGAGTGATTTTAATCCAGTATGAATCTAGATTAATCCAGAGCTCCCTCAGTAGCAGTAGTCCTACTCCACCTCATGCTAATGGAATAACAAAACCTGTTAATAGATGTGGCTGTGTGGCGGTGTGTTGTTGTTGCTATCGAGTGTGTCCTGTGACGTTTTGCTGATGTGAACCTCCAGGCAATGACTTTTCAACCGGGCCAGCTGTTGGAATTCAGGGAAATTATGGGCTACTCTCCTATGAAGCAGGACTCCTGGCTGAGCCAGCTAACTTTAAGCTTGGATCAACTGTAACGATGGATCACTTTTTATCAGGCTACATCACCATGGCATCTAAAGCTGCACACCTAACCTGCTCCAGGTCAAGTAAAGGTTTGTAAGGCTTTGCTTTATTGGAGCTGAAACTTGCGAGGAACCATGTCTAAGTCTGAGACAGGTCCCAGGTCGAACAAATCCAGCTCAAATAGGGTTTAATATGGACCAATGAACCTGAAGTCTGTGATCTCGTATTACCACCGGAACAAAGAAGACGCAATCAAAGGGAATCTGCTTTCAGAACTTACATTTGAGCCTTTGGAGCCTGGAGTGTTTTCATCTTTAACCTATAGGAAGGCAAGTAAATAAAAGCGGTTTGGAGGTTAAACCCAGGACGAAGCCTACTTATCAGAAACATTCGTGGGCATAACTGTGATCACACTCTTTCCATCCTAGCAACAAGCACACACAGCTGCACAGAGCTACATGAATGAAGCTGGATGGAAAACTGCTTTGTTGGCAGTAATCACAAGGCTTGGTTGCTAGTCCAAGTCAAGTTGAATGGAATCTGGATGAGACTGCAGCTTCCACAGGTCTAGCCTGACCACAAAACTGACCACAAGCCTCTCTTTCCCTTCCCGTCAGGCACAAGGCTGGCGAACGTTCTCATTAGGTAAGCCGCAGCGAAAAAGCGAATGTGTCTACTGACAAGCTGAGTAGTCATCCTAGAAACTAAGTCGTTTTTCAACATAATCTCCATCTGTAACATACAGGCAGTTATGACGGACAGCAACATCTCTGTACTTAGGAAAGAACAGAAAACCATTGACTTAAATAGCTATTATAACAGATGTCAAATGGGAAGTGCTGCATTTGCCCATTGGCCTCTAGTAAGGCATCGCTGTAGGAACAAAACCTTGTATCTCCAAAAAAAGGTAACTTTACATAAGAAGCAAAAAACATTCTTAATTTTAAGTACAAGTTAATGTTCCTAGATATTATTCCAGAAGTCATTTTGGGTCATTTGTATTGCTCCACCCATCATGGGATTTTGACGCAATATAAAGGGTAGCTCACATTTTTAAACTCGGTAAAAAACAAAAAAGTAAAAAAAGGAGATACAAGGTTTTATCCCAACAGCAACGATAAGTGCGTTTCAAGTCAAAAATTTTTCTCTTCTTTTCTAAACTCAGAGAAACCAAGGCTGCAACAAATCTTCAGTAATACTCAACAACTTTTGACATTTATAATATTCAAAAATGGAAAAGCTATTTGAATAACCGAGATGTTTACCACTTTTATGAACCCACGCACTTCTGCAGGGAAACAAGCATTCATTTATCAAGCCAAACACTAAGCTAGCTTATCATCAGTAGCATGCCGCTGGCAGCTCGGCACACTGGACTGATTGAACACAGCAACAGGAGTGCAAGAGGTGCAACCTGTTAATAGTAAAAGTATGTTTTCTCTATGACAGTAAAAATCTGTAAGTAATGACGGTAAAAATCTGTAAAATTACAGTTATTTAGTTTCGTTACTCTACTTTAACAGTTTCACTAGTTCAACTAGTTATTCTGACATACAGTATTTTAAGTTAAAAACAACAATAACAACCTTTAAAATAAAAGCAAATGAAAAAGATTATTATTTGTTTCTGTGAATTTACATTCTTTTTCTATAAAATAACGAGTACTGTTACATTTCAGCATATTTATGGCTTATTAACATACATTTAACTTTAAAAGAAAACAGATATTGACCTTTAAATTTTACAGAACTTTAATAGTAATTTTTTTGTGCAGATACAATCCAAATAAGTTTCCTACTGCTCTGGATTGCTAGCTAGCAGGGTCTCACATCCAGAGAACATATGAGAGTGTTCAGGCCAGCTAAGTGCCCAGAGCTGTAAGAAACGTATTAAGAGAGCACTGACTGTTAAAAACCTTCACTGCTCTTTTGTTCACTGACGAGAGTTAAGCAATTTTTTTGTTTTGTTTTGTTTTAAGACAGCAGTTAAAATGACAGTATTTCTTCTGCTCTCCTGCATCACTTAAGACTGAGCCAAGCAGAACAACCTGATCAGGGTTGCCAGATTGGGCAGGATCAGCATTTTTGCAGTGCTGCATTGGGCAGTTTAGCATTTTAAGTTACTATGAAAATGATTCTATTTGTGATGCTTTCATTTTACTGACAAGCAAAGTACATAAACAGAATGTATGCAATAGTGTATAATAATAATAATAATAATAATAATAATAATACTAATAATAATTTATTCAGTTCTTAAAGAGACACATGTCATGAAATGTTCGTATTCATATAGAATATTTGAATATTCAAGATAATATTCAATAGAATATTTGAAAATAAAAAAATCCTATAGTTGCAGCCTTGAAGGAATTGCGCTGACATCACGGTTCGTGGTTACTGATTGTACACTGCAGATGTGGTTAAAAGAGATCAGGTTGAAAAGCATTAAAGTACTCCTTTAAAATTTGAGCTCATGTAGTATTATAAAAATGCAGTATTACAAAAGCACAAAACATCCAAAACCAAACTTCCCTACATTTCAATGTAACATCTGCATGCAGTCCATGAACAAGTGTTAAAAAAAAACAGCACAGATTAAACTCCACTTCCCTTTTTTTCCCAGAATGAAAAGCGTGATGAGAAAGCCATGGGGGCAGGCCTGTGGTCATGAGCCAAGCAGGTCGAAAAAGAAGGGAGAGAGCAGAGGAGGGGAGCAGAGAGAGAAGGAATGAGAGAGGACAGGAGGAGGCTGGGGAGATGAGATGGAGAACTGATGGAGGATCACAGCGGGCAGATCTTCGCAATGAAACAGCCGGGTGGGGCAGAAGGATGAAATGGTCAGCTAGGGGAAGCAGAACAGAGGAGAATGGAGAAAGAAAAGCATAATGAATTAGCTGCAGCTCAGACATCAAATCTGCTTTGAACATGTTTGAAGGTGTCTGGACAGATACAGGACAGTGAGGACAGTATTTTGAGACTGGAGTACACAGTGAAGAGAGTATACTGTCAATCTCAGTTTGTGGAATTTTTTACCCTTAAAAAAATACCAGCATGAACAACTAATGATGGTACCAACAGAAATAGTCCAAAACAACCATAACCTGCAATTTTCTTGTACTTTATTTTATCCCCTGAGGTCCACTTATGAGTTATGTGTGGGTTTATGTACCAAAAACGGTGATTATTCATTTTTCTTGATAATTTTCCGATGATTGTTTTATTCCAATGATACGTTTATCTTTATCCTTAGCCTGTTTTTGTTTCTGTTAAAGACTTTTAAGACTGATATATATGTAAATGAGCTCTGTTCTGATTGGCTGCTCGGTACTGAACCTCATTCAAAAAGCAGCCCAGGCTCAAACACTCCTTATAATTTCAGTGTGAAGGGGTGGGGCTAAACTGCTGTGGGCTGGAAGGTACATATATGTGAATATACATGTAAATATGTTGGTTGTAGTGACATCACAAAAGCAGTGAATCTAAAATGGGCTGCTTTTGCAGCTTAGCTTTCATATATGGAGTGTAAGGACTTGGAGTGAATCGTCCTCTTTGAAACTCTATCAAACTGACTCTTTTATTTAAAAAAGCAACAAAGGGGAAAGTTTGCGAATAAACGTTGAGTTGGCATGATAAAGCCATTGCTATGTTATCCCAGGTGGTTGCTAAGGTGTTGTTAGGCCGTTGCCGTTGTACTGCAGGAAAGTAAATATGGTGTTATTAGGCTGTTTCTATGGTATAGCAGGCCTGCTAGGTTACGCTATGGTGTGCCAGGTAATTGCTGTGTTGCTAGGCCATTTGTATGTTATCCTAGGTGGTTGCTAAGGTGTTGCTAGGCCATTTGTATGTTATCCTAGGTGGTTGCTAAGGTGTTGCTAGGCCATTTGTATGTTATCCCAGGTGGTTGCTAAGGTGTTGCTAGGCCATTTGTATGTTATCCCAGGCGGTTGGTAAAGTGTTGCTTGGCTATTGCTATATTATCCCAGGTGATTGCTAAGGTGTTGCAAAGGGGGTACAATCATGTCTCAGGTGGTTGCTAATATGTGTGGGTTCAATCAACATCATCTATAATACCAGTCCTTATGTAATGTCTATGGAGGGCAGTGTGAGATTTAAGTTGCCATGCAAACTTAATGAGGTTTCCATGATATTCAAAACATTTGTACGTTCTCTTCTAAAGTTTCTATTCTGGAGAAACAAGGTTTTATTAAAACAACGATATCTAGACTGAAGAAGAGACAGCAAAGCCTATACTGATGACTCTCTGCTTTAATTGCTTTAGCTTCTCCAAAGGAAAAAAGCAGACAGGGAGGTTATAAGCTGAGGATCTTGTGTGTCGGTATTTTAATCGGTGGGCTAAGTGTGTCACAGCTCTCAAACTGGCAGATGTATTTAGGAGCCTTTCCATTTGACGAGAAGGGCACATATGCTCCTCTATTTTCCAAAAGACTCCCAACTTGTGTGCATTATTACTCTGTGTCTCTGGTTTAAGTCAAAATGTCCAGTGCAGCAGATGAAGCAAACAATGCCCTCATCAGTATTGAGCCATTACAGAGTTCATAACACAAAGCCATCTGCTCTGTACTGTATATAACTGTAAATGAAACACGACTGAACCTTCTTTTTTATAGCTGTAGAAAAATAAATCTTACAGTGATGAAGATCTTGGTAACAATTCATTTTATAGAGCACATATTGAGGGTTTTGTTCTTGGTTCAGCAAAGCCCAAAATAGTGTACATCACAGTGATATAATGGTGATGTGACATACACAATATGGCCAAAAGTACCTGGCCACTCCTCCTAATTATTAGGTTAAGATGATTCAGATGCACCCATTGTTATGTGAATAAAATCAGGCACATCCATAGACAAACACTGGAAACAGAATGGGTCGTACAGTGACTTTAAACACTGTCATAGGATGCACAAGTCAGTCTGCCCTGCTAGATCTGCCTCAGTCAACTGTAAGTTCTAAAAACTACTGTAAAACAATGTCATAACTATTTAATATAATAACATTCAGTGATGGTGCTTCTTAAAGGCATTGAACTCTTCTGACTTCTGCTTCCTATCAGCACCGCTGTGAACAGTTCTGACTTGGTAAGTTTTCTTGAATGGAGCATTTCAGATCAAACCACTCTGAATGGCTTTATTTATATTTTCATGGCATAATTATGCAGACATTCTGAAATGTCAGCGGAATTTGTCTTTAAGGTTGGTAATATTGCGGTGACCACTGGCAAACAGCCTTAGCCCACATATTATGTCATTAAACATGTCATCAAACATGTAAATTACATGTATCCCATAGTACACTGTTGCATCCTAAAGCTATAATTCTTGCCATTGAACGTCTAAATGCTACCCGGTCACTCTAGTCAACTGTGTAGTCAGTGTCTCAGTGGTGTTACATTACAGCACAATATTCATCATGCCAGGCCTCTTAGCACCTCTGACCCCAACAATGTGACACAGCAGCTTAATGCAAACAAGATGCATGATGATGTTATAGCTGTCGGATGAAAAATCATATCTGTAACCCTTTTCAGATTCCTAAAACAACTGAAAGGTTAACATGCTACTCTAATCAATCAAAAGCACAGTAAAACCTTGTTGACACAGCTGATCCCCTCAAGTCTTGCAGTCGGGCCACCAGACTAAACGCTCATAGCACGTTCTTAGCATAAAGCAACCAACCCGGGGACCAAAGGCATTACAGGTAAAGTTTCAGTCCGAACAAAAACGCAAAACTGGAAAAACTATAGCACGTTGCTCTGAGCTTTCATCAGCAGCCCATGGCCCACTATAAATAGAGCCAGTGGCCGAGTAGGCCTCAGTGAAGCAAGACGAGCCGTACTGAGCAGCATGGCAGTCTTATCTCCAGAGTCAGCCTGACTACCAGCAGAGCTAGCCCTAAAAGCAATTCACTAATACTGGTCACTCACAGCTAGCCTTCAAGTGGATCGGCGCTGGTCCGAGTCTCGTGTGGAAGTCCGTGTTGAGGGAGCCGGTGCGTGGAGCAGGACGTCACTGCCGTGAAGAGCAGTGGGGTAACTAATGCCTGAGGCTGAAGGGACAGGCAGGAGGGAGGGGGAACAGCTGCCATTGCTTAGAGAGGGGGCTAAAAATAACAGCCAACACCATGGCTGTTACCCCCACCACTATCTAACCCCACTCAACTAATCCACACACGTACACCAGGGGGGCAGGGTTTGGCCGGCCAAGTGTACCCAGCTAGTTTAAATGGCCAAATGGTACAAATGTGGTGTGAAAAAAAACACGTTCATCTTAGAGGTGGGCGATATGGGAAAAATAATATTGAGATACTTTAAGAAATTATCAAACGATATGTTGCGATATTTGAACATATATACTGTATTGCATTGTGACATAATTTATCACAGTAATGACATTGTTATATCGCCCAGCTGTAGCTTCTCTATAGACATCTACTCAAAATCACCTTCTTTTCCATTTTCTCCAAATGACCATACAGTCTGCATTTCTTCGTGTTTTTATACTAATTCCCTTTTCCACTGATTGTTTTTGTGGCCAGTTAGTTCATGCCCCTGGTCAGGTTAAGCATCAATCATCATATAATTTAAAACACAACATTCCTGTTTTCCTGTCAAAATGCAGTGGCTTTTGCCATCCTCTAAAACAGGCGTGTCAAACACAACCACTAAAAGGGCTGTGTTAAAAAATCTCAACAAATCTGTGAACCAGCTGTTTTATTTTTGCTTAACATTTTGCCATGACCCTAACTGGCCATTGTTTATTTAAAACATGCCAAAAACTATAACGGCAAAAAATAGCCACTGAATACTTGAACAATTCAAAAATAATTTAAAATAAAAACAAATTGTTTTATATAAAACAACAAACGACATTAGCTGCAGATCACTGAACCAGATACCTGGCATCTTACTGTCCCATAGATCGTTGTTGGGGAGGGGGTATGAGCACACATTATGTTGCAGTGCATGCTGGGAACTGCAGTGCAGCTGATGGTGACGTGGGCTAATATTAACAGAAAATGTAAATTATTTTGTGGACAGAACAGGATTGTGCCAAAGGCCTAACTTGACCCGTGGGCCTTGTGTTTGAGACATGGGCTCTAAAATATCCAAGTTGTGATTATGTCATTGTGCACCAGCAGGTGGAGAAAATATTACCCAAAAATATTACCACATTACCATAGTATCCAAAAATAAAACTTGCAAATCAAACAAAGAACCTGCTGGTGTTCTCAGAACAATGGACTGGCCACCCCAGAGTCCAGACCTCAACATTGCTGAATGTGTTTGGGATTATTTGGATTGTGAGAAGCAGAAAAATACAACCAACTCTTTCTTTGAAACACTGAAAGCAAATCACCTGAAAAAACTAGAAGCTGTAATAAAGGCAAAGAGTGAACACACCACATACTAAAATAGTCGATATTATACTTGAGGCTTCTGTGTAATCTGTGTAAAAAAAGGAAGTATCCAGTGGAAGGTCTTTACTTCCTTCAGGAAGATGGTCATAGGACCATATGTGGTATGACATCACTGTAAGAGTGTAAATCAACATTGAATAGACTGAGAAAATAAACACCATGTGCTGTAATTTAACACTTGGTTTGAAACTATACAAAAAAGCAGAGGATTTTGGGTTGAGGACAAAGAGTATTCATCCATCAAACCGCCTTTCAATCCGCATTACACCCAAATGAACTTTACAAAATCCTCTGTCATACTGGAGCTCACCACTAGGGGGACTACAACTTAAAACTCTCATTTTGTCCCCCAACTACCATTAGAGGGAGACATTTGTGCACAAGTGCCCTTGTCTGGCTGTCACAGCCTTCTCCCATCTGCCAACTGTGAACAGATCAATTGATAAAGTTATGTGAAAGAATGCTTTAACTGAAATAATCACTAAGTAAGATAATTGCAAAGTTTAGTAAACAGAGTTCAGTCAGAATATCATGAGACAATAGCAGTTTTAACCACAAGCAGACAGACTGCGGCCTGAAAACAAGTAATTGCATGACTCCTGTGACATAACACAGGGCTAGTACAGACAGAATAGCCCGTCTAATTGGGTGTGTTGAGTGAGCAGAGACCCTTCTGACTATGTGAGAGGTACAGCACCGTGTAAATGCCAGAGACTACCAGAGACCACGCTTTCATTTATTTCATTTCTAATTCACATTTTCACAACATTTACTAAATTCAACAAAAAACGTGGCCTGCAAAAAAGCTGCATTACTGACCCATACAAGTGGGAAAGTGGCCATGAGTCCAGTTGGCAGGTCAATTTTAAGACCAGAAGGGATAAGCCATATGAACAAGAACAAACAATAGAAGAATTAAACTGGATAGACATAATAACACAAAGCAATGTGTGTTGAATGGAAGGCCCACTGATCTACTCCCAAAACTCTACGCAACACTTTGCTCCATTAGAGAGAGGTGCAATGACACTCCGCTCGCTCACCACAGGATTAGCACATGAGGTGAGATCACATTTAATTGGCTGAGGGTGACCACAAAAACTCATTCAGTGATTCTCTACTCATCTAATGGCCACTTTTTCAGGTGCACTTACTTTGTATCTACACTTATTGTGAATTTTATGAGCCTGTCCATCAGTGGTCAGGATCCCCATAAGACCATTAGGACATTTTGAGACAAAAAAAGGGTCTCACTTTATTTGGACAGTCCACTATAGTCCCCTATATATTATCTACAGATGTTCACATTGGGTTCTAAACAGTGGTGGGGTTACGGTTAGGATTTGGACCAGGTTTCTAGTTAAAGAAAATAATGGTCAATTTAGTAGATATTTAATTGAATGTAACATGGAAGTAAATTAAGTATCTACAAAGCATCTAAAGTGGACTATCCAAATAAAGTGTTACCCAAAAAACTGATTAACATGAAAGTTTATAAAAATAGCTCCAATCTTCAGTGATTTTCTAGCAAAAATAGCCATTGCCAGTGGTCAGTAATTCATTTTTCAGGAGATTGTCCTGAGGAGATCAGATATATAACAATTAGGATTACTTGGATTGTGAGAAGCAGAAAATGCAAACAACTTCTAAGACTGAACTTTGGAGGTGTGGAAAAATATCCCTGCAGATTTCTATAAAACTGAAAGCAAGTCTCCTGAAAAGAATAGAAGTGGCCAAAGTGGACACGCGAAATACTGATAATATTTAAATATTATATTTAGTTGTTGAGATTTCTGTATAATTGTCTGTTGAATATGTATTTTCTGCTTTCTTTCCTGTATTGAGAAAAAGGTGTCTGGCTTCACCACAGTATTTGTTGAGATGGATAAAGGACAAATTTGGCTGTCAATGCTGGGTTACCTTTGAGTAAAGTGGAGCGATGCTTCAAGTGATTCAGTCCCAGTGATTATTGGGAGATACTGGCACTATAGAATGCCTCTCCTTTCACACTGCAACAGTGCTATAATACAAATTACATTCCTTGGGTCTGTGATTGGTCAGGACTTGTTTGTCCTAGTTCATCAGAATTCATCACCAACTCAACTTCAGTCATCCAGCCCTTCTCTCTCTCTCAGCACCGGCTCAAACCCAGACTGGGTTGGAAGCAGCCTGGCACAGAAAACGTGCTGCACACGCGCCGCAGGGGTGACAGATGGCACTGTGGCTGGGCCAGGGCCTGCCATACGAACACAACACGGCCCGTCAGACGCCAGTCAGAATGACACACGCATGACAAGGCAAGAATATGAACAATATGGACCCGCTCAAAACTGTGACTGGACTGATATGGTGAGAAAGAGCGGCATGGGTTCCAAGGCAAAAATCACAGGAAATGCACTGCTGTGACTTACAGCAGCGTGTACAAACATGATAATACCATTCATTGGAATGGGAAAGCCACTGCATTTATAACACACACGTAGGCTACGCATGAGAATCGCAAAGCAGCAGTTCTCAAACCTTTTTAGTCTAAGGCCCCCCTTGTGGATAGTAAGCGCCAATGCCTCCCATCTCATCACCACCCAACCCCCGATTATTCATTTTACTTAATGAACGAGAACCAGGCCTTACCAGAGAATTATCAGTTTTGCTAGCTTTCTCTGCTGCTATCGCTAACCTGGCAAGACTCTGTTCTATGTCATTGCAGATCACCTGTTAAGTGGGCGCGATGGCTGTGAATTGTGATTGGTTGGCATGTATTTAAAATTTTATTAATGTTAAGTGCACCTCCTCGTTTATACACTGATTGTTCACGTTATCAGCTCCACTTACCATATAGGAGCACTATAAAAACTCAAGTGCTGTTACTGTGTCTGATCCACTCAGACCAGCACAGCACACACTAACACTGCACTGCAGTACTGAGAATGACCCACCACCCAAATAATACTCTGTGTTGGTCCTGCGGGAGTGCTGACCACTAAAGAACAGGGTGAAAGGGGGCTAACAAAGTAGAAACACATGAAATAGATTTCAGTATCACAGTATTTGACTACGTTTAAATTTGCCTTGATATTTTAGTTGCACCAGGTAAAAATCAGGTATGAAATCACCAAACTGTACTGGACACCGGCCCTTCAGGATTGGCACTGAGGGACCCTGCACTAAGCTAAAAGAGTGTCTTGTAAACCTGACGTAGCTTGTTTTGTTTGGACTTTTGGTTTTGTTACATTCATTTACAGTTACAGTGTAGTGTACACAGGCTATTTTACAGATAAGATGGAACACATGAATTGCAATCAGCACATTCATCAGTTCAACATTCTTTCTACAGGCTGTAGAAATGGCTGCATTGCTGTACGCATAGCACTGTGAATGAACAGTATCAGATCCAGCATGCTGACTTAATGTGTGTGTAATGAGGAGGTGGAGTACGATGATAAGCCTCTGCTCTCTGCATGAGTCCTCAATGCGCAGTCCAAGAGCACAAGCTAAGGTCAGTATACTGTATATTCATAGAGCAAATCAGAGGCTACACCTACTAACCCAGATATTACACATAAGCCTGCACTTCGCTATATTGCTGATATGCATTTTAATGTCCGTCCAGCCCCAACGTCCGGTTTCTATCTTTTCTGTGTTGTACAAAGAGTGTCAATAAAGGAAGCAGTGGTGGAAGGATGGGTTCATGGCAAATGGACCCCCAACAACTTTACTGGCACCCTTAAATACTTATACAATGTATAGCTATAGCAACTTATTAGCCAACACTATAGCACAAAAGCCAGAAAACTAACCTTCATTTATTTAATTTCCTGTCAAAACAGCCACTAAGTACAAGTTATTCATTTTTCGAGAGATATTTCTGAGAAAATTAGTTACAAGAAAATCCACTTGCGTAAAGAAGTGGAAAATCAGTGGAAAAACAGGAGTTCAAAAAAATTAAGCTCTTGCAAGATCTTTGAAAAAATACACAGGTGTTCAATCCTTTCAATATGTGAAGACGACTCAGCGCTTTGGGTCTGAAAGGATGTGTAGCTGCCAAGAACCCCTTACTGAGAAAAGCAGATAGACAAAACAGAACATTTGCAAGATTGTGGTGCTCTAAGAACAATGGACTGACCACCCAGTAACAGACCTCAGCATCACTGAATGTGTTTGGATTGTGATAACTTGGAGTGCAACCTACTTCTAGGACTGAACGTTGGAGGTCCTGCAGATTTCTCATTCACGCCCAGGGGTGGGGGGGCTGGATTTTTGTTGAGATAGAGGGGTAGGGCGAAGCGTTAGGGCTACATGGATCTCCAAATGGAGGTTTTACAGAGGCTCACTCCAAACAGTGTTATGAGACAAAAAGAAAAATTTGTCAAGATGGCCACACAAGCGACCAAAGAAATCCACAAATGTGAGAATTTTCTCTGTTAAAAAACTATAACCATAGTATTATCTTAGTTTAATGTCGATTCAGTGTATTATAGTCCTTTTCTTTCTAACAAGCATAAAAATCGCTAGCAGTATGCTGCTGTCTCAGTAGCAAGCTAAATTTCCCAGTTCACCTTAAAAGGCATCAAGCGTCAGATCTGCTGCACCATTTGAGATGGAATGGGAAAATTCAGAGAAAAAGCTGGCGAATAGCTGACTTCAGCTTAATATCACTGAAGAATTAGGGGTGGGCGATAATAAATAATTGCCCCCCCCCCTCTTTGAAGGCATATGATTCCCTAAATGTAACTAAAGCCCAGCAGTGAGGAGCTGAACTTTACCTTCCTCTGCTGTCACTGCAGACTGGCAGGGTCGCCTACAGAGCAGCTCTAGTAGCTGTAAATGAAGTAATACTCTTTTTATTTGAGGGCCCCATTTTGTAGGGAAGATTTCAACCACTACCCCTTGTAACTCAGTTCCAAAGGGACAAGGCGACCCTCGAAAACAAGGGGTAGGGGTAAAAATAAGAAATAGAATTGGGCCTAAGAATTCTGGAAAAAAATGGAAGCTGTAACTTTCCTAAATACTGAAGAATTTGATATTATATTTAGTTAAGTTTAGTGCAATTTTCCACGTTTTCTGCTTTTTTTCCCCCTGACCACAAAAAATTAAAAATTTGTATTTAATGGCAATGTTGACTGGAAATGATAAAAGATGGGTTGTCTCTGACTTTTGCACAGCACTGTATCAATACCAGGCAAACAAGCAAACTACACTGTCATTTGTATTTAAGTGAAATTACCTGAGTGATAAGACTTTTGTGTTGGCAGGCGAGAGGGTGCATTTCTGCTTAGTCACGTGGAGAGGGCGTGAGTGCAGCCGTGCTCCAAAGGCTGGGCAAAATGTAAGTCAGTGCCCCATTGAGCCCTGCGTCTAGTGCTAATGACACCAGTAAAGCACCACGCCTTAATCACAAGGCTTTTAAAACATCTCAGGATCGCTGTCAGTAGGAGGTCTAAACTATGACCCCACCCTAATCCTGGCCACGCTAAACACAGACAAACTGGACTACCAGGTCATTGCCAGAACTGAAAGCTTCCCATTGGTCCATCCAGGCCCCGCCTCTTTTCTGCTAGATAATCCAGTATGGCTCCATCCCTTCTGTGAAGCCAGTGCCCACTGGCTCTATTCTTAGCAGTTCTGGTTAATCCGGTGCTAATGCTGTGTGACCATCATCGCCCAGCAACGGGAAACTATTGCTGGACCAGCAGGAGATTAATCCCATCTGCTAATTTCCTTGGCTGAAATCAGGTGGAAAAAAGAGATGAATCAGACTGCAGGTATCTGTTCAGCATCAGCGGCACCAGTTTTTGATTGGATGAGTTGATCCTCGTAATACGGCACATATTTAACACGCTTTTTTGCTCAAAGTTTACTGTGTCGGTATTTTGGCCATTGGAGGACTAAAAGAGGACGCTCAAATGAAAGGGGAATTCCTTTGATTTTTAAAAACTATTTAATTTTGTGGAAAATTAAGATGTAAACAAACTCATTCAGACTGGTTTGGTTGAAATGCTCTGTTCTTGTACCAAGTCAGAATTGTTCACAGTGGTGGTGATAGGAACCAGACGTCTGCTCCTTCACAATTACATGAAATGGTTATAAATATGCTGCCTGATGCCTCAAACATTGTTTTATGACTTTTCTTTCATTTTGTTTTTTTTCCTTTAAGGTCTACTTATAACATTTGTGTTGTTTTTTATGTACCAAACATGGTCCTAATTCACTTTTACATGGCCATTTTCCTCCCTCTGTATCCCTTAGAATGAAACAGGCTGGTTTTGTTACTGTGCCTGTAAGATTGATATATGTAAATATATGCAAAATATATGCAAATATATCTGTTCCGATTGGCTGCCCTGTATTACGCCTCATTCAAAAAGCACTCCGAGCTTGGGATTTGAATATGAACAGGCGAGAATAAACTGCTATAGGCTGAATAGGTGTAAATATGTAAATGAGTTGGTTCTTGTGACATCACAGAAACAACTAATTCAAAATGGGCTCTTTTTGCAGCTCAGTTTCCATATGTCAACAGAATGGACTGGCAAGTGACAGTACGTTTTGAAACTTTTTAATAGTGTTTACGTATTACTTTAAACTCACGCTTACAGCTAAATCACAGCTTAAAACTCAAAGACATGTACAGTACATTTTGGATAGTAAATAAAATGGCTTTATTTGTTTTGTAGACACGGCGACCCCTGGTTCCCATCACAACTACTGTAAAGAAATCTGTCAGAGTCTGTAAAGAGTCATGCAAACAATCTGAAAAATCAATGGAGTTCCCCTTTAAACTTTGACTATACCTAGACAAAAACAAGTTTATGTTACTTGGCAGAAATCCTAACAGCTGTGCAGTTAAGCTTTTAACTGTTACACCTTGGCCTCAGGGTTTGAATATACTTTTTAGCATGGTTTCAGATCCGTGCCACTATAACCACATCAAGAGGCCAACCACGAATGTGGTTCAGTTCCTTCTGCTGTTATCAGTCCAAATACAGGATCTGATGAATGTGCTAACATGGGTGTTCTCATGTTGAGCCAACACTGAGCTTACGGCTACTACTGACTGAGAGAAACACACTCAAACCAGCTGAGATGTGAGTCACAATTCAAAGGTTTGAGGGCGGGCCTCACTGCCAGCTCACACACAAGGCCAATCAAAGCGCAGCGGTGTTAATAGTTGCCAGAGGAGGCTAAAGTCTGATCTCTTTTTAAACCAGTTTGAATCTCAGTGGACAGAGTATTCTTCAGCCTCTGAAGTGGTCAGGACTTCCAAATTTCCAAAACTGCTCTAACTTAAGAATAATTCAGACAGTTTGCATTGTACTTGATGTAATTACTAAATACAAAGCCTTACAATGTAAAAAGTGAGGGATTTTACAGTGGTAACAGCTAAAACCCTAGATAGATGTCATAAAAAGATTTCAAGACTTTGATAGACATGCTTTAAAGCACATAAGTTATGCTAAAAAGAAGCTGGTATTTTGGAAATTTAAAGAAACTGATTCAGCAAAATAAAGCAATAAGCTACAAGAGGCCACGCATTACAGTGATTTTATCACAGGTAAAGGTGTTGTTTAGCACAACATGAAGCAGATTAAATCACTGCAATGCACAGCCTCAAGTGGCTTATTAATATAACATAATAAAACACTCAATTTTTCCGATTATTCCACCAACTAGTTCCTTTAAAGCAGAGGTCAATTATAGGTGGACCGCGATCCGAGTCCAGACCCAGACGCTGTCCTATGCGGACCTGGACCTAAAACGGGTAAACTATGGAGAATTCTTTAATTTCGAAGGAGTGGTCCTATTTTGATCTGTATAACTTTTCTAGCCTTTACGGTAGCTTTACCAGCCCGGGAG
Source organism: Colossoma macropomum (assembly GCF_904425465.1). Taxonomy (NCBI): domain Eukaryota; kingdom Metazoa; phylum Chordata; class Actinopteri; order Characiformes; family Serrasalmidae; genus Colossoma; species Colossoma macropomum. The sequence goes on from NW_023494804.1 coordinate 7,243,461, forward strand.
ACTCACCAACCAATCGCAGGCGTTGTAAGTATGACGCGTGACGCTACTCAGCCAATCAGATCTGTGCATTACGATGAGCACTGAGACTCGAGTGAGTGTCGCACACACAGGGGAGGGACGAGGCGAGAAGCAAATGTTGAAATATAATTAAATTGTACTTTATTTGATTTGACATTCAGTTGTTGACTACATAAGATGCTGATATACCTACTAGGCTACTTCAGTAAACAGTATATGGCACTGAATCATGATGCAAGTTAGACATTATGATGTTCCAGACCTTTGCCTGAGGAAATTGGACCTTACTGAATTTTAATTAAAGATCCCTGCTTTAAAGTATGCTGTTGTTGCCAAGCAACCATGGACTGCTGAAAGAGGACAAGAACGTTTAGTCACCCATCACTGTATAATGTAGTCATTTCATAAACTCTTTAGTATGGAGCCCTGCTGGTGACATCCTGTATAAATAAAAATAATGCGTGGCTACAACTTAGTAAGGCATGGGAACAAGATAATTAAGTCGTGACCACTACTTAGTAAGGCGTGGGAACGAGATCCTAATGCGTGGCCACAACTTAGTAAGGCATGATCTCATTTCAAGTTGTGGCCATGACTTAACTAGCTCGTTCCCATGCCTTAATAAGTCGTGGTCACGCATTAGGGTTAGGATTAGGAAGTTTTGGGGGCAAATTTACACAAAAGATTTGGGTGACTATTGACTTCCAGTGTTTGTCAGCTACAATAGCCTCACAGGTCCAGCACTAAACTACAGAAGCTAAATTTGGATGCTAAACATTTCCTAGCTGGCTGACTTCATCCGGTGTAAGAGGAAAATTGTGTGAACAAGTTTTTCACCAAACTATTCCTTTAAACTGACAGGTGCCTGACTATATTTGCCTCCCTGTTGCTTTGTCTTGCAATTCTTTCAAACACACTTTTAACAGCCGACTCACAGATTTTTAACATCCTCCTACACAAAACTTGCACAGTCACACTTACAGTATAACAGCAAACAGGTGTCTTTCTCTGAACTGTACTTATTCACAAACAGCCTCCGGATGTGGCCACGCGTGCCTCGGAGAGATAAGACAGACACGTCTAGGCTTGCTGGCACAACGCACTCCTGTTCATCTAAAGCTTCATACGGGACTCCCATAATCCTACGAAAAACAGAGATAAGGCTTCACACATGCCTGCAGAAACAATGAGGCGGCCTTTCTGGATCATCTTAATCCCTCTCTATGGATAGATACTCACGATAACCTTCACAAAGCGAGTATCACACATGCCTGTAGAAGAAAACCAGCTAGCCTTTCTGGATCATCTTAAGCCTTGTCTGTAGACTGAGACTTACAATAACCTTTATAAAGTGAGCGCCACTCAGCCAGTCAAAAAAACATAAATAACATTCAAAACAGGGTCTAAGGGGGTATATACAAATTATTCTGAAAGATGCAAAACAGTGAAGAACGCCACAGGGAACTGGAATAACATTTTAGCTGCAGTTATTCTTCTTTCCCAACAACTTTTAAAGCATGTAGTCATGAAAAGCTTCATCTGAACAGTTCAGTTCCAGTTCAATAGTACAGTAACCATTGTTGCAATGAAGCGTTACAGAATTCTGGGTCCCGATCCCTAAAACCAGACAGTGGAATAGTGAGCATAGATTCAATTTACATTACATGGATAAATTCACAGATGAAATTTTAGTTTTTCAGAGAAATCTGCAGGGATGTTTTTCCACACCTACAAAGTTCAGTCTTAGAAGTTGGTTTAACATTTTCTGCTTCTCACAATCCAAGTACATTCAGTGATGTTGAGGTCTGGACTCTGGGATGGCCAGTTTATTGTTCTGAGAACACCAGCAAATGTTCGGCGCAGCAAATGTTCTTCTGTGTCTCTATTTCCTTTTCCTCAGTAAGCATAATGATCATAGACTAAATTTAGATTTCATCTTTGGATACATTCACACATTTTTGCTTTGCAGGCCATCTGGTGTGGAAAAACAGAACTGAAACCTCTGTTTATACACACCAGTGAACAACACCGTATCTTTGATAACGGTCAACTCCAGTCAACCTGCTACAAAGATAAATAAAATACTTTGAAATGCTGTTTTCTCAGTTGCTGACAGAATCTAAAACTGATACAAGCACTCAAAAGTAAAGATTCTAGCCGGCCAGATTTGTAGACATGAACAAAATGAGTTTTACCTATTAACTGCAAACGTCTTATTCAGTAGCCTCTATTCAAGGGAGGTTTGACCAAGTTTTCAAAATTGCTGCACAATTCAATTGCTGAAATATAAACAAAGTCATTCAAAGTGGTTTGTAAAAAAAACAAACCAAAACAGGAGTCACAATGTCTCCAAAACAATTATAACCATTTTAGGTGACAGTTTATTTTGAGTGGTCCTTTTTAGATGAAACAAACACTCAATGGACTCTGAGTAACATGTCCAAAACATATGAGGGTTAGGATTAGGTTTTGGGTTGAGGTTAAGGTTAGGGTTAGGATTAGGACCAAGGTGAGGGTTAGGATTAGCTTTTGGGTTGAGGTTGAGGTTATTCAGATGCTTCACTACTGATATTTCACTGATATGTTGTTGATGTATTACTGATAGTCTGTTGAGAGTTTATTAATCATCTACAAAGAACCACTTCAAATAAAGTGTTACTCCATTTTATTCACTTTTGAAAATGACCAGTGAACCTACACAAGCCTTCTGAGTTTTCATACGTGATGTTGATACCGGCACAGCGGTAAATCTGAAACAGGACGTTTTCTTTGGGTACCAGATACATCTCTCATCTCTGCCATGAAGATGTTTAAAACATACATTTTAGGCTAAAACAATGCGTAAGGCATCAGGCAGCGTATTCAGAACCATTCCATCTAATAACTTTCTGTGAAGGAGCTTTTAGAGTGATCACACTCTTCAGACGTCTGGTTCCCATCACCACCACTGTGAGCAATTCTGACCCTGTATGTTTCTCTAGAATGAAGCATTTCTTATCAAACCACTCTGACTTACTCTGCTTACATCTTCACCATTTATTATGCTGATTTCCCATTTAATTACTCAGTAGCTACAATAAAATTAGCATGCCAGTTTTTAAGTTATGAGAGTGGGGAACTGAAGTCAGGGCCACATACAGGGGTTAAATAAAGAATGAAAACTGGCACCATGCAAACACTAACCCAGCCAAATCATCGAAGAACCAGCAGCTGTTCATCACACTGGGGCTACTTCCACCATCCACAGGGGAGCTATATTTGTTACTGCCATCATCCTGTCCATCCCAACACCAAGCCGGTGACCAAGGCCAGACTCGTTTCCTGTTCCTGTGATGAGCGGAAGGCTAGCCAGCTACTGCAGCCATTGCTAACTGTGCCGAGCTTGCCCTGTGTGCCCTCACGCACCACTGGCCGCTGACAGCTGATGAAAAGCAATGGCCAGCCTGGGCAGGAAGCTGAATGACAGCTTTTGAGAAAGAGGAAAATAAAGTGGGAATGAGGGTGGGTGGGGGGACGTAGGGGTCTTGGACTGGAGCGGAGCAAAAGGTGGCGCTGGTCCAGCCAGACAGACACTTCATGCATTTGGCAGCTGGAACTCAGCCAAGATTATCCATTACATAATCTAATCTAATCCAACGTTTAATTAATGGAGCCATTGATAAAGCAATGATGGCAGAGCATCCAGAGGACACTGACAGGCTGCAGTGGGCAACTTCGAATAAAAAAGCAAAGGAAGAGGAGAAGGGAAAGAAAACAGCATAGATATTTTTAATTCATATAATCAAATAAATTATCTTTCCCTGTAACTCATGTTCACAGATTAACTATGACTGGGCCACCACAATCATGAAGTTTTAGCTGACCATTAATTGTGAGTCTGGACCATGCCTTCAACACATGGTGGTGGTAGTATGATTGGGTGGTAGACTGATTGATGGAGGGGAGAGAACTCTGAGAACTTGTGCTGGAGTTCTGGGCAGCTTCTGCTTGGAGCAAGAAGGCTGGACCACCCTGTTTATAACTGTGGTAGGACTGATATAAGCTTGAGGAACCAGGAGGAGATGGGGTGTGGGGGGGACTGTGAAAACTGTGTCACGGGAAACAGGAGGTAGAGATGGGAATTTCTAGGGTATTAGACTGGAAGGAGGAGGGGTTTCAGGCATGGTCCTCCACCAATATCAGTTATTCCAACTCCAATTGAAATAACTGGGATTAGTTATTTAATTTTCATACAACTAAAGCAGCTAAACAACTGATTAGCTATCTTGCTTCCTAGCTCTCTAGCTCTCTTTCCTCTGTAGCTAACATTAGGTCATACTGATAGATCATTTAATGATATACTGCACTGTACTACACAGCCATGTGTCTACAGTTAGGCACAATTATGTGAAGAGTCAACTAAGGCTTACATGTTTTTCTTGAGTTTGTGAAAATGTGAGCAAAAAACACTTGTTCTGCAAGCACACATGTAAAAATTAGCATTAGCTATCTAGCTAACAGAAACAATCATTCCCTTAAATGTGTTATAGGAGCAAAAGTTACGACTTGTGTTGTTCCTTGAAGACCCATTACTTGTGTTTGTTGTATTTCTTATTTTTTTCCTTTTTTTATTTTATTTTGTCTGAACCAAACTGACGAAAATGCATCAGTATCACATTCTGCGTGTTGTGATACAATATGGAAAATAACTCTTAGATAATTGCAGACTGTTTAAATAATTGCGATTTTCTCAAATAATTGCGATTTTCTCAAATAACTGCGATCAGGTGATTATGTAATAATTCTGACAGGCCTAACTACAATACGGAAGCCCTAAACAGCCAAAGATTTGCATGTGTTTTTTTTTTCTTTTTACTCCATTTTTCCATGATAACAAGTTATTTTCATCAATTTTCTCAAGATCTGCTTATATTTCTGTTATTATCACAGCACAATGAATGTTATTTATATCATCATGACATAATAAACATGTTTTTTCTTAAATGTGTTCTTGAGAGAAGTCCTAAGAAAAAGTCTACGTCAGGTTCATGACGTGTTCTTAAAGCGCAGAACTGTTCATACCTTTGTGCTCGAGTGTGTAGATTCTGTTCTTACCTAAGAACAAATCCCCTTCTTGGGAACAGTTGAGGGGTGAAAGGGGAGGAGTGAGAACCCCCCGCTGTGGAAGCAACTCCCACTTTTTCACCAAAAGGTGCCGAGATAAACCAGAGAGCAAAACCGCAGCTTTCTTGATTGTGTATAATTGTCACAATGAACAAATAGCATTTAAACACAAATGCTGACTTTGTTGCTCACCTATGAAGTCGAAAATCCACTTCACTTCTGGTTGTGTAAATCATACATATTTCCATTAACATTAAAAAACATGTGGTTCAACTGGAGAAGCTCCAAAACAGGTGTAAGCATTTCATATGTACTGTGAAAAGGGGTCAATATCAACATTGAGTCTGTAAGTCAAATAACCTCCTTGGTTCATTTTTCTATTGTACTTTCAACCAAGTAACATCATTCATCAAAGGTACTGGAAGAAAAGGACTGAACACACAACCGCATTGCTGGTGATAAGCGTCAGCTGAGTAAGCAAGAATCTGCGATCGTTTATCAGATCTAACCTGGGTGTGACAGCGACAGGAATTCAACCTGAACACAAGGCCTGTGAGAGACGCTAAAATCAGCACTCTTCCTCACTACAGCCACCTTTTAAGCGAAAGCATGAAAACCTGTATGTCCAGTTCAGACGTGATGAGTGGCAGCATGTGGGAGCCACCTGTGTAGGTCAGAAATTACATGCAAATCTTCTGCCTTATGTTATGGAGGGATTTGTCACAAGGCAAAGTTCCTGAGATGTTATTAGCGGCCTTAGATGTTTCCTCAGTTTTAGTGCCTGCTCTCTGACTAAATGACATAGTCCGGATCATTAACGTGCACAGAGTCATCAGTTTATTAAGTACACCTCGTATCTACACTCACTGGCCACTTTATCAGAAACACCTAGTGTATCCAGTACTGTGAAAAAGTTAGGGACCACCCTTCGTTTATTTTTATTTCCAGTCAAAATGGCAAATCAATGCAAGTTATAAATTTTTTAAGCACAAGGAAAAAAGCAGAAAACATATTTAACAGAAATTACACAGAAACTTTAACCACGAAATACAATATCAACATTTTTAGTGTGTCCACTTTTTTGGGGGGGGGGTATGATTTTTCCCCCAATTTAGTCGTATCAAATTCCACCCACTAGTTAGGACTCCCCCAACCGCACAATACCACCAACGATAGGAGGGCGAAGGCTAACACAGGCTTCCTCTGAGACCTGTGAAGTGCCATTGCATGGTTTAGAACTACCACTCATGCAACATCATTGGTCAGTTAAACGTGCTCAGAGGAAAACGCCAACGGCCAGTTTTGTTACGTCAGCTGGGTGATGGGGGAGAGGCGGGGCCATCCTACCCACCCAGAGAGAGCGAGGCCAATTGTGCTCTCTTGGACTCCCGGCTTCGGACGGCTGTAGCATCACCAGGAATCGAACCCGCGATAATAGGGCCAACGCTTAGGTTGCACCACTCGGGAGTCCAGTGTATCCCTGTTTTCCCTTTATTACAGCGTCCATTCTTATCAGGAGACTCGTTTTCAGTTTTTCAAAGAAATCTGCAGGGATATTTTTCCCACACCTCCAAAGTTCAGTCTTAGAAGTTGGTTTAGCATTTTCTGCTTCTCATGATCCAAACACATTCAGTGAAGTTGAGGTCTGGACTCTGGGGTGGTCAGTCCATCGTTCTGAGCCCATCAGCAGCTTTTTTCTTTGATGTGACTGTCTCTTTTTCTCAATAAGAGCTTCTTGACAGCTACACATCCTTTCAGACTCATAGTCCTGAGTTGTCTTGTCACAGTGGAAGGATGGACAGAAAACTTGATCGCTCCAAGAGGAAAGCTTTAAACTCCAGTCTTTCATTTTGTCATTAATAACTTGCACTTAATGGCTATTTTGACTGGAATGAAGGCAGGTCAGTACTGTAGGAGCACTTTGTAAGTTGACGTTTCTGATTGTAGCCCATCTGTTGCTGCACAATGCAGCCCCCTCCAACAGTGGAACAGGGCCATCATAGGGCGACCACTGACCAACATTATTTGGATGGTGGGTCATTCTCAGCACAGCAATGACACTGACATGGCAGAAGGTGTTGCTGCTGTGTATTACTACAATATAACGATGAAAAAGATGAAATCTGAAAACGCTAATTAAAATCAGTAATTAACACAAATTAATACTTCTATAGGAATCTCTCCTTTCACAAAATAGAACAGCACAGCAGCTGCAATGCATGATCTAGATTTATAAATCTCCGGATCTTTTTATAGTACAGCCGCTTCTAGGTCAATCCCAAACGCTATCATTTTCTCGCTCTCACACTGAGGCTGTGATGGACTCTATCTGGGACAGTTAAAGGCCTGATGAGGTGGGGCCCTTCTATAGGGAACCATGAGGCATTATAATCTCTTATCAAATGCCTCACAAGCAACATTGCCAGCGATATGGCCTATCATGATAAAGGTCAAGGTCTCAAGTCTCAGCGTATTGTAGCATTATAACTGATTATAACTACTATAAGCCATTCTGTGATGTTCCATATGTTGCAGTTTAAAGCGTTTGAAATCTTTCAGATTTTCATTTCTTGCCCTCCTGTTTGAGCTTGTCGTCTGTCTCCTCCTGATCAGCTCATCTCTATTGTCTGAGCAGCTTTTCCAGGCAACTCAGTCTAATCTCCACAACACGGCGGGCGTGGCGGCAAGCGTCCGGAGCCGGAGGAGATCAGCTTGCCTGCATGGCAGCGACTTAAGAGACTAGCATTGCGTATCTGGAGCAAAAATCGCTCCAATCACTGCTCAGCGGGCACAAAAAAAACACTGCTGGGAGGCAGAGTTGTCAGTGTTGTCTAAACGAGTGAATGAACTCTGAAAGGCAGCCAGCTGAACGAGGCCCAAGCATTCCACAGCACCTCCAGAGGTAAAGGCTGATGAACGGGTGCGCTGACCTGGGAGCAGTGGGGGAAAGAGGCCTCCATAACAGATCAGCACCCCGTCCAGCACAGAACTGCCCCAACTCAAATGGAAAACCACTGCCAGCTTCACCTGGAGATAGGAAGTGGTATACCTGTCCTGAATTACTAGCAAGTGAAAATATGTAAACTCTACTCTATATCTAAGATTTCTCATTTTAAGGTTATAGTAAGAATATTAGGTAATGCTTTACTGTAGGGCATTGTTCATAAGGCTACATGACACCTACATAAGCTTGTCATGACAACTGACATAACCTGGCATGAATGTTTATAAATGCTGATTCTTATAGGTGTCATTTGCCATAAAGGTTAAATGCGCCAATTCTGATCAAAGCTAGCCTTTATGATCACATTTAATTTATGATTATGATGATTATAATATTACTGAACATTACAAGGTTAACCTATTTGTTTACAGTTTAACTTATCTTACAAAAATGAGAAATAGTGTAACAAAAATGATTTGTTGTGTTAGATTTTTGCACTTCATTCTAGACCTATGTGATCTTTACTTTTCAAGTTTTCCTTATTTTCGTTCGGCCAAAAACCGAATGTGCTTTCAGCTGTTCTTTGGCCAAAAATCCCGAACAGTAATGTTTACATTTCATAAGTAACCATAATTTTAAGCATGTCTGTTTGTTTTTTGATCAAAACATTCCAGTTACACATTTATACATCCATTTTTATGATGTAACGTTATGAGAGCTAAATCTGAGGGGATTTTTGCCTCCCTGCGTAGTGGCGTTAATACAGAGGTACACTAGCATATATCTAACGCGGTTCTTTTAATGTGTTATACCAAATTTGTGTTGTTCATTACGCAGTAATCAGCTAAACTGTTCAGCTAGTTTGCTATTTTCTGATCATCTCCGACTCTCAGCTACGACTGAGGATTCTTAGCTTCCTCACCTGAATGTCATTCAGCAGACAACACTGTAGCCAAACAAATATCGATCTGACTATTTCTCTTTGTTTAAATGTTGTTTTCCATATTAATATCTTAATATCTGGTTTTTATAGTGTAATATCATATCCATCGTTAAGTGATGTCATTTCTGATTTTTTCCTGGTTTTGTGCTAAAACATTTAGTTCAAAACAGTGACAAATAAGCATCTATCTCTGACTTATCAGTGAGAGCTCATCTTAAGTGAAGTGCTTGATTTCAAAATTGCTCATTTTAAAGCGTAGCAATTTTTTTAAATAAAACATATCAGATCAGTTTTGGCCAATACTCAAGTTTTTAACATCAGTATTAGCGCCAGAAAAGAAAAATATCACATGAATCATCAAAAGTAAACAGGTGATAAGCAGGGTCTGGGTTCGATTCCCCAGCCGGGTGACCAGTGTCCTTTCTGTGGGCATGTTCTCCTTGTGTCTATGTGGGTTTCCTACCACAGTCCAAAGACATGCAGTCAGGCCAATTGGACATGCTAAATTGCCTCTAGGTGTGAATGTGTCTGCCCTGTGATGGACTGGCGCCCTGTCCAAGGTGTTTCCTGCCTTCTGCCCAATAAGCGTTAGGATAGGCTCCAGCATCGCCTGGAGGATAAGCGGCTTAGATTGTGTATGTATATAAGTGAAGATATGAAAGTGTACAAGTATGCCCCTTTTCTCTGGGTAAGTGAATGTATTGTACCTTTAAAACACATGAACATATGCAACAGAACTTTCTGGACCTTTAAAGGTACATATACATTGTACCATGGAGAACAGTACGTGTACCCTTTTTATCAAAGCAGTGGCATGGTAGTATGGGTGGTGCTGGTAGTCGTGCATCAGACAGTAGTGTTGGGTTTCTACACACGTCAGTGTCACTACTGTGTTGAGATTGGATCACCACCCAAAAGCAACTCTGTGGTCAGGAACCAGAAACAACAATGCAATTAGACAAGATTAGTCATTACATGCTGTTACTAGACTTTTTCCAAGCAAGAATTCCCAAGTAGGTCTTCTGAAAAACAGATACATCTTTCCAGATTACAACACCTCACCTGACTACTTTATTTGAAGAAGGCATGCTCCACTCCCAGTAGACAGGCTTTACTGGTACAGCACAAAACCATTTAGCCAGCCACCCAGACAAAGTGTATTAACACAGTGACAACCTTTCATTATCAAATCTTTAGCTTCCTGTCCATTTACCAAGCAAGTTTACCACACCTTTTCTGCTACAGTGGGCCTGTGCCCAGGGCAGTTAAACGAGTTACCACAGTAACCACCAGGGACAGTCAAAGCTCATTACCAATCTTTGTGAGACAGTATTATTCCCCCACATGACCTTAACTGAACTTTTAAATGTCCAAAAAGCAAAAAGCCGCCTGTGTTATGGTGTACATTTTAGGACATCCTCAGACCACGGCATCATCTTTCAGACATCAGACAAAACAGCTTCAGGTCTAAGCTCTCATACAATTTATTAGCCTGGGACAAAAGGCATCAAGCTAAGGCAAGCAGCCTCGGGATGGTAAAGTTCATCTGACATTTAGTTCTTTCTTACTAGATTACTTACAGTTTTGTGGGCAAATTAAAGATGACAAACTACAATCAACTTTTTTTTCCCCAATTTTCTCCCCAATTTAGTCGTATCCAATTCCACCCACTAGTTAGGACTCTCCCAATTACATGAAACCACCAGTGGTATAAGGGTGACACAGGCTTCCTCAAAGTCTTGCGAAAGCAGCCACCAGATCTTTTTGAAATACCCTAACACAACATTATTGGTCAGCTGAATGCGCTTGGAGGAAAGCGGCAACCACCAGTTCTGGTACGTCAACTAACAGATGTCTGTGCTGGCTGGCTTAGTACAGAGTGATGTGGGAGACGGGGGGCCATCCTACCCACCCAGGGAGAGCGAGGCCAACTGTGATCTCTTGGACTCCCAGCCACGGATGGATGCAGCATCACCGGAAATCAAACTTGCGATTTCCTGACCATGGGGCCAATGATTGCACCATTAAGGAGCCTACAATCAACTTTTACTGAACTGAACTATTATTATATTGAGGAACTATTGAGGAACATTAAATGCCAACTTCCACGCTATCACTATATTTCCTTCTTTGTCCACTAGAGCTCTTCTCAAAGTTACAGGAGGAAAACGTGCAAATACTTTGTTGAAATTATAAATAAAAAAGGTAAAACAAAAGACAAAAATACCACCAAGGCCCACAACTGAAGCCCTGGTTTAACAGTTCAACAGACTGCAGTCATTTTTTAGTTACCTAAATAAAAGCACTCTACTACTGACACAGGCCTGTTCCAGAGAATTCCTTAGGTTATGTCAACAGATCGTTCAGCCTGCCATGAAAATAAATGACAAGAAATAAATAATTCATAATTTTCCTTCCTCTAAATGTTATGAATTTAGATCCATTATGTTTTGCTGTTCACCTGTGGCTATTATTGGCTTTTGGCCCATGTAAGGGGTGAAAACATTTCGAAGTGTTAGACAGCCTTTCTGATCCTTCTTTGACTCCCCAGGCTCCAATCTCCTGACTCCAATGGACATGTCTGTGAGAAATGCACCATGTAATAGGAAACATGCCCTTCAAAAACACGAGAAAATGGACTTTGCTATTGAGATTTCTCACATAACTTATTTATAGAGCAGACAGAATGGGCTTGGCCCAATCCGTACACTCAGTAACACCTGCTGGTTGTGCACACACACACACGCACACACACACGCACACACACACACACACACACACACACACACACACAACAGGCTGTGCTGGAACAGCCACTCTGTAACACATTCCCTTCCACTCTGTTCAGTCCAGCAGGCTGAGAAGCAATCCATGTAATCCACTCTAGATAGGCTTGAGCCCCCCAAGACTCAATTTCACCTCTCATAAGTACATTCTAAAACCCCTTACAACAACTCCTCACATCTGGATCTTCACACCCCGCTCAGCATGCAAAAGCTGGACAAGGAGCAAGGCCGGAGCTTGTCCCAATTACAGAGGCCTGATGAACTGATGTCCTGATTAACTCGAGCTGATGGGGTTCATAAAACATGCACTGCAGACATGATGTACAAGAGAGGCTGAAGGAGCCAGATGCTGTCATCTGCAGAGCATGTGGGGTAGAGGGTAGAGGGTAAGCCTCTTATTGTAGTATTGTAGTATACCATCCTCCGTATACTGCAGTATACTACAATATACAGTATAGCATATTTATATATATATATATATATATATATATATATATATATATATATATATATACACACAGCATGACCCAGTTTCACATTACATTCTCCACATTTTTAGACACAACTGTGGCTTAAACTCTGAAGTATGCATAGTTGCCAGTTTATTATCTAGACATTTTATCAGAAACACCTACCATATAGGTAAATTACCTAACTTGTAAACTACCTGCTGTGAGTATCCAAAACTGGAGTTAAAGAAAATTATTAAAAGACAATTATTATGAAAAGATCAAAGAAAACTTATAGACACAGAGGACTTCTAACAACCATGCATGACCTGGTAGGCAGCACTTAAAGCTTTCATCTTTAAGACAGAGGAGAAAATCAAGCTCCTTCAGATCTAAAAACATCCAAGTGCTTCTGTCCATCTTTCCACTGTGACAAGAAAACTCAGCACTGCGGGTCTGAAAGGATGAGCAGCGGTCAAGAAGCTGTTACTCAGAAAAGGAAATAGACACAAAAGAAGAGCACTTGCAAATCAAACAAAAAAGCTGCTGGCGTTCTCAGAACAATAAACTGACCACAACATCACTCAATGTATTTGGGATTATTTAGGTTATTTAGCGAAAAGCAGAAAACGCAACCAACATCTAAGACTGAACTTCAGAGATGTGGAAAAATATCCCTGCACGTTTCTTTGAAAACTGAAATTGAGTCTTCTGAACAGCACAGAAGCTGTAATAAAGGCAAAGAGTGGACATATTAAATGTTAAAAGTATATACATTGTGTAATATAGTATATTATAATATATTATATTATGTAATACATTTAGTTATTGTACGTTCCTGACATTACAAAATGTCAAACAACTTGCTTGATAGCTGTACTGACTGGAAATGAAATAGGTGATAGGTGGTCTCTGACTTTTGAACAGTACTGTATGTGGTACTGTATTCTGATAAAATGGCCAATGAGTGTAGATACAAAGTAGGTGCACATAAACTAGCAAACTAGCGCACATGATACAAGATCTCAATGACAGACAAGTGTACATGTTTACACAGAAGTGTTCTTCTGCCTAACTCCACATAAAGGCCTCAGTATTCACTTCCTCTAAACACAAGGCCACCAAAACATTTACTTTCAATCTCATGTTACAACAGTTTCCTCCAATTTACTGCCTTTGTACTGCACTGGGCTACCTGGGTATTCAAGCAGAGCCAGCACAGTAGCCCACATATTCAAACTGGGCCACCCTTAATGTTGGGCCAGAAAGCAATGTGAAAATGTGTCACAGTGTAACAGGGGAATGAAGCGTTGAAGAAATGTTAATAATATCCCGTGTTATACAGAGATGGAGTCATGTCAACATGACTGATAGTGTCAGGTGCTCCTACATGAAAAAACTCTTATTTATTCAAGTAAGCGACAAGTTAACTGGAATATATTTATTTGCATCTTACATTCGAAGCAAGTACTGTAACATAGACGCCACACCTACTCACACATTGGCCATTTAGGAAGAACATGCCACTCTATATGACATAACTCAGCAAGCATGAGGCAACCACAGGAGCCTACTTTTGTAAAATGTCACCTCCCTGAGCACACATACATATCTGGCCCTTTATTCATGCTGACATGACAATACATCTGTGTTAAAGTGTATTGGCAGGGGAAGGGTTAAATCCCTGAGGTGGATCAGCGCTACTTCACTGAAACTCAACACTGATGATATCATGGATGCCACTCTTGACTAACAAAGGCCTTTTAAGATGTCAACTGGGACGGTAGTGTTGCAAGGCTACACATCTCGGGACAACTTGCTTAAAAGTCCACCTCCTTGTTTCTATGCCTATTGTCCATTTTATTAGCTCCACTTACTATACAGGTGCACTTTTTTACCCTGTTCTTCAGTGGTCAGGACCCCCATGGACCCTCACAGAGCAGGTACTATTTGGGTGGTGGATCATTCTCAGCACTGCAGTGACACTGACGTGGTGGTGATGTGTTAGTGTGTGCTGCGCTGGTGCGAGTGGATCAGACACAGCAGTGCTGCTGGAGTTTTTAAACACTGTGTCCACTCACTGTCCACTCTATTAGACGCTCCTAGCTTGTCAGTCCACCTTGTAGATGTAAAGTCAGAGACGATAGCTCATCTGCTGCTGCACAGTTTGCGTTCGTGATTTATTGTGATTGTCAGTCAAGTTAACAACCTAAATGTACGAAAACGTGCCGTCCACGGCTTTAAGATGCTCAAAAGCGGTTACGTTTGTCTCTCAATCTGTTAAACCCTTTTAATGTTAATCCACGTCCTGTATCAACCCTGATATGTTGTTTGGGTTTAGAACATTTTAGAACAACTCTAATTTCCTACCCGTGCTTGCATTTGTGAAACTGATGAAGCCGTGCTGCAGCCCTTCACACACGGAATGGCTTCCCTTATATATATATACATATATATATATATATATATATATATATATATATATATATATATATATATATATATATATATGCACACATTATATATGTATATATATATATATATATATGCACACATTATATATGTATATATATATATATGCACACATATATATATATATATATATATATATATAATGTGTGCATATATATATAATGAGGTTTTTTTCAGTTTCACTTTAGCAAGCTAACAAAATGCTATCACTAGCTAATGCAAATAGAAGTTAACCATACATAATACATCCATGTACTAATGACAGGCTTGCTGTCCGTCTGACAATGTCGACAAGCGCACCATCGCCTTCTACTTCGAGCTCTGCTTTCACAAGGCACTCCACTGGTTTAGAAACTTTATACTCAGTTTGTTCCCAAACTAAATTCTCACCCAAATTTAGCCCAAAAATTCTCATGGTTGTCCACAAACATCAGGCCCAGATCATGCCACGGGTTTGGTGGGTATATGCCCAGGGGCGCACGCCATTAAGAGTTCCCCATGAGCAATTATACCAGAATATAAAGCCACTTTTCCACTGAATGGTACAGCTTGACTTGGTACTTTATTTTCCGCAGCTGATATAGAACCACCTCAATATAGCTGGTCATCATAGCGATGCCAGGTGGTTAAAATTTAGTTCAAAAAAGGCTGATGACAGCAAGAAAAAGTATTGCTGAAAAAAACAGGAGAGTTTGGCAAATACAACTTCAGAGTTCAGGCAACGAGACGATTCTGGTTGCTTGGAGGTGACGCAAGAGCGTGCGCTAACCTGGTAGCTAACGTCAGCATATGTGTTTAGAGTGATAGTGACGATTCTCTCCGACTAACCAGTTTTTCCACGTCACCTTTGGTATCGGATCAGTTTGTCTAGAACCTCGACACAGGTGATACCAAAAATAGTACCCAGTACCAAGTACCAGGTACCAGATTTGCCTGATGGAAAGCCATACAAGACGAGTAGAGTCAGGCCAAGCTGAGCTGGCATACAGTGGAAAAGTGGCTTAAACAGTTGTCTTGACATGTGGTGGGAACTTTTCTAGCAGCACAAGCAAAAAATGAACTATTTTTCAACTTCTCTTAGATCTTTTGCTTTTGGACAAGCTTGTTTTTTGGCTTAAGTTATCAGGCTAACAGAGAGATCCTACTTTGTGAAATATAGGCAGGTCAACACAGTTGCTTCTAAATGACAACATACTAAATGACAAATAATTTAACTTGATATTAAGCCATCATTCTTGACTACTAATTCAAGATGACAGCAGTGACATGCTCAAAAAACAGTAAGTGTGCTGCTATCATGGTGCTAGAGAGCCCTCATGTAATCTGCTATCATGAGAAAAAAGGTAGCCAGTTACAGCCCTCTAAACATTTGTGCCCAGGGGCCTATAACTTGATGATCCGGGTCTGCAAGACATTCTCATTCCAAGATCACATCTGGTCCTGCGAGACTACTGGGCCGCATAATACAACATCCTCCTCTCATATGATCAAGCTGAATCCAACGCTGTGTTCAAAGAAACACTATTCTATTCACTTCAAAGAGGAATTCCACTGTGTGGGTTAAGTGACGAAAAGATAAACAGATAGCACACGCTATACAGTAACCTGATTCCTGTCTCTCTCTGCTTCTTCTGTCACTTGGAACAATAGTGTGGAGTTCCTCATGAACTGCACCATAATCGGTGTCAGAGGAACGTTCCCCTACAATTAGTGACACAAAGAACAAAAAGTTCTCTTGAAAACAGCAGAAAGTTACGATTTTATACCAGATGTTGAAGGAAGTAGAGCGAGAGAGCCAATGCATCATTCTGTCTGTAGTTTCGTAACATATGAAAGGAGTAACACATTCTCAGGATTCCTACAAATGAATGGTATGCTAGAGAGTAAGAAACAGAAACATCAACAGCTTCTAATCATGTATAACTATGTCACAATGGAACAAACCAACCACTCAGGTTTGCCTCCAAGTAGACAAACATTCATATGGTAATGTATATAGGGCCCTAAGTGACATCCTATTTGGTGTTCCTCCTCCCACCCACCCCAATCATGTCCTTTTGAACAGAAAACGTTGATACAGTTCTCTGGAAAAATTAAGACACCCCAAGAAAACCTGTCTTTTTTAACATATTTAAACATATGAACATTTGATCTTCATTTTAACATTGAAAGATGGAGGTAATTTAACTAAACAAATAAAACTGAACAAATGTCTTTGAAAAATAATTTAAAATACATTCATCATCTAAACCGCTTATCCTTCTGGGTCGCGGTGGGGTGCTGGAGCCTATCCCAGCTGTCATTGGGCGGAAGGCAGGATACACCCTGGACAGGTCGCCAGTCCATCGCAGGGCAGACAGACATACACATTCACACCTAGGGGCAATTTAGCATGTCCAATTGGCCTGACTGCATGTTTTTGGACTGTGGGAGGAAACTGGAGTACCCAGAGGAAACCCACGCAGACACAGGGGGAACAGGCAAACTCCACACAGAAACGACCCTGGCCGCCCTGCCGGGAATCGAACCCAGGCCCTTCTTGCTGTGAGGCGACAGCACTACCCACTGCGCCACCGTGCTGCCCTTAATTTAAAACATAATTAACAAAAATGCAGTTTTCTAGTGATGCCAAAGTTAGGACACCCCCGCATTTATTACTACTTAAAATGCCTAAAATTTAGAATCAGACACACCACATCAGCTGCAAATGATTAGAGCACCGATAGAGAGGCTTTTGGGGGAGTCTGGAGTATTTGTCTTCTTTAAGCCTCAGACACTTAATTTGGTTTGCTCTTGACTGTTGAAGTGAGTGCTATCACCACAGCGAGATCTAAAGAGGCCTTCAGAAAGAAGATTGTAGATGTATATGAGTCTGAAAAGGGATTTAAAAGTGTCTCAGAATGAAATCAGCCATTCTGTCCGGAAAACAATTTACAAGCGGAGAACATTTAAAACAACGGCCAACATGGCCAGGTCAGGCCCTCCTAGCAAGTTCATCCCAAGAGCAGAGCGCAAGGTGCATAAAGAGATCTCCACCAATCCTAAAATGTCATCACGGATCTATAGGTAGCTCTTCCCACAGCTCATGTCAAAGTACATGCATCTAAAGAGGTGTGCAAGGAGGAAACCCTCGCTGTCAAAAAAACATCAGGGCAAGAATAAAGTTTGCCAGAGAACACCTAGACAAAGACCAGGACTTCTGGAATAATGTGCTTTGGACAGAAGAATCCGAAGTTGAATTATTTGGGCACAAGCTAAACACAGAATTTGAGCACAAGAACCTCATACCAACTGTGAAGCATGGAGGTGGCAGTGTCATGTTTTGGGGCTGCTCTGCTGGCAAGCTCTTGATCATAGATTCCATTATGAATTCTTTATTGTTTTTGCAAAGGTGATGCATTTATATCACCTTTATCTATAGCTACCATTTGAAAGAAGATCAAACATTGATATGTCCATGTTTCCTAATAAAAACTAAATATTTAATGGAGTGTTCTAATTTTTTCACGTCACTGTATGCTTCATTTATTTTGATCTGAAAAAGTGCAAGACATTCTCTGGACTCATTCCACCAATATGAAACAAACATAATCCTGCATAATCCCTGGTGCCTCAGTGGACCATAAGCAACTACTTATACCACATATAGCAAGAAACAGCAAATGTAATTAGTTCTCCTTTCACCTTAGCTGTTAAAGGTATCACGGACAGTTCCAGATATTTGGGGTAAAGCTCCAGGCCTGGAGATCTACCATCCTGCCGAGTTGAGTTCCATCCATATTCCATCCAACACACCTGATCCTAGTCGATCAAGGCCTTTTGGATCATCTAAGTATTAGAACCGATGTTGGAACCCTTCAAGGTGGTAGATCTCCAAGACTTGGTTTATGGTAACACATTAGGTACACATGGTCTTACCTCATAAGCCTCCCTGCGCAGCCCCGTGGTGTTCCTGAGCCAGCAGCGGCTCAGCTCACTCAATTCCACGATGGGCTGCACCTTCAGACGCACAGTGTCTCCGGACTGACGGATCATCTCCACGATCTCATCCCTGTTCTTACTCTCCACATTCAGCCCATTGATCTCCACCAGACGGTCTCCTGGCACCAGACCCAGGGCCAGGTCCTTGTTTCCGGCGCCCGGCTCAGCGAAGTGGACCACCCGTCGGTAGACTGAGCCATCAGGCCGATGATCCAGCATGGTGGTCCGGCGAAGGGAGAAGCCGAAGTCGCCTGTGTTGCGCCGCTGAAGCTCCAGCTCCCTGGGCTCAGGGACCTGAGGGAGGCATCACAGCAGGCAAACGCAAGTCTGCCGGGAAAACCTTCTCCACCAACATGGGTATCTGGACCTTCTTGAGAGGCGCACGGCGGTGGGAGATGTATTTGATCTGGGGGTTAAAAACTTTGGCCTCCACTTGGGGAGAAGGGGTGGCGGAGTTGGGTGCGGATGGATTCGAGCCTTCTGAGGGACTCTCCTCTTTGCTCCTCTGAGAGAAAGAGAAGCGTTTCATGATCTGGCCCACTTGTGAATTCTGCTTTGCCAAAGATCCGAATTTGGCAGCCTTCTCTTTGACAGAGGACCTTTGGGCGTCCTTCTCTGCCTTAACATCATCACTGGAGCTGGAAGCACTCATGGGCCCTGCGTCCAGGACCACACTGCCTCTGTTATTGAACCTCTCAGCATCCATGTCCGTCAGGGTGAGCTCCGTGTTGCTAACCACTTTGATGGGGATGGGGCTGGAGATCTCCAGCTTACCTTTGGAGTCTCGCTTGGAACCACCACGGTGAAGATTGAAGAAACCCCGCCTCACACTCATCTCCTCCAGGCTCTTCAGCTCAGCCTGGGACATCCTCTCCTTCTTGTCCTTCTTCTCTTTTTTGTCCTTCTTTGAACCATCTTTTTCCTTTTCCTTGTCTTTTTTGATCAGGCTGAACATGATTGGCTGCAGATGTCAAGCTCCACTGACCCAAAAGGTGCTTTTCTTGCAGAAGTATGAAGGAGCTCTTCCATAAAGGTAAAGAGCATCAGAACTGGTTTTCTGTCATGTTTATTCCAACGTCCTCCTTTGCAACAGCGCAAAGCAGTGCTGCAACATCTACCTGAGGACAAAAAGAAGCGAGGCAGTGAATCAAGTCCAATCGCAAAAGAGTTCAGTCATAAAATTTAGGAAGCAAAAGAATTAGAGCAGAAAATCAAAGCTCAGCAACCTCTTTAATACCTACAAACGATGAAGCAGTTCATAAATACAATGGTTTTACTTTGTCACACCTCTGAAAATACATTACACAGCCTCACAAAGAACAGAGAAAAATAAAACGTGGTATTTTACAAAGCCCGCTTCTAAAATTTTCAAAAATGTAGACAAATTTAAAAATGTAAAAAGTTCTTCAAGGGTTCTTCTGTGAAGGAAAAAGCTCAAAGAACCTTCTGAATCTGCAAACGTTCTTCAGATTGATTAAGAATGTGATGAAAATGGTTCTGTAGCACGCAAAAGGGTTCTTTTATTGTTACAAGCTTGGCATCATAACAACAGACGGGTGCTATATAGAACACTTTTCTGAAGAACCTTTCATGATGCAAAGAATCGTTTAATCACACAGTGTTACACACTCTTAAAAAAGATGTTTCTTCAAGGGTTCTTTAGTAAAAGGGTTCTATAAAGAACCATGAACACTGAAAGAACCCTTTGCATGATTAAAAGGCTCTCTGCATTATGAGAGGGTTCTATATAGCACCCAAAAGGGTTCTTCTATTGGTATGATGTCAAGCTTGTAACAATAGAAGAATGCTTTTGGGTGCTATATAGAACCCTTTTCAAAAAGGTTCTATATAGGACCATCTACAGCACATTCTCCATCAATCAAACCCTTTCATAATGCAAAGAACCCCCATAACCGTTCAGAGGGTTTACTGAATGTTCAAGGTTCTTTCTAGAATCCTTTTCTTTACCAAAGGACCCTCGAAGAACCATCTTTTTTATGAGTGCATCATCATAACAATAGAAGAACCCTTTTTGGTGCTATATAGAACCCTTTTCATAAAGGTTCTATATAGAACCATTTAAAATGCATTCTTCATCAATCTGAAGGACGATTTAATGATGCACAGAACCCTTTTAGCCATGCAAACGGTTCTTTAAGTGTTCATAGTTCTATATAGAACCATTTTCTTTACTAAAGAACCCTTGAAGAATCATCTTTTGTAAGAGTGCAGACTTGATATCCTAAAAATAGAAGAACCTTTTTGACGCTATCTAGAACCCTTTTCAAAAAGGTTCTATATAGAACCATTTAAAACGCAATCTCCATCAATCTGAAGAACCATATAATGATCCAAAGAATCCTTCATGCAAAGGGTTCTTTGAGTGTTCATGATTCTATATAGAACCATGTCCTTTACTAAAGAAACTTTTTTAAGCAGGGTTTCTCATTCTTGCTGCAAATTGAGCCAAAGTTAGGACTGTCCAATAGGAATGCTTCGTAACCCTCTTCCTACCTGACAGACGTTTGACTTAAGTTACTCTGATGTATTAAAGGGCCCATATTATGGAAAACTGAATTTTCTGCAAATGCCTGAAATAAAAGAGTTCAACGTAATACTTCATTCAATATCACCATTCACGTCCAGTGCGTACCGTCCATATATGAACACTAAGCTGCAAAAACAGCTCATTTTCAATTCAACATTTCTGTGAGGTCACAAAAACAAATACATTTACATATATCCACTCATTCAGCGTACAGCAGTTAAGCCCCGCCCATTAACACAGAAGATATGAGGAGTGTTTTAGCCTGGACTGCTTCTTGAATGAGGCACCGTACAGGGCAGCCAATCAGAACAGAGCTCTGTTAGGGATAAAGGGATAGTCAGGCTGGAAAATGTTCATGTAAAAATGAATAGTGTATGTTTTTGATACATAAAACCACACAGATGTTGTAAGTGGACCTCAGGTGAAAGAAGGGGTCCTGTCCATATATGAACACTGAGCTGAAGAAACAGCTGGTTTTGAATTCATTGTTTTTGTGATGTCAAACCAACTCATTTACATACATCAGCCAACAGCAGCTTAGTCCCGCCCATCCACACCTAAGTTATATAGAGTGTTTCAACCGAGACTGCTCTTTCAATGCGGCACGATACAGGACAGCCAATCAGAGCAGAGGTCATTTACATATATCAGCACGGCATCAAAAACAGCCTGTTTAATTCTAAGGCATAAAAAGAGGACGTAAAATGAAATTTGACTGTGTTTGGGACACAACTTTACACAAATGTTCATGGAAAGATAATAACATGCAAACAATGAAAGATATTGAAAGATATACCCTTTAAAGGGCAACTCCACCAATTTTTCAAAAGTTCTCCCCATTAATAGGTTGAGATGTAAACAAAGTTATTCAGAGTGATTTAGCGTGAAATGCTTTGCACTAGAAAAACTTGCTGAGTCAGAATTGTTCACAGTGGTGGTGACAGGAACCAGACGCCCACCTCTTAAAGCTCCCTCACAGAAAGTGATTACATTACACAGAAAGTCATTACATGAAATGGTTATGAATGCATTTCCTGATGTCTGATACATTGTTTAATGGCAGTTTTGTGGCAAAGTTTTGATTTAAAATGTATTTTAATCAATTTATTTTGATCCATTCATGGCGGAGGGGCACACGCAGGGTGTTATAAGGCAAAATAATCCCCAGAGAAAACAGATTTATGACTATTTTTGCATCACCAACATTACATATAAAAACTCAGAAGGCTTGAATCTCTGAACGACTGTGTTTACATCTCAAGGTCTGAATTATTCCGCATTGTTTCAATTTTGAAAAACGGGTGGAATGTCCCTTTAACCGAGAACTCCTCCGCCATACGCCTTCTGTGACGTGACGTGGCGCATTCCTATTGGCTGCGGGGCACCTTTAACGACAGGTAGAGAGCGATGAAGGAGAAATAAAGCCCACTTTCAGGTCTGCGCGTTTTATATGACCACTTACTCTCACAAAAACGTCTGACAGAGCATAAAACAGGCGGGCGAACGTGTTCAGTCACCTCAGTGAAAACTCCCGAAACGTCTATAGACTCACTTCCTGAAAGCGCTGCCTGCTGTGTGAACTTTACACCTAAATGATGCACTATATATATAATTTAATGTGACCTTTTACAATAACAAATGTGTCGCGTGGCTTCACAGAAGCAGCAGAGCACGAAGCTTAAGTTAGCTTCTCATTCGAATTTTCCCGTTCCACCTTAAATGGTGCAGCAGTTCCATTCTGGCGCTGCACCATTTAAGGTGGAACGGAAAAATTCGCATAGTAAACCAACTTCAGCCTCGTTTCGCTGTGTCACTCCGCCAAAACAGCAGTTATATGTCCAGCTCAGCGAGGTATTTTATAAGATATCTATATAGTTGAGGCTAACAGTCCAAATCTCCCACTAAGCCTCTTTGCCCGGCTGTCACCTGAAAGGGAAACATGTCAACAAGAAAGCAAAGCGTTGAAAAACTCACCGTTTAAACACCGAGCTGGAAGAAATAGGGCGCTTTCTTTCCGCTGTCTGGATTAGATAGAGAGGTAAATACAGCTTTAGCACTTTTGTAGCAGCCGCGGTGCTTTTGGCTTGACGGACCTGTGCCGATTTGGCGAGCGTTGTTATTTTCCCCACCCGTATTCCGACAATCACCGCCCACCTGTGCTGTAGGTCAAACTCGGCAGCTCTGTGATTTGCATATTGCGAATATGATTTGCATAATTAGCAAACAGTTTGCATCGATTGGCGGAGTGTTCGACTTGCTAGCCAATCGAAGCGTAGGTGGCGGAGGATGTCGAAAAACGGGTGGTTAAAAAACACGCATTGAAACGCATTGACTGCAGCGCCCTCTGCTGGCCGGGCCACTCACCAAAAGTTTTGTGAAGTTTTCTCTCCGTCTAAGAAAGTTAAATCTGTATGAAATAACATTACAAAGGAGTTTGAGGACAAATGTGTGACTGTTATAAGACGTAGGAAAGATGTATTGTGAACAGGGATGGAAAGTGGCATTCCTGTGACGGTGCTGTCATTTGTATGTTGATAGCGCCCTCTTCTGGACCAGGCTGGACACAACACAAAACTGGGCTTATTTGTGATGGATTGAAATGGCTTAGAAATGGTTGATCATTTTGTCTTTGGAAAGCACAAACGCACTCATAAACAGTGAAAAAATGCTTTATTCCAAAAGAACAGGGCCAAGTGGACTTTTATTTTGTTTAAATGTCAAGAAATCAAGAAATTAAAATTTTTGTCTTTCATAATTTAAATATTTATATTCTTGGTGCCAAAAAACACTGAGAGGTCCAGCTGCGGGCTCAAGTGGCTGCCACACATTCTTTAATCCAGTGCAGGTCTTCTTACATCAGCTTTTCAAAAAAATAAAATAAAAAGACTAAATAAAAAAATACATACATTTTTCATAAATATAAATATTTAAATGTATTCATTTTTAAAAAATCCATCTGTGTAAATCCAAGCTTGCAAACATTCACCCACACATTTCTTCTGTATTCCTTTCTTCTTTTTTTTTCTTTTTTCTATTTTTCTTTCTTCCTTTCTCTTTCCTCTGTTCTTCTTTCTTCTCTTTTATTATTTCCTTTTTTCCATTCTTTCCCTTTTCTCTCTTTTCCCTAATTTCTCTCATTCCTTCATTTATTTCTTTGTATTTCTTACTTAATTCCTTATTTTCTTTCTCCTTTCTTTCTTTTTTCCTTCTTTTATTTGTTTTTCTTCTGTACTCCTTTCTTCTCTTTCTTCACTTCCTTTCTTTTTTCTGTACTCATTTCTTCTTTTTCTTTCCTTTCTTTTTATTCTGTACTTCTTTCTTCTCTTTTATTCTTTCCTTTTCCCTTTCTTTTCTTTTTTACTTGCTTTCTTCCATTCTTTCTCTTCTTTTCTTTCCTTTCTTTTTCTTGTCCTTCTTTCTTCTTTTCACCCTTCCTTCCTTCCTTTCCTTCTTTCCTATTTTATTGCATTTGAATTCTGAGACTTATTCCTTACAAATATTGCTATATTATTTTTGTCATATTTTCTTGCCGTGCAGTCGCTGTATTTCCTTCAGCAGAGGCAAATTTTGATGATTCTGTTTTTGCAAATTTCAAAAGAAATTGTCCAGACGAATAATTGAAAAAAAAAGTTTTAGAAACAACAAAACCACTGGAGGGAGACTGAAGGCCAGACAGTGACTCCCATGTCAAGCTCAGCAGATCAGTTAAGGCCTCATGATGCTTAATGACCTTAACAGTGCTGAACTCCTCCACCTGTAGCACTACAAACACAGCCAAGGAGGAGAAAGGCATGAAAACAGTCGCATGTGGACACACTGGCCAGTTTGGTGCAGTTAGGTCATGTGACAAGAAATACATCGGTCAGGCATAACATTATGACCACCTTCTTGTTTCTACGCTCACTGTCCATTTTATCAGCTCCACTTACTATATAGGTGCACTTTGTAGTTCTACAGTTACAGACTGTAGTCCATCTGTTTCTCTGTATACTTTGTTAGCCCCCTTTTACCCTGTTCTTCAGTGGTCAGGACCCCCATAGACCCTCACAGAGCAGGTACTATTTGGATCATTCTCAGCACTGCAGTAACACTGACATGGTGGTGGTGTGTTAGTGTATGTTGTGCTGGTGCGAGTGGATCAGTCACAGCAGTGCTGCTGGAGTTTTAAACACTGTGTCCACTCACTGTCCACTCTATTAGACACTCCTACCTTGTAGATGTAAAGTCAGAGACGATAGCTCATCTGCTGCTGCACAGTTTGTGTTGGTCATCCTCTAGCCCTTCATCAGTGGTCACAGGACGCTGTTGGCTGGATATTTTTGGTTGGTGGACTATTCTCAGTCCAGCAGTGACACTGAAGCGTTTAAAAACTCCAGCAGCACTGCTGTGTCTGATCCACTCGCACCAGCGCAACACACACAAACACACCACCACCACGTCAGTGTTACTGCAGTGCTGAGAATGATCCACCACCCAAATAGTACCTGCTCTGTGAGGGTCCATGGGGGTCCTGACCACTGAAGAACAGGGTAAAAGGGGGCTAACAAAGTATGCAGAGAAACAGATGGACTACAGTCTGTAACTGTAGAACTACAAAGTGCACCTATATAGTAAGTGGAGCTGATAAAATGGACAATGAGCATAGAAACAAGGAGGTAGTCATAATGTTATGCCTGACTGGTGTATATTTAACATATTTTTGGTCTCATTGTGGGTACAAGCTGGCCTTTTATATGGTTGTTTTGCAAATTTCAATAGAAAGAGGCCAGACAAGTGATTTTTGAGTTTTAGAAAACAACAGCTGGACAGACACAGGCCAGCAGGAGACTTCCACACAAAGTTCAGTTGATGCATTGAAGTAATATTTAATTTTTTTTATTCTGATCTCTATATGCTGCATCGCTAGTGTATGTTCAGTTACCATGAACAATAATTTCAACTTGTTTCCTTGTACTTAGACAAGAATGGAGAGCCTGTTGACTCAGAACACACTAAATATATAATTTTTGGCTTTTCAGTATTTTTAAAGTGTTCCCATATTTAGCGTGTCCACTCTTCGCCTTTATTACAGCTTCAATTCTTGCTTTCAGTTTTTCAAAGAAACCTGCAGGGTTTTTTTTCCACACCTCCAAAGTTCAGTCTTAGAAGTTGGTCGCATTTTCTGCTTCTCACAATCCAAATAATCCCAAACTTATTCAGTGATGTTGAGGATGTGGACTGTGGGGTGGTCAATCCATTGTTCTGAGAAACACCAGCAGCTTCTTTGTTTGATATGCAAGTCTTCTTTTCCTTTTCTCAGTGAGGTTCTTCTTGACAGCTACACATCCTTTCAGACCCACAGCGCTGAGTCGTCTTCTCACAGTGGAAGGATGGACAGATGGACAGAAACACCTGTGGACTTTTTCAGATCTGAAGCAGCTTGATTTTCTCCTCTCTCTCACAGATGAAAGCTTTAAGTGCTGTTTATCTGATGGGGACAGTGTTGGTGGTCTACCAGGTCTTCCAGGTGGTTGTTAGGAGTCCTGCTCATTTTTTTTGTTAACTCGTTTCTGTTTTTTGTTTCTTTTCCTTTCTTGTCGTAAGCACAGTCTTATGTCTAATCTCTTGGTACCTCCTACAAGATTAATCATTTGTACATAATGGCTGTTTGGACTGGTGGGAAGGATATGTGGTAATCATAATGTGGTTACCATTGCAGTGGCATGAGTAGTGATCCTTAGAGAAAACCTTTAGGGAAAGTGAATGTAACCAACTGTTGCTCCAGCTTTTCTCCAAAGGTTGTTAAACTTCATAAGAACAGCTTTGGTAAGCCATTCTCAGCTTGCATGGTTTGAACTGAACAGTTGTACTTGCCATGTATTTTAAACATGGTCAAGTGACCACTGGCTTCCATTATAAGTGACACTGAAGTCAGTGGGTTCTCGGTTCTACAGGGTAATGCATAAAAATAATTGTCTGTGGTGACTGACCGTACGATCCAGATGAAGCAGATGAAAGAAATTAGGTTGAAAAATGTAGAACTTTTCCTTTAAAGGGGAATTTCACCTATTTCTCAAAATTTCTGGATAGTTTAGTGTTTGATATATAAACAAAGTCATTCAGAATGCTTTGATGTGAAATTGTTCATTTGCAGAGAAACGTGCCGACTCTTTACAGTGAGTGATAGGAACCAGGAGTCACAATGTCTACAACACAAATATAGCAATTTTATTTACTATCCAAAACCACCCAGTGAAGCTTCACTTGTCTTCTGAGAAAAATAAGTTCTCTTTGGGGACTGTTTTGCCTTAGGACGCCCCTCATGTATCCCTCCACCATGATCGAAATACATTGATTATAATATGTTTTAGACCAAATCTACCATAAAACAATGTATCAGACTCCAGGCAGTGCATTCATAACCAGTGAATGTGATAACTTTCTTTCTGTGAGGGAGTTTTTAGAGGCGCTAAACTCCTCAGACATCTGGTTCTTATCACCACCACTGTGAACAATTCTGACAATTCTGTAAGTTTCTCTAAACAAAGCATTTCACACCAAACAACCCAGGATGATTTTGTTGGCATGTTAACCATTTCATTAGGCAGAAGTGTTGAAAAATCAGTGGAGGCCTCAGAAACACACAATTCACAGCCAGGCCTTTTTGCATCTGCCCAGTTTGGCGCGCTCCTTGTTGTCTGGCCCTCTCATGTACTCCACGGTGGAGTCTGCCTCAAAGGAGATGGAGGTTTCATGTGCAGCTACGGGGCAGCTTTCCAGGGTCACCGGAAGAGAAGGGTGAAGCAGCAGGTGCCCCCGCAGGGAGTGAGTGAGCTGGAGCAGGAGCGGCTTGGGATTGGCGTAAAGAGCCTGCAGGCGCTGCACGAGGTTCGGGTCCTCGTCCGGCTCGCAGCACGTGGAGCAGGCGAGGCAGATGATCCGGAAGACGTAGACCCAGCCGAGGTAGTGCAGCTCCACCACGTTGAGCAGGAAGCAGCCCAGGCCGATGCTGAACATGAAGTTGAGGAAGATGGTCTTCTCAGTGGCGCGAGACACGAAGCAGTCCGTTCGGTTGGGGCAGGGGTACGTATCGCACTGGAACAGGTAGGGCACCTCGAAGCCAAACAGGCAGCACTGACCCACGAGGAACACAAGCTCCATGATGGAGCGCAGCACCACGTGGACGATGTATGTGAGCAGCACATGACTGGACAGCTCAGTGGGATCTTTGGCCACTTCGCCAAAGTCCTCTGCTAGTAAAGTCTGGTCCAGACCCTCCACCTCCTGAGGGCCCCAGACCTCCTCAGACTGAGCCAGCAAGGTGGGAGTTTTGACCTCTAGTGCCTCCTCATGGTCAGTCTCTAATGTAGCTGCCTCGTGCACCTTGTCCTTCGATTCAATCTTGTGCTCCTCATCTTTGGCGATCTTGTGCAGCACGTAGATGACGTAGAAGATGGACGGCGTGGAGACCAGCACAATCTGGAAGACCCAGAAGCGCAGGTGGGACACTGGGGCGAAGGTGTCGTAGCAGACGTTGCTGCAGCCGGGCTGCAGGGTGTTGCAGGTGAACTTGGACTGCTCGTCGCTGTACACGGCGTCGCCCACCAGCGCCACCAGCAGGATGCGGAAGATCAGCAGCATGGTCAGCCAAATCTTGCCGATCACAGTGGAGTGGTTCTGCACTTCTGTCAGGAAGCGGCCGAGAATGGACCAGTCTCCCATTCCTCAAGCTGCTCAGAGACACAATAGAGGCAGAGAGTAAAAAGTAAACATCAAAACCAGAGCCAGTTTATGAGGAGCCTGGCCTCTTCCTATTTCCCCCATTATATCAAAAACATGACTGCAAAACGCCAGAGGGTGCCCACAAGCGAGTCCTCAATGAATGGGAGTGAATGGAGCTCAACGGCTAAAAACAAAAGGTTAAAATAGTTTCTAATCACCCGCCCACAACTTGCCTTTCATTTCTCCTATAACTCCAGTTTAAAAGCTCTTAAAAATATAACAGCAGTGTTAAACTGTTTTATGCTGTTCTATGTTCAGGTAATACATGTATCCTTTTACATTAAAATGTTTAAGCATTTATAAACTATGATTTTGTTTAAATGCTCCATCTTAATCCATTCATTTTGGACTTGCTCGGGAGCGCCCTCTAGATAGGTTTAAGAAACCCGGAAGACATTACAGAGTGGAAATTCTCCTCTCTACAGGTTCACTGATCAAAACTGCTTGACTTAATATGCTAGTAGGGGTGGCAGTACCTTGTACTTAGGCATCATCAAAGGGGAAGTCCAAAAAACTTTACGAAGTTCTGCATAATTGTAAACAAAGTCATGCTGAGTGGTTCTAGACAAAATTTACCAAGTCAGAATTGTTCACAGTGGTAGTGAAAGGAATTAGACATCTGAGTTTAGTGCTTTTTTAAAGCTCCCACAGTAAATTAATACATGAAATAATTATACTATATGAAACTTATTCGTGATAGTTTTGAGAAAAGCTTTGGCTTAAAATATATTTTTTATTAGATACTGGTGGAGGGATACATGCATGGCACTGTAAGGTAAATTAGTCCCCAAAGAAAAACTATTTCTTCATATTTATCACTGTTTTACAATTATCAGCATTACACATAAAACTCAGAAGACACATGTAGGTTCAGTGGTGGTTTTGGATAGTGAATAAAATGGCTATATTTGTGTTTTAGACAGTGTGACCCCTGGTTCCTAAGTTGGTTAAGAAGACTATTAGACAAAATTCCACTTATCATCGCTCATTTTCCACTCACAGTCCAATTTACTTATTTCCTTCCTTTCTTTAGTTATACTTTATAAATTAGTTTAGTAAATAATTTTAATCCAGCTCAGTGTTTTTATTAGGCCTAGTCATTATTTTTTTCTTTTAGTTGTTTGTAATATTTGTCTTAGTTTAAGCATTTAAAATCTGTTTGAAGAGAATAAAACTAGTTAGGCTTGTATGCAGGACAATAGTCTGTTTGGTCCAAGGTTGGACCAGCAGTGGCAAACAGTCAGCAGAGTGCCGACCTTATCAAGCCAGTAGACCGATATATGCTCGCTATCTGGGTTGGGACAATATGGGGCACTTCAAAAAATGAAGGGGACAAATTTTTTTTTTAAAGTAACATCTAAAAACTGTAAAAAACTGATATTATGCAGAGAAAAACTGTCCAGCCAGTCATTCCTCCCATTACACTGATACCTTGATTGTAATGACCAGACTAGTAGCCCATCATAAAATCAATTAAATTGCAACATCAAATGTAGTTTTTATTCCATCTCTGAAAAACCAAAAAAAATTAAAATAATGTCCGTCGTCTGCTGCCCTTTTTTTTGGCCAAAGAGTTAAACTCCCTTTGGCAATACTGTTGTCGAACCAATAAAACAAAAGGCTCAAACAGAACAGTCTACTCAAATAGCCCTCCCTAATCTGACCATCACACCTTGGGTGGTGGCCATTTTTCCTCACCATTTTCCAGCTGCACCATTTTGTCTCTACCAGAGTAGCTACGAACTTAAGCCTGAGATTTTTCTAAACTTTCGATTTCACATAATACCCAACATGTCATCACATTTTATGTTCTGCCTTCTTACTGCAGTAAACAACATGTTATTTCTAACCATAACAAACAAGCCGTTCCTACTTTAAACGAGCAAAGAAAGAACGATGTTTGATAGAAACATTGATTCTAAGTAAGGCAATTTCTAAACAAGCCAAGTGGATAAGCTTGATAAGTGTTAGAAAATGAAAACAACGTAAAGAAAAGTCTGAAAAATCTTGAGTTTCAGCTTGAACTGTCACACTCATTCTTTCAGTTAGGCAGCATTAAGCTAACCAGCTTAAAATACTTTCTCCTTCTCTTTAATCAAACAAATGTGTAGGAATCAAAGCTTAGTGTGTCAAGTAAAAGTGCCAAAAAAACAAAAAATAAAACCGTACCTAACGAGCTGAACTAAAACAGACAAGAAGATCAAAAGTCGGCACACCAACAAGCTTCCAAACCACAATCAACCTCCTCTCCTACAAGCCTCGCGCGAGAGTCTGCTGCCCACCTTCTCAACAAGAGGACACATCACATACTGAAAGCTGCATTTCTTTGTTTCTCAATTATAGCCATTTCTAATAAACGTCATCAGCGATGAAGAACGTGCCCTGCGTCTTCTTTAATCATCAAGCGCAAAAACGTTTTAGTACAGCAGTGCACTGAGAATCAAATATAGAGGCCCTTGGATTGTTGGAGTATTTAGCGTGTCCACCCTTTGCTTTTATTACAGCTTCCATTCATTTTAGGAGACTTGCTGTCAGTTTTTCAATGAAATCTGCAGGGATTTTTCCACACCTCCAAAGTTCA
The DNA here is from genome assembly GCF_904425465.1 of Colossoma macropomum. Classification (NCBI taxonomy): domain Eukaryota; kingdom Metazoa; phylum Chordata; class Actinopteri; order Characiformes; family Serrasalmidae; genus Colossoma; species Colossoma macropomum. The sequence goes on from NW_023494804.1 coordinate 7,275,047, forward strand.
GTCTTAGAAGTTGGTTGCGCTTTCAAATTTGGAGTCATAATAACAAATTTAGACTCATCAGTCCACAAAACTTTACTCCACATCTCAGCTTCTCAGTTTCAGAGCACATTTTTTTGTCTTTCCTTTTCTCAGTAAGGGCTTCTTGATAGTCTTCTCACAGTGGAAGGACGGACAGAAACACATGGATGTTTTCAGATCTGAAGCAAGAGTGGAGCTTGATTTTCTGCTCTCTCTCAAAGATGAAAGCTTTAAGTGCTGTTTATCTGATGGGGACAGTTTCGGTCTTCTAACCAGGTCTTCCAGGTGGTTGTTAGGAGTCCCATTTTCTCTGTAGCTTTTAATCATCTTTTGAACTCTAGTTTTGGAGACTCCTGTTTTTTTGGCTTATTTTCATTTGATCCTCCTTATACAAGTGGATTATCTTATATCTAATCTCCCCGGAAATATCTTCTTTAGCCATTTTAGACGCACATGAGAAAAAAAGCTGAAGGCAGCTAAGGTGAGTTTGGGTAGCTGCTTGTGAGAATGTTAGTGTCTGTTTAAAGAGGAACATAATGACAGTGAGCAGCTTTGGTTGTGACGAAGCAGCTGAAACTGATTAGTTTTAAGATTGGAAGGATGATAGATTTGTTATTATACTCAGTGTTGGAGGCATCTGTGCATTTTTCTGTTAAATATAGTCAATAACATGTTAACACAGCCAAGCAGGCCCGTGTCTGTAAAGGAAGGAATCTATTTTTTCCTTTTTCCTCTGTTGTATTTCAGTCCTTCACACTTAGATGGAGAATTCACCCACTTCTCAAATTGTTTGATCGTGATGTAGAGGCAGAAAAAATGAAATCGAAACAAGGTCTGATTTTAAGACCTTATTGCAAAGGTAGCACTACTGCTAGCACCGGTTCTAGCACTAGCATTTACACAGTTACAAATTTGGATGGATGTGTGCTTTCAAAAGTACTTTTACCCATACTTAAGTGTGTATAATCGTGAGAGAATTTCCTCTTTCTTCAGTTTCATTTTAGTCCTTCACATTTAGTTCCCAATTCCTTTTTTGGGTTTAATTTCACACTGTTGCTTTAGCACCTGGACTGCTTTGCTAACTTGCTAATGCTCACACTTCTCACTATGGAGCTTATTTTTCTACCAAAATTTTCCCAAAAAGAGAAGAACTGGGCCTAACAAACTTCAATTCCAATGGTAATAGATGCAGGATGTACTAAAAAGTTCCACTGCAGTTCTATAGGGGACTAAAATCTGATATATAGCAATATATGGATTTCAAATATATGACATATTAGCATCCATGGATTTCTTGTATATCCAACATATATTTGTCACAAATGGACCTATAAGCCAACTTATTTGAAATGAGCCATTTTCAAATATGGGACATATTTTTCAGCCATATATCAACATACAAACATACACCATATTGCTAAAAGTATTTGCTTGTCTGCCTTCACATGCATATGAACTTGAGTGACATCCCATTCTAAATCCATAGGGTTTAATATGATCGGCCCATCCTTTACAGCTATAACAGCTTCCACTCTTCTGGGAAGGCTTTCCACAAGGGTTAGGAGTGCGTTTATGGGAATTTTTGACCATTCTTCCAGAAGCGCATTTGTGAGGTCAGACACTGATGTTGGACAAGAAGGCCTGGCTCGCAGTCTCTGCTCTAATTCATCCCAAAGGTGTTCTATCGGGTTGAGGTCAGGACTCTGTGCAGGCCAGTCAAGTTCTTCCACACCAAACTCGCTCGTCCATGTCTTTATGGACCTTGCTTTGTGCACTGGTGCGCAGTCATGTAGGAACAGGAAGGGGTCATCCCTAAACTGTTCCCACAAAGTTGGGAGCATGAAATTGTCCCAAAATCTCTTGGTCTGCTGAAGCACTAAGAGTTCCTTTCACTGGAACTGAGGGGCTGAGCCCAACTCCTGAAAAACAACCCCACACCATAATCCCCCTCCACCAAACTTTACATTTGGCACAATGCAGTCAGACAAGTACTGTTCTCCTGGCATTTGCCAAACCCAGACTCGTCCATCGGATTGCCAGATGGAGAAGCGTGATTTGTCACTGCAGAAAACACGTCTCCACTGCTCTAGAGTCCAGTGGCGGTGAGCTTTAGACCACTGCATTCGACGCTTGGATGCAGCTGCTCGGCCATGGAAGCCCATTCCATGAAGCTCTCTATGCACTGTTCTTGAGCTAATCTGAAGGCCACATGAAGTTTGGAGGTCTGTAGTGATTGACTCTGCAGAAAGTTGGCCACCTCTATGCACTATGCGCCTCAGCATCCGCTGACCCCGTTCTGTCATTTTACGTGGCCGACCACTTCATGGCTGAGTTGCTGTCATTCCCAATCATTCCACTTTGTTATAATACCACTGATAGTTGACTGTGGAATATTTAGTAGCAAGGAAATTTCATGACTGGACTTGTTGCACAGGTGTCATCCTATCACGGTACCACGCTGGAATTCACTGAGCTCCTGAGAGCGACACATTCTTTCACAAATGTTTGTAGAAGCAGTCTGCAGGCCTAGGCACTTGGTTTTATACACCTGTGGCCATGAAAGTGATTGGAACACCTGAATTCAATGATTTGGATGGGTGAGTGAATACTTTTGGCAATATAGTGTATATGTGTAACACATATATTTAACAACATATGATAGAAAACATTATTCATATATGGATGAGATATATTACTTGTATGTGCTAACATTCTATTATATAAGGTTTTTGGTGGTCCAAACTTGTGCATAGGAAAGTATGTATGGATATGAATGTAAATAGCTCAACATATATTAAATATATTTAATTTTTGTCAAATCTTTTTTAAAAAGAATATTTAGACATACATCTTCTTTATTTCTTTCACAGACTTCCTAATGAAGTGAACGTTAGTATGAAATGGAATAAAATCTTTAAAACATAAAATAAATTAAAATATTGCTCACTAAAACATTTAAATAATTTAATATTTAAATGCAGTCAGGTAATATCCCCCTTTGCAGCTCTAACAGCTTCCACTCTTCTGGGAATCTTTCTACAAGATGTTGGAGAGTGTCTGTGGGAATTTTTGCTCGTTCATCCGGAAGAACATTTGTGAGGTCAGACACTGATGTTGGACGAGAGGGTCTGGCTCACAATCTCCTTTCTAGTTCATCGCAATGGTGTTCAGTGGGGTTGAGGTCAGGGCTCTGTGTGGGTCAGTCAAGTTCCTCCACACCAAACTCACCCAGCCATGCCTTTATGGACCTTTGTGCACTGGTGCGCAGTCATACTGGAATAGAAAAGGTTCTTCCCCAAACTGTTTCCACAAAGTTGAAAGCATAAAATTGTCCAAAATGTCTTGGTGCTGAAGCATTAAGATTTCCCTTCACTGGAACTAAGGGTTCTAGGCCAACCCCTGAAAAACAACCCCATATCGTTATCCCTCCTCCTCCAAACTTTACAGCTGGCACAGTGCAGTCAGGCAGGTAACGTTCTCCTGGCATTTGCCAAACCCAGACTCATCCATCAGACTGGCAGATACAGAATCATGATTCATCACTCCACAGAATGCGTTTCCACTGCTCCAGAGTCCAGTGACACCCTGCTTTACACCACTCCATCCAACGCTTGGCATTGTGCATTTTGATCTTAGGCTTGTGTGTAGCTGCTCAGCCATAGAAACCCATTTTGTAAAGCTCCTGATGCACAGTTCTTGTGCTAGTGTTGCTTCTAGAGGAAATTTGGAACTCTTTGGTGAGTGATTCAACAAAAGATGCTCGCCCAATGCACTCTGTGAGTTTGTGTGGTCTACCGCTTCATAGCTGAGCTGCTGTTGCTCCTGGGTGCTTCCATTTCACATTAATAGCACTTACAGTTGACAGGGGCAGATCTAGCAGGACAGAAATTTCACAAACAGAGGTGGCATCCTAAGACAGTGCCATGTTTAAAGTGACTGAGCTAACCAGAATGACCCATTCTACTGCCAGTGTTTGTCTATGGAGACTGCAAGGCTATGTGCTTAATCTTATCCACCTGTTAGCAGTGGGTGTAGCTGAAACACCTGAACTCAATAACTAGGAGATGTCCCAATACTTTTGTCTATATAGTGTATAGTATAAAGTACATATATTGTATAATATATGCCTGACCCTTCATGATGTATATACCTATATGGCCATATAGAACCATATACAACACATTCTCCATCAATCTAAAGAAACACTTCACCATGCAAAGAACCTTTTGAGCATGAAACCATCTTTTTGGTTTCTAGCTACAAGGTAGAGGAGTCTAGCTACAATTCCCTGAGGCATTGTTTCACTGAAGTAGCAACACTTTTGCTCCTCTACCTTAAAGAGGCAGTTTGTTAGATTGAGGCGCTTCGTTTTCACACATGCAAGGTCATCTCTGGGCCAGAGCCAGATGCTGACCCGAGCTGCCCTTTGCCATATCAGCACATCCAAGAGGCTGTAGCTTCAAGCTAAAGCATCACAGTCTCCACAGGCCTACAGGGACGTCTCAAGAATGACTGCAGATGACTCAAACCCTTCTAGCTGTTATTTTATCAGCTGGAAATTAAACCTAACACAGTTTTCCGATCTTTATTATAATCCAGAACTACATTTTACTATTTACTGTCTACTTTTTCATAACATTTGGACAGAAACTATTGAACAGAAACCTATTTAAGCTCAATTTTATACATTTTTATTACAACGTTTTTTACAAATGTAGACTCAGGATGGTTAATGGAGCAGTGTATCCATGCAAAGCAGATATTGTCACATACACAGTTCAAAAAGCCAGAAAAAAGACAGATTTTCTCCGCAACACGGAAGCTATCATGATATCACAGATTTTGATCTACATTATGATTGGATGAAGAGACTCACCTTTCTTTCTTTCCAATCCAAAGCTGGAAAAATGCCAAAGCATGCGATCTGCATAACTATATTTGAAGTGGGTGCCAGTAGCCGGGCTTGTTATGGACTCCATTGAGCTAGATGAGGTGAGAATGGGCTGACCACACATATTCCCTTAGTCCATCGGAAACATTCATTGTACTGCATCTGGACAACAGGCGCTCAGTGTACAGTGGGACAAAGATTTAAATGTACAATAGGGGCCCACCTTTTCTGAGCGGCTATTCACAGCCAAGTACAGAGTTCAAAGAACATCCTGGACAAATAACAATAACGGTGATATGAATGAATTGATTTCTTTTAAAGGAGTATAGAAATATAGAACCAATGTGATATCCAGAACACAGTTTGGCAGTGTTACAGCTGCCACTGGCTTTATGCCCTGTTAATATGCTTAAGTCAGTGAAACACTACTGTGCAAAAGTCAGAGACCACCCTATGTTTATTTAATATCCAGTCAAAACAGCCATTAAGTACAGGTTATCCATTTTTCAGTGCCAGGAATAAAATCAGAGAACATATATTAAATGTAAAAGTCCACGCTTTGCCTTTATTACAGCTTCCAATCTTTTCCAGAGAAATTTGCAGGGGTATTTTTCCACACCTCCAAAGTTCAGTCTTACAAGTTGGTTGAATTTTTCTGAACACATCTGTTCCACTACAACAGGCACTGTTGCAATGACAGAATTCTGGGTCCAGACAGTGGAATAGTGACCATAGATTTAATTTACATTTCATGGAAAAATTCACAGATGAAATTTATAGATGCTCTTTTAAGGAGACTTGCTTCCAGTTTTTCAGAGAAATCTGCAGGGATATTTTTCCACCCCTCCAAAGTTCAGTCTTAGACGTTGGTTTCATTTTCTGCTTCTCACGATCCAAGTAATCCCAAAGAAATTCAGTGATGTTCTGGACTCTGCAGTGGTCAGTCCATTGTTTTAAGAGCACCAGCAGCTTTGTTATTTGGTTTTCAAATTTTTGGCTTTTTTCATCTATTTCCTTTTCTCAGTAAGGGCTTTTTTTGACAGCAACAAATCCTTTTTATCTCCATCTATCAATTCAACATCTATCTATCAATTTGGAAACTTGCAAAATGAGTTTATGCAAGTGAACCGTCTTCTATCTAATCTCCTTAAAAGTATCTTCTGAAAAATGAATAACCTGTACTGTGTACAGTACTGTAACATTTTCTCCACAATACTGCATCTGGACAATTATGTAATATAGTCACAATGACACTTGACTGTAGCTCTTTTTGTTGATCAAACCTGGTTCTTGCAGAATGACAATTGACTTGAAGAGACTCATCATTGCTTTTGGTTCACTTTATATTCTGCATCACCCTGAATGAAAAACAAATAGACTATAGCAGAGAACTGGGTCATCCAGCATCTACCCTACAAAACATCTACTGCTGTTAGTTTAATGTTGCTACTCTATCGTTAAATGAACTGCGCATCAATGGATGGTATCAATGATGATGTCTTAGCGGATGATATTTAATAACACTTCAAGCATGTAATACCACAGACACTGATTTCAATGCAGCCATCAGAAGTGAGCAGTCAAAACATCATCGTGTGATGAAACAGCATCGCAACAGGAGCTACAAGGAGACATCTTTGCAGGATAAAATTCCCGAAAATGCACTGAGAGCACAAGGATTTCAGAGTGAAATTGATTTTACATTCAGTTATAAACAATAAAATGGTAAACACAATACAGCATATCTCCCTCTAAATTCTGATCCCTCTTTTTGATTATTTAAAAGTAGGGAAATCCTTCACATAATGAAAAATGAAATGTAAAATGTAAACATTATTGTACTATAAACAGGGTTGGGATGTAATAGAATAGAAATATTGGGAATATGTATTCAAGATATAGAAGTATCTGTATTCAGTCCAAGGTACTTTTAGAATACCATCCACTAAATAAAAGAAAAACATACATCTTCAAAAGATCAATGACTGTTTATTAAATCTTCAGTACACAATGTGTAAATCAATGTGATGATCAGTTATTAATCTGTGTTACTGAGCTCTGCTAAAGCCTGAGTAGACTGATAAATCAATGTGATGATGTTATTAATCTGTGTTATTGAGCTCTGCTAAAGCCTGAGTAGACTGATAAATCAATGTGATGATCCATTATTAGCTTCAGCATTCCTGAGCTCTGCTAAAGCCTGAGTAGACTGATAAATCAATGTGATGATCAGTCATTAATCTCAGTGTTACTGAGCTCTGCTAAAGCCTGACTAGACTGATAAATCAATGTGATGATCAGTCATTAATCTCAGTGTTACTGAGCTCTGCTAAAGCCTGAGTAGACTGATAAATCAATGTGATGATCCATTATTAGCCTCAGCATTACTGAGCTCTGCTAAAGCCTGAGTAGACTGATAAATCAATATGATGATCAGTTATTAATCTCTGTTACTGAGCTCTGCTAAAGCCTGAGTAGACTGATAAATCAATGTGATGATCCATTATTAGCCTCAGCATTACTGAGCTCTGCTAAAGCCTGAGTAGACTGATAAATCAATGTGATGATCAGTTATTAATCTCAGTGTTACTGAGCTCTGCTAAAGCCTGAGTAGACTGATAAATCAATGTGATGATCAGTGTTACTGAGCTCTTTTGAGGGATGATCAGATTTATAATCTCTGCAGTAGTGCATATGTTTGCGATGATAAGTAAAAAACTATTTTTTTCTTGTGTCTTACCAATATATAATCTAAACGTATTCTGAATATGTTACTTTTTTATGTATTGTAATGGAACATTTTACTGAATACATTTGGGACAATGTATTCAGTATTTAGCCATCACAACTTTTTCAAAGAATTTTGCCCAACCCTGATCATAAAGTGGCAAGCCTTAACCTATTAACCTATTTAAGGATGAAAACTAGCATTAAATACACTGTAATTGGCCAGTGCTCCTTTAAAATGATAAAAAAAAAATGCAAAATATATTGTACAGCTCTACATTTCATAGCATTAAAGATATATACCAGACAGTGATGCCATGGTGCACCATGGCATCACTGTCTTTACATCGTGTCCTTAAATAACATGAGATTTCTCTCCGGCCCGTACCGAAATAAACATGATAAGCATGTTAACTCAATAGGCTGCGAGGCTTGTGTAAGAGCGCAGTGTCTACAAATAACAAATGTCAACCCTAATTATGAGCCGAGTGCTTAAAGGGGAACTCCACTTATTTTTCAAAAATTCTACATAATTAAACAGTTGGGATGTAAACAAAGTCATTCAGAGCGGTTTGGTGTGAAACGCTCCGTACTAGAGAGACTTGCTGAGTCAGAATTGTTCACAGTGGTGATGATAGGAACCAGACGTCCACCTCTAAAAGCTTCCCTCACAGAAAGTTATTACATAAAATTATAACATTTTATTACACAAAATGGTTATGAATATGCTGCCTGATGTCTGACACATTGTTTTTGTCTTAAAAAATATTTGAATCCGTTTATTTTAATCCATTCATGGCAGAGGGGTACACGCAGGGCGTTGTGAGGCAAAATAGTCCCCAAGGAAAACTTATTATTTTAACATGTATGACTATTTTACCATCATCAACATTGCATATAAAAAAGTTAGAAGGCGTGCTGGTCCACTGGTGGTTTTGGATGGTAAATAAATGGCAGTATTTGTGTTGTGGACATGGTAACGTCTGGTTCCCATCAAAACCACTGTAAAGAAATCCGAGTCTGTAAGTTTCTCTACAGTGAACCTTTTCACATCAAACCACCTTGTTTACATCTCAAAAAAATTCTAAATAGGTGGAATCCCCCTTTAAAACAGACTTCATTTTGGAAAGGTGCGTTTGCCTTTTTCCCCCCAGCTCATTAAGAGACTTTCACTGCAGCACAAAATCATAAACCCTCCGTTCTGAAGGAATGAGCGGCACAGAGAAATGACTGATATCTGCCTTTAACTCCCTCAGCGTCTTCTGATGCAAAGCACTCATTTCGTTTTAACTTTAAAGAAGAGAAAAACACGTGTATATTAGGTAATGGCAAAAGAAAAAAAGAAAAACATCAGAATTTAAGCCACCATGCAATTGATCAACTTCTTGGCATTTATTTTTGATAATGTCCCCAGAGAGTCTGTTGAACGCGACATGAAAAGGGGTGTCCACACGTAAGCTTTTCGTTGAATGTGAATATGTATAGCACATCGACAATATAGAATATGTATTGCATTTGCTATACTTTTGCTATACTTTTAAAATGAGTAAAATAAGCCGAGTATGCTTTTATTATGTCTCAATAATTCTGGATTTAAAAATGCTATAGTCCCGTCTCCCCCCATCTCGGTTTTGGTTCGGCCCTGGGGTCACAGGAAGTTGTAGCCGCTGCCATGTTTAGCTGCTTTGTTGTAGATTTCTTGCAGATTTTTTTTAAGTGTTGCGATGGAGCCGAGCTGGAGTTCATTCTTATTTCAGGTAGGTAAAGGCTCTCTGGGATGCTAAAGAAAAGAAATAACACCCGAAAAAATCGCTGAGGGAACGCTTCGGCTCCTCCCGCGGCGGAGTTTGATTTTTAAAGAGAGATGTTTTTTTCTCCAATTCAAGCAAAACAATGGTACATCAATCCCGGGCTTCCAGCTGTGAGGCAGGAGCGGGACGCTGGAGACCCCCAAAAACACTCTCTTTTTCTTCTCTGAGTCGTTAAATATTTACGAATGTAACTTTGGATGTTTCTTATGTGTTCTGGGGTTTGGTTAAAGCCGCTCGTCTCGCTCAGAAATCCGCCTTTTTTAATTGTAAAGACGAGTCTGAAGTTGGCTTCCTATTCGCCAGCGTCTTGTTCGAATGTTCCCGTTCCACCTTAAATGGTGCAGCAGTTACACTCTGGCGACTCAGGCGCCAGAACGTAACTGCTGCACCATTTAAGGTGGAACGGGAACATTCGAACAAGAAGCCGACTTCAGCTTCGTCCTGTTTTATTTTAAAGCAAGCAAACACGAGTCGTTCATCGCAAAGCCAGTCTGTGTTTTTTCTTGTGTTTTGTACTCGCAGTCCTTGATCCGTTTTGCTGGCTTAGAAGAAGACCGGATCGATTTCGCTCATGTTTAACTTGCTCGACTGGCCGAAATGATTTAATCTGGAGTATAATGTGAGCTTGGCGCAAAACGTGTAGCCAGGACAAGTCAAGTTTGGCGCTGATAACTTTTTCGGGGGGATTCAAACGGCGATGTACCGTAGGTTAAGCCGCGAGGTTGAGGAATTTGAGCTATGCGTATAAAGCCAAGGCGGTCACGCGTTTTTATTAATTTCTTCATTTTTTTGTACTTAGTTTTTTCCTCTGTCAGACCTTCTTGAACTGTTTTCCCCTTTCCCGTTCGCTTCGTACACGAATGTGGCCAAACTACTTTAGTTTCCACACAAATCTGGGTCATTTTGGGGGTTTCTAACTGTTTTCCACCGAGAGCTGTTGTCGAGAGTGCTTGTAACGTTACATGAAACGTTGGCGCTAACTTTTGTGTGCTAATGCTAACCTCGCTATTTACCTCAGACAAACACAGCATCGTTTAAAAAGGAGCTCCAACAATTTTTTCAGAATTTCTGAATAATTCAGTGGTTGAGATGTAAACAAAGTCATATAGAGTGGTTTGGTGTGAAATGGTTCGTTATAGATAAACTTACAGACTCAGATTTCTTTACAGTGGTGCTGATAGGAACCAGCGGTCACACTGTCTGCAACACAAATATAGCCATATTATTCACTGTCCAAAACCACCAGAGAATCTACGCGTGTCTTCTGAGTTTTATATGTAATGTTGATGATAAAATAGTCATAAATCTGAAAAAAAAAGTTTTCTTTGGGGGCCATTTTGCCTTAGAGCACCCTCCATGTATCCATCCCCCATGAATAGGTTAAAATTAATCGATTAAAATATGTTTTAGACCAAAACTTTATCACGAAACTACCAGAAAACAATGATTTAGATATCAGGCTGTGTATTCATAACCATTTCATGTAATAACTTAGCTTATAGAGGTGTTAAACACCTCTGTAGACGTCTGGTTCCTATCACCGCCACTGTGAACAATTCTGGCTCCAGGTTTCTCTAGAATGAAGCATTTCACACCAAACCACTCTGAATGGTTTTGTTGACATTTTGACTGTTTAATTATGTGTAAATTTTGAAGAATCAGTGGAGTTCCCCTTTTAACTTTTGTGTACATATTTCCTGACTCATTTATTGCATCAGAACATATTTAAACTTTTGTGTAATAATTCAGTTTTGTTCACATGTTCATTTTCAGAGTCTAGACTGTTGGCTTCTGTCTGCTTATGTCTTGGATGGCTTGTTGGCCTTAAACCCAACTTAAGCTTAAAATTCATGTCCGGATATCGTTTCCAAGTGTCTTGGGAGTCTAATACGTAGAAATAGTAACTACTTTTCCATGCTTAAGATGCTTAAGTGAGGCATGGATGACTCAGAGCACACTCTATCAGCTAGTTTGGGAAAGCGTGGTAGTAAACATCCCTCCTCCAGCAGTATTATTTGCCTGGTGTTGATTTCATGTCATACCATGTGTAGACTGGAGAGGAAGCATTGCTGACCTGCCTGGACATTATCATCAGACCACTGCTTCGTTTAACTCTGGACATCTAAAGTAAATTAAAATGTAAAGTGAATCTGAAATGGTTCTTTGTAGATCTGAGGTTAGATGGTGTCGTGTTTCTGCAATAAGTTATGGGAAACAAGATTTGGTGGCTTATTAGAAGAATTTGTGCTACTTAAATCAACTTTTAATAAACAGAGGACTGGACAGCACAGCTGAAAGTCCTTTTGCACAATTTGGTGGTCCCTTTAGGTGAGTGGTTGTGGCCTGCCTGAACATTGGCATCATGATTCCTTTTAATTGTGGTCTTCAGGAGTAGAAGCAATGAGTCTGAAATGGTGCCGTCAAGATCCCAAAGGTCGGCTGCCTTTGAATGTTGCGCCATCAGATTGTCGTCTTAGATGTACTAGATTTGCGTCTGCTTATGCTTTAATTTTTATCTTTGATTTGATCTTGCAATATAACTTTATTATAGCCGGGTAGCAGGTTTGGTCAACAATGTCCGTCAAGGCCACTCTGCAAAGGTGATATTAGGCCAGCAGAGTCCTTCTTAGGTAAGGCTTAATGTTTTGGCGGAAAACTTCTAATTGTGATTTTTCTGAGCAAAACTAGGCTTTTGTTCTCCGTCAAGAAGACCAAGGCATCCTTTTTCTAGGCTTGAATGGTGTGTGTAGTGTGTCAGACTCCTCAGACTCAGTTTACAAGCTCTGTTATTCGGTTAAATTTCCCCGCTTAAAACTCGAGACAAGATTTAATAATGTAGGATATAATTGAGATCGTAGCTCTTGCAATTTGAGATTCGCAGTCTTGTAAATTGCGACAAACAGTTGCTTGTTCATCCCCACTCTTGGGTGGCACATACAACCTGAAAAGCACCACTTTCTCCCCCATGCTCGCTCTCTCATGCACACTTTGAATAGTGAACCTGATTATTAAAGTGGCTCAAATGCGTATCCTCGGGGCACACTCCTTTCCCCGCCACCTCTCGGCTTTGAAGTTGTTGCTGTAATTGTGACAGGTAGAGCTACTGTATTCCCAGCATAGCGCAGAGATGCAGCTGTTACCTGCTAATTGGTGCGAGCCCCAAGCCCAGTGCGAAACCTCTGCTGCAGCTAGAAAGTGCGAATTTGAGCGTTCGCTGCAGCTCTTCTGCTCAAGAGGGCGAGGCTGCTGTCCTCTGAATCACCCCCGTGGGCAGTAGCCTGCGTAACGCTCAGGAGTGAAAGTTCAGGCCATTCATGCTACCGTTTAAAGCAGGAACTTGTTGTCGGGTTGCCTGACTCGCAGTTGCTTCTGCAGAGATTAAAGCCCGACCGAGCGGTGGTTTATCAACTTCGGTGGAAGGTGTAAAGATAAGAACCTACACCCTTGAAGGCAGCTGTAAAGTTTGTGCCAAATTTTCTTGGGGCAAATTCACAGTGGTGCAAGTTGGAACGGTCTGGTTGTAAACAAAGTGGTGGCTTATTACTACTCAAATCAACTTCTTATCAACAGAGGGCTGGTGCTTGGGAATTGGAGCGACCCTCAGTCCTTTCGAGAGAGAAAGAATTTCATTTGGTGGTCCTTTCATGTGAATGATTGTGCACGGCGGGCATTGTGCGAGTCCTGAGAGAGTGGAAGTACATGTAATCCCTTTATTACTCAGCTGAAGCGGAGCAGGGAGAGAGAGAGAGCCCGTTACCGTCACAAACCCGGAGCTACCGGCAGTGCCGCCACTGAATGACTCATGCGCTTCCCGCCAAGCAGAGAAACGTCCATCTCTCTCTCTCTCTTTTCTGTCTCTCTCTCTCTCTCTCTCCCTCGCTCTTTCTCACTCATGTCCTCTCTAGAAGCCTGTAGTCATTGATCTTAAGCGGGCTTCCAGCATGGCAGCATGTTAATGAGGTGTTGGATGGCCTGAGCAACCTTCTGCTCCGTGACCCATTTCTGAGTGCATCGGGGCTCGGACAGTCGTTTAATATCATCACCTTGGGGTTGTTTTTTACGCCTTGAGTTCTTCCACCACTTTTTTGTTTTCTGATTTTGGCCTTTTTTAGTATCAGGCACCCAGGAGTTTTTCCTTTTTAGTCTGACTATGAGAATGAGAAAACTATTTCCATATCACTGGCCCGTCAGTGAAGAGGCATGAGCGTGTAGGATCTTGTTTCTCAGAAGAATATTGCCTTTGATAGATTGTATTAAAAGGCTGTTGGTTTTAGGCCAGACTCTGCCAGTGGGAAGGGGAAGACTACTCATCAGTCTGGAAATTTGCTCTGTCAGGCAACGAAATAACATTTGTTCAGGATGAGCTCATTGTGGAAAAACACTCTTGTGCTAAATGAAATGATGTGAAAGTTGAACACATACAGTAACGAACTGTTTTTAATTTATTATATGCAGGCCGTACAGTACAGCAACCTGCCCTCGTTCCTTGAAAAGCGCTAGGCTTCTTTTGTTGAGTGTGGATTTTTTTTGTCCCCCTTTAGCTTAAACACCCATTCTACTTTCTCTTGTTTCCTTTCAAATTCAAATTTAAGAAAGCTTTACTTGAAAATGAATTACCATGTGCTACAGCATTCAGTCTAGTCCCCAGCGCAGTTCCCCATTGTGCCGGAGCTGCCTTTTAAAAAAAAACTGCTTATTCCCGAGCCGAGCTCGGTTTGGGATGTTATTTACGTTGGAGTGACCTCAGCCTTCAGAGCCGATTTGGATCAAAACTGTCAGAGCGGCGTGAAGGCGCAGCAGGCTGCAGTCACCATGCCTGTGTCTGGGAGCATGGCTGCCCGTCTGCAGTGCCGCACACTCAAGACTCACAAACACCTTCTCGGGAAAAAAGTGATAAGAATGGCGAGGATCCTGGAAGGTGCCGGCCAAGCAGGTGTACAGACAGTGGGGTATCCCCCCTACAAACCACAGCTAAAGTCTCCAGGTTCCCAGGTCCCGCTGCATCTGCAAGGCGTCCCACCAAGGGGTGTGTGGAGAAATGCAACCGTTCTTCCCATGAATAGAGGAACCAAATCAGCGAAGACTCTCCTACAAAGACCCCCTGCCGGGGCCTGAGTGCATCACTGCTCGGATTTGGGGGACGCAACAATAGGGCAGATGAAATAAGGAGTACAATGTGGAATTCATTTTTCTCTCTCTCTCTCTTTCTCTCTCTCTCTCTCTCTCTCTCCCAACCCCCCTTACACCCCCCACCCCAATCTCTATCCCTGTCGAGGCTGGCCCTATTGGATGGATGGCTGAACCCAAATGTAAAGGGTCAGTTGTTTAACCCTGGTCTTTCGTGATTGCGGAAGACAACGCACTCGTCTTAATTGCAGTGCCCTCCTTTCCCAGAGCCCCTCGGACAAATGCTGGCACAACATGTATAAACGTTTCATGTTTGACTAGTAGGTGGCGTCGTTTAACGTAGTGGATTAATAGTTATGGCATTTTCTTAACCTCCTTTTTTTTGTTTTGCGCCCCGTGTTCAGAGCCGTGGCATGTGCCTTTACTTGCAAGACTAAATAAAATTTAATGAAGCGACTTTATTTTTAGATAGCTATAAAAAACTTTCCAGAGAAATGCCAGTGAATCCTTCCCAGCGGTTAGTTTATTTGGCTAGTGTTCTGTTGTGTCTGGATCGCAGAGAGCCATTTTGAGAGGCCGTTAGGCGAGGGCTGCAGCCATAATGGAGATTAAGAAATGATTGTTGCCGTGGCCAGACCCTAATATGTGCTGGCCCTCGCCTATTTGGGATGCTCCATTGAACAACAATAGTGCGAGAAGCCCAGCACTTGCTCCTTTTTTTCCCCCCTCCTCTACCCCAGTGGCATCCCTGCTTGCTATTGTGATGACGTGCCGTCTGAAGTGTTTAAGAAGCCCCTGATTCTGTACTCGAGGCAAGAGAACGAACAGGAGAGGATGCTTCTTTCTGAGTCTGAAGAAAATCCCAAAAAAAACATGCACACCTGCCTGGATCCGATTTGCGGCTTAAAATAGTCCGCGTGGCCCGTTTGCTGAAAAGCCGCTGCTTTTGAGGAAAGATCTCCCTCGAAGCGAGGGCTCAGTAGTAACTGAGCTCTTCCGCAAAACCACGTGCTTTGGCTCTTTTTCCCCTGTTATGTCTCCGCAGCTTTTATCTGGGCTGCTGTTTAGTCTCGGTGTGCAAGTTCACCAGCAAGAAAAAACAAAGGCAAAATGAATTCAATGGAAAGGTTGTGCCTTGTGAAACAAGACGATACCAGTGTTTGTTCATTGTGCAGTTGGGTAAGGATGGTTTGGCACTTAGCGCTAACATCTTAATTTTTTTATTCGTTCAGCGTTGAATTGATCTGCTGGTTCAGATATTTATTTGTGATTAAATTTGGGTGAATCCGAGGCAAAACCATTTTTACTACTAGTTACTAGTACTTTATTTTTAAGCAAGCTTATAGGGGAATTCCAGTTATTGTTATTTTTTTCCTGTATACTTTACTCATGGAGATGTGAGGTCATTTGGAGTGGTTTGATGCTTTTACAGTGGTGGTGATAGGAACCAGGGGTCACGATGCCTGCATCAAAAGTATTGCCATTTTATTTCATATCCAAAATGACCAGTGAACTCAAGTGTCTTCAGTTCTTGTATATAATATTGATGGTAAAATTGTGGTAAATCTGAAAAGGTAACCTTTCTTTTGTACTATTCTGCCTCACATCACCCTGCAATTATCTCTCTATCTATCGTAAAACAATGTTCCTCATTCACCAACTGTTTTTAAGAAAACAATTCTTCTTAAAACCCACTTACCCAGTTTTCACGAATGTTCTGACATTCAGCAGTGTTTTCTTATTTGGGATTTGTTCTTGGGTAAGAACAGAATCTACACACATTTAAGACCACAGAGGAGCGAACAGTGCTGTGGTTTAAGAACACGTCATGAATCTGACACAGACTTTTTCTTAGGACCTTTCTCAAGAACACATCTAAGAAAAAACATGGAAAGATGTTGGTGAAATGAGGCCCAATGTCCTAAGCATCAGGCAACGTATTCATACCATTTCTTGGAAGCACTTAGAGCTTTTAGAAGCATTAAAAAAGATTCAGACATCTGGTTCCAATTCTGACTTGCTCTAAAACACAGCACTTCACATTGTTTTGTTTACATTTTAATTATTGACTCATGCACAAAATGCTTCTTTGATTTTGGTGTGAAGATCAGATACTTCTTAGGTGACTAGATTTTTGAAAGGCCATGTACCAGTCTTTCAGAGACATACAATGCTCTTAAAACTGAATAACTTTTGGTTTCATGAGCACCATTGCTCTGCGGATAAGCCTTGCATCCCTGGCATTTTCTGAGTTTGTTAAATGTTTAACGTAAGTTGTTTGGTTCAACTTTTTAAGGGCATGTGTTCGTGTCCTGAGTAGAGACGTCGACTTTTGTACTTAAAAACCTGCAACATTTGGGAGGTTCCATTGTGTGTTGTGGATGATAACTTTTCATCTCTTGATGAAGTGGCTCTTTGGCAGGACCACTGTGATGTGGTTGTGGTTTGGGGTTCCTCAAGACAGGTTTTCCCCTGACCGTGTAAACAAAGGCCTGCCGAGGGCTCTCCCGGCCTAGCCGCAGGCCACACAGTGACTTAGACAGCGCTCTGATTGAAAGCGAAGATGGATGTCCTCCCTGGTGCTACCATAAACAAGCCTCGCCGCTGTGGGGTCACCAGCAGAGCGGGCTTCATTTCCTCAGACCACAGATTCCCCACCTCCTCCTCCTCCTCCTCCTGAGGGCAAACCGCTTGTTCCAAAGCTCTTGTGTGGTCGCTTCTTTCCTCCTTCTGTTTTTCTCTGGCTGTCAGGTTTGCCTCACCTCTGCGTTCGCGCTGAGCTCATTCTCGCTGATGTCAGTGCTGGCTTATCGCCCTGCTCTACATGAGTCGGCTACTTCTGCGGTCACATGACCCGTCCGCCGCATCGTAGCGGGTGAGATCGTTTGCGCTTGCCCGATTTAGAAACTCCAGTGGCACTGGGCTGTTTTCGAGCCATGCTACTGAGAATGCCCAGAACTATTTCTGTCCCTTCTGTGGAACACCCAGAGCAGCCTAACCTCTTTCTTTCTTTTTTCCTCCATATGTTAAACTATTGTTGAGTTTGCCTCGCTCTCTGAGTGTTTCATTCATGAATTCATGAGTCTGGAGCCAAATTCAGCTGCCTGAATCAGTCCGAACCAGACATTCCAGATCGAATGATTTCCCAGGAATATTTCTAGCCTCCATGGCGGAGTGCCTGAATTGATGATAGAGATTTTTGAGCTTTGTTGCAGTTCCTCACAGCCTGTTTTTATATGTGATCATGCATGGGTCACACTCATCATTGCTCATCAAGCAGGCTGGCGGAAATGCTGACCAGAGCCGCGCTGTTGCTCGGTCAGCCTGAGTGCACTGTGCCCACTTCCACACATGTATCCGAACTGAGTCACACTCTATTTTTGAATGGGCTTTGCTGTCTGCTGTCTGCTGCTGACTTTCTCTGTCTCTCTTTCTTTCTCTTTTGCTCTTTGTCCTCGCTCTCTCTTCCTCATTCACACTCTTTCCCTCTTTCCTTCTAGCTGTGATCTTTTGGTAGAGGTTCAGGGTCAGGACAGAGGTGGTTGTTGGAAGGAGGGCAAAGGTCTTTGAATTGTAAAATGGTTTGCATAGTGGCCAGTAGGCCTAGTAAGTCCACCATAAGCTGCTGATCCATGATCCATCTAACGTGGGTTCAGTTCCTCATATCCAAACCTGATGTAGGTCCTGATGGAGAGGTTTCTAACTTCTTACAGTGAAACGAGCACCAAACCCTGAAGTTTATAACCTGTGAGCAGCTCTAGTGAGTTAGTGCTCATTAGGTGACCCAATCTGAAAACATAATAAACCATGTATAATTCATTTCCTGTCTGGCTACTTTGCTTATGTACATTTCATGAATGTATGTAGTGAAGTATGTCAGGCTTTAAAAAGAGGCTCCCTGCAAAAAGGACAAAGCTTTTTGAGGGGTGCAAGTCACCGTTATGAGTAATATGAAAGTGCTTATTGTGCTTTGAATGCAGTTTTATGCTTTAGGGGCACCGAGGGGAAGCCCACACTTGTTTTCCTCCGTTCTCTCTACCTGTCATCTGCATTCCCCTGCTGTAAGCACATTTAACTAGCTCTGATTCCGCTGACGATGCTGCTCCTTTCCTCTCTGAGATGTGAAGGATGTGGCCCATTTTAAAACTTGTGTAATTTTAATAAGAGATTTGCCTCAACAGCCTCATATATAAAGTATTCTGAGAAAGGTAAAAGAGTTTAGGTATGTGCTGCTCACCCCAACTTCAGGTTTTTCCCCAACAGGGATAAAAATGAAATATTTGCATGCAGTTTAAGGCCCAATCCCATTTCTTATTTTTACCCCTACCCCTTGTTTTCGGGTTACAAGGGGTAGTGGTTGAAATCTTGCCCAATGAAATGGGACAACCCTCAAATCAAAAAAATAAATAAATAACATTGCTTCATTAACAGGCTACTAACGGTGCTCTGTAGGCGACCCGGCCCGTCTTCAGTGATAGCAGAGAAGGGGAAGGTTCAACAACCTCACTGCTGGGTTTTAGTTACATTTAGGGCATCAAATGCCTTCAAAGAGGGGCTATAAGTCTATTATAAGACGAAGTTGAAGTCTGCTATTCACCAGCTTCTTGTTCCGCCTTAAGTGTTGCAGCAGTTACATTCTGGCGCTTCAGGCGTCAGAACTGCTGGACTATTTAAGGTGAAACGGGAAAGTTATCTAGCTACCTACCGAGGTATTAGCATACTGTTAGCGATATTTATGCTTGTTATGAAGAAAATGACCATAATACATTGAAAAAACATTAAACTAAGATAATACAGTGGTTATCATAATTTTTGTAGTAGAGAAAATACATTTGTGGGTTTCTTTGGTCTCTTGTGCAGCCATTTTTTTATTCTCATAACACTCTGTTTGGAGCGAGTCTCTGAAAAACCTCTGTTTGGAGGACCATGTAGCCCCAACACTCTGCCCTACTTCTCTATCTCAACAAAAATGGGGATACCCGAACCCTAGACATGAACGCGCAAAACAGAGGGCTAAAGGCTAAGTGGTAGGGGCAAGGGGTTAAATGGGATTGGGCCTTAGTGATGCACTGCCTTCAGATAATTTCTAAGTATGAATTATAATTAAATATTTTTTAATTAAATGTATTTATCTAGTTTTTACTGCTAACATTCCAAAAACACTTAACATTTCCTAATGGATTTCTACAGTGACTGCAGATTTGAACTTGACATGACATTGTACATGTATAGATGTGCAGGTCAAAATTTTTTTTAAGTCTGAGCCAAACTGCATAGTCAACTAATCCCTGCAGCATTTGCTTTAAATCTGTGTTTCCTTCTTGCAGCAGGCCAATGAAGCCCTACACCACCAGCACCAGGTGGCCCCGAACAGCCTGCTGCCTCTGCTGAACTCTGGGGCCGAGCCGCAGGACCAGAAGCCCATTATGCCCATCCTGCTGGACCAGAAGCCCCCAGTTAGTGCGGCCGAACTCCTGAAGGACAATGTGGCCAGTGGGACGGGGGGCGGAGGGGGTGGCGGGGGCAACGGCGGTGGCGGCGGGGGTCCCATGCCCATCGTGAAGAAGGAGCACAAAACCAAGACGCCTTTCATCTGTGGCTACTGCAACAAGGCCTTTCGTGACAGCTACCACCTGAGACGGCACGAGTCATGCCACACGGGTGTCAAGATGGTGTCGCGGCCCAAGAAGACGGCACAAACGGCGCCCACCATGGTGCCCCTGATCTCCACCATGCCGCGGGAGAACAGCGGCAACCCCTCCTACATCTCAACCATTGCCGGGATTCTTACCACAGCCACCACCTCAGCCTCCACCGGCTCCAGCGTAATGACGCCCGCTTCCATGACCGGCGTGGGTCAGCAGACCGCACCCAAAAAGCCGGCCAAGCCTGTGAAGAAGAACCACGGCTGCGAGATGTGTGGAAAGGCCTTTCGTGATGTCTACCACCTGAACCGCCACAAGCTGTCGCACTCAGATGAGAAACCCTTCGAGTGCCCCATCTGCCAGCAGCGGTTCAAGAGGAAGGACCGCATGACGTATCATGTGCGCTCGCACGATGGGGGCGTCCACAAGCCATACGTCTGCTCCGTCTGTGGGAAGGGCTTTTCAAGGTATGGCCTCCTAGATAGCATCAGAGAGTGCTAAGTGTTAATGCTGGAACCATTTACCTTCTATGCTTTAGCTGAGCGAATAATATAATAATTTGTTGTGTTTGTTGCAGCAACATAATTCGTGCAAGTTATTTCTGTCCTTTATCTCTAAAAGACCTTCTACTCAGATGCAGCTATATACTTTCAATTGTTTTAAACAGTTGAATTTCTGTGAAAAGTCATTTCCATTACTTTCCCCAAGACGTGTTTGATGCTACACGTTTGCAGCACGTTTGCTACAAGGCTAATGTAGCTTGCGTACACCTGTAAGTGTTGTGTGTCCTGCATAGCTAAAGCAACACAGACTCAGACCATGCATTAAAATGTCAAGTCATCTCAAATAGACTTGCCTATGACCTGTAACAGTGGATGAAGGTAGGGTCAGAGTTCAGACTGTAATACGGCTGTTGCTACAGTTTTTAGCTTTTGAATGTACTTGTGTCCTGTTTTACACATAAGCAAGAAATTTCTTAACATGACAAGGTTTGAGTGTGATTTTACGCCTGAGATTTGCAGAGTGCTAATTGCTGGGGTACGTCCTTGTAACTCCAGTGGATCCCAGTCATTTTGCCAGATTGTTTGCCAGATATATATATATCCATCCATCCATCATCTAAACCGCTTATCCTTCCGGGTCGCGGTGGGGTGCTGGAGCCTATCCCAGCTGTCATCGGGCGGAAGGCAGGATACACCCTGGACAGGTCGCCAGCCCATCGCAGGGCAGACAAACAGACATATACATCCACACCCACACTTAGGGGCAATTTAGCATGTCCAATCAGCCTGACTGCATGTCTTTTGGACTGTGGGAGGAAACCGGAGTACCCGGAGGAAACCCACGCAGACACGGGGAGAACATGCAAACTCCACACAGAAACGACCCTGGTCACCCGGCCGGGAATCGAACCCAGGCCCTTCTTGCTGTGAGGCGACAGCGCTACCCACTGCGCCACCATGCCGCCCCTATATATATAAGTATATATATATATACTTTTTTTATTTAAACTAAACTTATCCTGCCACCAGCGGTTCCTGGGAACTGGCAGTGTGGGAATAGTGAGCCTGTGCAGATATCCGCTATTTTTCATGTACTTATCAGACGACGATCAGAGATGTTGATATTTCTACATTTATAAAATGTGGAAATTAGGCCTGCATATATTTGGATCATACTAAAGCAAAAAAAGCCACAAGTGGGCATGCGTTACAGTGATTTTATCACAGGGAATGGTGTTTTTTAAATTACCATCACAAGTCTAATATACCCCCAATCCAGTGGTGCCCCTCTAGGGCTAAATCTCAAAGGCTCCCTGCTCCCTACATAGTGCACTACGTAGGAATTTAAATACTGTCACCTGCATCCCATCACTGCATAGTGTAGCTAAAATTTGGGATTCAGCCACATCCATGCTCAACAAGTAGTGCACTATTTTGGCTGTAGAAGCTAGAATGTCAAAACTTACATAGCAAACTATTTAGGGATTACAGAGCCGTTTGAGACTCAGCCTGGGTTTGATGCTACTTCTGAAACACAGACACTTGGTGATCCATGTGAGCAGCATTAGTGTCAAAGATTAACATTATTTCATTAAAAACAAGCATTTTTCATGTATTTTACAACAGTTTCAAATGCGACTTAGCCAATCAGCTTTTAGGACCGCAACTATGTGTTTTATGAAGAGAAATATAACCCTGTATTTCTACAGTGTTACAAACGCAGTACACTGAATAAAGTGCAGACATATAGAACTAAATGTTCTGTTTGTCGAGAGTAAACACATTAAATATTGGTTCAAATTGTTGGCTAAATCTAAGCATCTGTCTACTGCCTAATATTTCCTTTTCAGCAGTTATTTGCTGATACTGATAGGCCTGTCATGATGATTTAGTACTAATTAAATGAGTGAGATTAACTCAAGATTTAGTTGTTTTTTTCTTAAAGAGGGCAAATAGACCGATTAGCTGTTTTGCCTCCTAGCTGTCGATACTTAGTAGCTGCCAACTGATGAACAAATGATACTCAGCGATGCCCTCTAAAGGCATTATAGGACCAAAACAGACATTAGAACTTTATCATAATGCTTATGATGTGTCTTAATGTGTTTGTCTTCTGTTATTTACCTATAGTGATGAAAATGCACTGAAAATGTGTGACGTACACAGATACCTGTGCAACCTAACAACTGTAGAAAATAATTGCTGAAATAATTGTGACCAGGCGATTATGTGATGATTGTGAAAGCCTAGATAAAAGTATGATTCAGATGATACTGTGTGTGACCATCTGAACTGATTCTGTTAATGAAAGGTAATTAGTTGGAGTGCTGGAGCAGGAAGAACCTTAAACTGTTCTGGTATGACGAGCTCTGTCTTACAGGCTACTTTGAAACAGTCCCTAAGTTCCGTTGTCTGATCCCACAGAACGTGGTGATTTTTTTTATGTCGATGTTGAAATACGCGTACAAAGACGTAGCTGGCTCCACCATCTGCTCCTCCATATGACGTTAACATTGTCTTGCTCCTGTTGGCTGCTGCCGGCTGATTTATAACTGCAGTGAATAGTTGTGACTGGCTGCTTTTGTGCTTCCCCAGCACGCGGCGGGCCGGGCCTGCCTCCTGGAGTGGCCCCTACCGTCTCAGGCCGAGGGGGGGAGGGGATGAGGGCTGGCTGCTTTGATTCCTATGTCACGCTTTGGATACGTCCAGCTTGCCAGTGCTACCCCTCCCGTTCCAAAGGGGGTGAGAAAAAAAGCAGTAAAGAAAGGGCCGGTGAGACATGAGTCTGGGATTTCCTCTTGCTCATGATGCAGTCCCTGTAGACCACACTCGGTGTGTTGAGATTGTGGCTTCTTTAAGAGCAAACGGTGCTGCATCATCCCTCTATTTCCAGGCAGAGGCGAAGGCTCAGTGCGTCATACCAGCTCGCTCCACATCCTGTTCCAGCTCGCAGCACTGCGTGACTAATAATCTGAGGATTAATTTCAGGGTGAGCAATGCAAGTCAGAGCGCTCAGAAGAAAGGAGCCGTTTTTAGCCCGCCAACTGTTCCCTGGCTTGTAGGACGTTTTGGGACATGACGTAGTGCTGGCCCCCCAAGAAACTATCCTAACGATAAATAGCAGGATAGCAGGGGAGGGTTAGAGGGCAGCGGAACAGGATTTGTCAGAATTACTTAATAATTTTTAGAAACTTTAGTCTGACATCATGGTTGAGTAACACCATTTTATCTGGACTGCCAGCATACCAGGACTGCTTGCTTCGCACGTCTGGAAGCCACTATCCTCTTCAGTCAACAGCAAAACAGGCGGGGGGGGGGGGAGACCGAGGGGTGGCCATTCCGGTTCAGCGCACTGCTGAGGAGATCCCACTTGACTCCTCTCCTCAGCAGCCTAAGCATGGACAGTGTGAAACTGGCCCTCCTGTGACCAGCTGGCACAGGGCTGCCTCGAGAGGGCAAACGACTGGTTGCGTTTTACCGGTTCATGCCTTTCAGAATGTCTTACGCAAGCACACCCACCTTGTCTGGCTCGACCTGGCAAAGCAGGTGGTTCTGGAGTCTAAGTGCTTCCAGTTTACCGAAAATAGCAGTGATGTTCAAATTAGGGATGCACTGATATGGGAATTGTGCTGATGTCTTTCATGTACATATCTGCCAATGCTGATACATAAACATTTATAAAATATCGAAATTGAGATTTCATCCAACTGGAATAGGATTAGGAATAGGAAGGAATAGAAATTATGGTGAGATTATTTTTCTGTAGGGCTACAAAATCAGTAAAGTTAATGAAATGCAGATGTTTCAGCATCATAGCTCAGCATCACCTAAATGCTCTGCTCCATCTGAATACATTAAATGCAAATGCAAGTTTGAAATATTGTTTAACTTTAAGCATCTGTTTGATGCTCAGGATTATAGTCGGTGTTATGGCCAGTGTATTTAACTTTATACATTTAAAATGTCTGACCGTTTTGGTGTATCACTGTGTGAGTGCGTGTATATGTTATTCTTTTTAATAACATCCATTTTAACAAAATGCAAACCTGAAATGTTTCTATTGTACGAAATGCTAAAAGCTAAACATATAAATAAACATGTCATTATTGCTTTCTGGCAAAAACAGTGCAAAATGTTGAGTCACGTCTGAAAGTCTACAAAGCAGAAGTAAATTTTTTTATTTGGCAACATTATTTTTGTTACACCTTAAATGGAGCAGCAGTTAAATTCTGGCAGCTGTAGTGGCGCTTGAATGTAACTGCTGCACAATTTAAGGTGGGCCGTAAGCCAGCTTTAGCTTCGTTGAATTTCTCAAGTCATTTGTCTTACACCTACATCCCATGTACTCGTGTCTCTGCCGCTGTGGAAATTTGGAAACTTAGTCATTCACGTTATGGTACCAGCTGGTCTTGGGCTTGTTGCGCGGACAAGGAAAGAAACGGACACTGTCTGATGCAGCTTTCTCTATGTCCGCTGCCTCAAAAACAGCTACTACTTTGGATTCAGCAGACCATCCAATGGGAGGTGATGGAGAGACTGCTGCATTTTTATTTTCATTTGAAACGAGACTGAGACATCCTTGACTCCCTGCTGAACGGCTAATGTTAACGTGGCTTGCGTTATCTGCACTTATTTGTAGCATACTGGTATAATGATTCTGGTGAAGCTCATACTTGAAGTAGAATTTCAAACAGTGAACTGTTATGTTTATTTTATTATATTTTATAGCTGTTAACTGCCAATTCTGGTGACTCTATCATCCTGCAGAAATAGGCAATGATAAATTGCTAACTCAGTGTTACTGCTTGTGTCTCTTACCTTTATTTTCCCTCCCTCAGACCTGATCATCTCAGCTGCCATGTCAAACATGTGCATTCCTCAGAGAGACCATTCAAATGCCAAGTAACGGTAAGAGACCATTGTTCTTTTCTTTACATAAATAGTAACGTACTGCCACGCTTGCCCTCATTACATTTGAAATAGAGCAATTTAGTGCTTCGCTTGTGTGTCATAGCTACATAGCAATAAATAGAAGCTCCATTTTCCATAAGAGCCTATTAGCTTCTGAGGGTGAACATCAGAGGGAAGTTCTGACTGCATTTGCGAAGATATGTAGTGGAGAGAAAAGGCCTAACAAATGCAGTTAACTTCAAAGAGACTCTAAGGAGTACTGCAGTATTAATGACCAGATTCTCTGCGTGTCGGCAGGCCTGCACTTCTGCCTTCGCCACCAAAGACAGACTGCGCTCGCACATGATCCGGCATGAAGGGAAGGTCACCTGCAACATCTGTGGCAAGATGCTCAGCGCCGCCTACATCACCAGCCATTTAAAGACGCACGGCCAAACCAACTTCAACAACTCCTGCAACAAAGGTAAGTCCACTGCCTTCACAAACCCGGCAATCTCAGTCGCCACAGGTATTCAAAGAGTCCCAGAGTGGGAGAGCTGATCATGGTAATCCCAAATCAGCTTTCCGACATGTCGTGACTTTTACAATACCACTCCTGATCCCGACGAAGGATTAGTCACGTAGTTCTAACTATTAGTTCAACATACTTGTACTAATATTCACTTCATTCTGACATAGGCTAGTTCCATGTCCCTTCTTACAATGCTGTGTTTTCCAGAAACACACTGAACTCTGCATTGAGCACATTTGGCTGTTTCAATCCATCTGAGGCCTCATCAAGCAGGATTTCTTGCCTAGCCTGCTAACTTTTAAGCTTAGTTTGATCTAACCGTAGATTTTCTGTTTCACAACAGTGTGTCTCTCTTACTGTGCTCTGTCAGCTTTTGCTGCTTTGCATCCTCCCTCTAGGGTAGTGTAAGTTCAAGATTTTGTCTTGTAAACAATTCATGGATTAATCAGGGCAGAGATTCTGACCAATCAGGGATTGACAGAGCTAGAACCCGCTGGGCTTACTTTGGGGGAAAAATATCACTTTTAAATGAAAGAAAAAATCTGACTACATAGATGTGACACCAAGGCAGTCTTACATGATTGGCTTCTCACAGTCAATGCCACATTTTCTTGTGCATGTACATCATAGCTTAAGTGTCTGAGTGTCTGGCTTAACAGAGAATATTGTTTAAAAGCCTTTGTAAAACAAGTTAAACATGATTGTTAGTTGAACGTGCTTTGTGCAACAGGCCCTCTACCTCAGTCCCTTAAGGACTGTGGACAAAACTCTATCCCATACTGTTTCTATTACTTGCTTTCTTTCTCTTTCGCTCTGTTCCATCAAAACACTTGGCAAATATCCAAAAAGTCAGTAAAAGAAAATGCAACTTAGTGCTTCCATCATGCGTTGCTCATGTTGTTACAGTGGAGGGTTTCAAACGTTTATTAGCTCTCAGTAGAGTGGTTGAGACGGCTCTCTGTCAGTTCAGAGACGCTGGGTGGAGTGGGCAGTGGCCCATTTAATGAGTAATGAGGGCTGGAATCGCTGTCCCACTTTGGCATTGCCCATCGAACCCCTGGGAACGTCACCACAGCAAACAGTTGAGAGCACGTGCCAAATCTTTTATTGTTGCTTAGTTGAGAAATTTGTTCTTCTTATTTATCCTTCGAAGAACCACCTATTCCACTTTATCCAAGTGTAAAAACTTGTTTTTGAATTTCTGGCTTTTCCATCCAGACTTTTAAATGTGCATGTTCAGAATGGAGCTTGCACCTTTGCTGATGTAGCCAAGATAACTCCATCCTCAGGCCTGTTGCGATTTGCTCTGGTTTGGATTGAAATGCTCCAAGGCACACTTGAAAGTTTTCCTGTTCTCCAGCCCTGACTCTAACCAGCTTTTGGGGGAAGAAACAACTTGCTCAGCAGAAAGTTTTTTTCCCTTGAATATCTAGGAGGGTCTGTGGACTCGGATGGCTTGTAGTGTCTACTTTGGTGTAGACATTTCTGGTACCTCCTATTAATTGCATTGGTCGGGCCAGGTTATTTCTTAAATTAGCCAAGCTTGGCAGTAGGCAGTTGATGCCATGCGCCAACCGGGACCTTAGCTGACCGCACTAGTCACCTTACGAGGACGCAGGGCAGATTAAAAGTGCATTGTAAGTACAGTAGAAGGCCAGCAACTGATTTCATCATGTGGCTTCATAGAACAGCCGCTTAATTCTCTCCTGCAGTTTGATGGAGTAGCTTTAGGCTGCGTGCTGTGGCGGACGCCATTCTTTAGTGCAGCTGGATAGATTAGGTTCATTAGGAATCTGCTGTGTGCTTCACATTTTAAAAGATCATTCCAAAGGTTATCCACAAACACCCATTAAACTGGGTCAGTGCTAAGCACCGTGGTGCTGACTGTGGATTCCTCATGCATGGGTGGATGATGCACCTCCACGTATGTTTTGTTTCATTATGTTTACATTATGCAGCCACTCACTTGCGTTCTTTTTGGAATTGCTTGAAACTTCCCTCTTCATAAACCATGTAGTGTAGTTTCTTTCTTCCATCTGTTCCATCCATCCAACCATTCATTCTGTCCGATCATGCTGAAATGTACTCATAATTATGTCTGACTTGCATTTGTTGTGTTAACAAGATGAGTTTGCTGTTTTGATGCCTGTGATTGTCATAGAGCAGTAGCATTACAGTGCTTTTGTTTGAATCATCTTGATGTGCATTGACTGCCATGTTTATGTAATCATATTGACTGAAGTAGGGCCTGTTTGGTGCAGTATGCATGTTTAGTCGTTCTGTTTGTTTAAATACCCCTAAATTCATAATTTAAACAAAAAAAAACTGTTAAATTATTATAGATTACTACATTTTTGATATTTGTATGACCAGGAAAGCACTAAAAATGCCATAGGAGCCTCCGTAACCCGTCAAGATTCCTTAAGAATGTGAATATTTATGAATATGCAAAGTTAAGCAAATTGCAAATTCCCCATGCCTCCTGATTCCCAAGCCCCGCCCCTTTTCCTTTTACCTTGCACTCTGTGTTTAGGCAAATGGGGAATGCAGACCTGTCTTTGGACAGATTAAACAGACGAGATGGGACACAAACAAAACGGAAATGAGCTCATGAGCGTCTAATAACCAGAAAATAAATGAGAATTTTTCAGTTTACCCGATACATGTTAAATTATAATCTGAACCACAATTAATAAATGTTGAACAGTGCTAATGGGTGTACAGTGGTGTTGGTAATGCTAGCAGTAGCTTAGCAAGCTAATAACCCAGCTCAGCACACCACAGAACAGGCTAGACTCGGTCTTTGTCACCCAGTTTTGAGTATTTATCTTCTAAAGTTGTCCTTGCATGGCATCAGTGAGCTGAACCTGTGAAGCCGTTTTATCCTGCTCACTAAGCTAGCGCTACTCTCTGGTGCTAATGAGGACAGTGTAGTGGAGCAAAAGTAGCTTAGCTGATGGCTCGAGACACAAAAACAGGTTCTCTGCCTCAGATTTGAACCTTAAACCTCTACACCTGTATCGGTAGAGCTACAGTGAGCCAGAATTTGAGCTTGTGATTTGTGTGTGAAGCCGTTTTAGCCTGCTCGCTAAGCTAACGAGGACAGTGAAGCAAGGCTAGCTTAGCTAAAAGCTCAACACAACAGCAAAAAACATTTGCTGCCTCAGGTTTGAGTCTTTATCCTCTAAACTTGCGTCAGGGGAGCTTCAGTGAGGTTAAATCAAGCCTGTGATGTGTTGAAGCTGTAGCATGCTAAGCTACTGCTACTAAGACACATCTACACACTATATTTCACAGTTTATTAGACGAGGAACAATAATTTGACACATCGTAATTCAAACACCACCATCACTTATTTATTTCTGCCGACTGCAAAGTCCAAACATGTTGGAGCAAGTATGTCATGAGGTCGTAATTCTCTCAGCTGCTACAGGGAACCTCATGCATCGCTTTTATCATCGTTTTTTACTTTTTTTCAATCATAAGCCAAGAAGAGTTAACCTTTTAAAAACCAAGGTCTTTCAAAACACTTCATCATATTGCGTTATTCACGGCTTAGGCATATTCACAGCCTCTGGGTTCATCAAGGTCTTCCTGCGATCCGCCTTAATTGGTTGACAAGTGTTGCCCCCAGATAGGCTTGTTGTTACGTATTGGTGCATGGCATGGCAGTGTGACACAATGCTATGCTGACTATGATGATGTGGTGAAACCTGGAGTCATATTAAGCCCCCTGGCTCCAGGGCCAAGCCTGGTGTAGTGTGCCCCCCTCACCCCCCCGTAACGAGGCTGCTTCGTGCAGCGAGCTGGAGGGGGGCACCAAGACTCCCAGCCTCAGCCCTGGCTGGCTGGCCATCATAACACTCTGTGTCTGTATTTCTGAATAGGAGACTGGCAGTGGAACTCCTCAGGGCTGCGAAAAGGTAAACATGGAGATTCATGTGAAACATCAACCCAGAGCATGGGGGGGGAAAAGTCACATAAACCTGCTCTGAGTCACAGTTGTTTTTATGCTCTATTTCTCCTCAGTGATGATATGCACTAGAAAATAGTCTAATTTTTCAGCTGATACCAGCAACGTCGGTCAGTGATTCAGCATGTTGACTAGGGGTGCAAATACATATTGACTATATAGCACTTTACATAACTTTGTAAATAGGCGGTTGTCAAACTGGTCCGCAGACAGTCCACATTTTCACAACTCCCAACATGGGGAAGAGCAAAAGTTTGGACTCTCTGTGGAGCTGATTTCAGAACTAACATAGTTCCTCCAGAAAATTCTGTGTATTCAGTGTATTTTTGAAAAGATTCCTCCACTAGGCAAAAGGTGCCTCCACTACCCATCCAATGAGAGGAAAATATATTTGTATTTAAAAAAAAATGTATGTCTTTTTTTAAAGGTATAGTTCAAATTTATAGTTTCTACCCCAGATGTAGTCAACCACCCAAGACATGTTTGGAGAGAATTTTTGCTTTTTTACTTCAGCACTGGAGCTACAAGGCCAACATTGCTAACAAATACAAAGTCAATAGTCACCCAGATCTTTTCCATACATCCTCAATGCTTCTCCCAAACCACTTCCAGGTCTTCAGGAAGGTCACATAGACTTGTCAGTGTTGTGTATCACTTAATGCAGGGGTGTCAAATCTTATCTACAAGAGGGTTGATGTGTCTGCAGGTTTTTCAGACAGGCTGATACGACTAGTTAATCAGTTTGTCTCAGCTGTTTGTCCCACAGCTGATCATGTTTGTTCCTGTTCCTCCTACAAAAACCTGCAAAAACACTGGCACTTTGTGGATGAGATTGGACACCACTGGCTCACTGTCAACTATAAAAATGAACTTAAAAACTTCAGTGAATAGCCGAACACTGCAGGAAGGCATATTAGGCATTTTACACAGGCATAGTATTGCTACAGATTAGGTCCACACTTTGTTTCCTTTTACAAATGAACGTAACCTTAGTAAAGACCTTGATGCCGTCTGAGTGGGTTGACAAGTTTTGTGGATGTATTTATAGAAAAGATTTGGGTGACTGTTCACTTCTAGTGTTTGTTAGCTACGTTAACCTGCTAGCTTCAGAACTAAACTAAAGAAGCAACATTTGGACATTAAGCATGTCTTGGCTGATCGACTACATCTGGGGTGAGTGAATTTTGTGAATTAAATTTTTTGCCAGTTCCTTTAAGAGTGTATTTTTAGCTACAGAACGTAGCATCTTGCACAAATTACATTTTAAAACACTATTTCAATTTACAACCTAGCTACCGTCTTTATTTGAGTACAGTTTTGTTATTTGGCCCACTGCAATGTTTTTGAACCTCTAATCCAATTGAATCATGGGGAAATGGGAAATTTGACTTTTCACAGTGCTGTTAATTGTTTGCTGAGGTGTCATTAGCCTGTATTTCAGGTCAGACCATGTACACCCCTAACATTGATTAATTATTATTATTATTATTATTTATTTATTTATTTATTTATTTTTTAAGTTTTTACACACATTTATGGAAGATTGGCAGTATGATTCCTGCCTGTAGGGGACTGGGTGGGAATGGGGAGAAACGCAAGCCAAACCTTTAACGCGTCCCTCCATCTGTCTGATCTGTTTTAGACAGCAACGAAGTCTGCAACTCCGCCTCGGCCACGCCCGTCACCATCTCCTCCCCGATCACCACAGCGATGAACCGCGGCAACACCAGCAACCCCGTCACCATCGCCGCGCAGATGAACATCACCACCAACACGGTGAACATCACCTCTCCGGTCAGCCTGCAGCACCCCGTCACCATCACAGGGCCGGTCAACATCGCTTCGGTCAACATCCCCGCCACGGCGCCCATGAACATCGCCCACCCGGTGGCCATCACCACCCCCATGCCTATGAACATCGCAGGGCCCCTGAACATCGCCATGAGACCCATGGAGAGCATGCCTTTTCTGTCCCAAGTTCTGCCTTCCTCGCCACCCTGGTAAACGAGACGGAACTCGAGCCTCCCAACTTGAACCTGATTCTCCTTACCAGCTGATTTACGCCCTCCTGCACCCTCCAACCCAAGCCTGGTCCCCAACCCCGAGAGAGTGTTTACTCTTGCAGTGTGGCTGAAACCATACGGCTGCATCGCAAATCTAGATGAGCTGATGGAGTTTTCTACACGTTAGAGTTTTTTTTTCTTCCTCTCTCTGAAGGATTTCATACCTAGAGAACAAGTTTTTATTTGTGATGTGCAGTCCAGAGACATAGGGGAGACTCTTCTTTGGCAGCATTGAGCACGCAGACCTTGATGGTGAGGTTTTTCAAAAGGACGAATGCAATAAGTGCTGAATTTTTGTTTCCTTCTTCTGAACAGTTGTTTTCCCAGAGTGGTGGGAGTTCTTTTGAGTTAGCCGTAGCCTGCTAATCAGTATTTAATTTTGGGAAATGAGTTCAAAAGGGACAAAGGCTTTCACTTTTTTTTAACACATGGTTTTTTGGGTCTTATGGAAAGGGGTGGGTTTAAGTATGTTTATGATTTGAGGTACAGTGACTATCTCCTACAGTCGCCTATGCTGGCGTTTTACGTTCTTACCAACTACAATTGTGAATTAAGATATTTTTCTTTAGCTGCAGTGTTAGGACACTGTTGATCATGACTGTTATTGTTTTTGTTTCTGCTCTGTTTATTGAGGATGGCTGGGGTGTGCTTTGTTTACTCATGTTTTTATTATTATTATTTTATTTTTTTAAACAGGAAACAGAGGAATCTTGCACTGAAAGCATATCCCTTGTGTTAAAAAAAATAAGAAAAGGAAAAAAAAAGGACGAAACAGTATTATCAAAGATCAAAATCGTGAGAGTTAGGTAACCAGCCTAGATAAAACAGGGCCATCTAGTGGTTGGCGAACGCTGCACCTCAAAAGGTTTTATCAAGTCGACAGAAATTAGTATGTAGTATTTTATACCCTTGTTTTTAAACTTACCATGATCTTTTACACGTTTAATTTTTTCCCCACAGACCCTGTTAGTATGGACTTTCTGCTCAGGAAATGTGCCCAGTGAACCCAGTAAAACTGTTCATTATCTTTTTAGGATCCTGATACCTTTTTATGTTATTTTGTAAATATTTTTCTTTCCCTCTTCAGAGGGGAAAGTCCCTTTCAAAGCAGGAACACAAGAAAGAACTTAAACCATGACTGATCTCACCGTCCATTATTTATGGAATGCTTCCATGGTCCTTAATTTGACTCTATTGACTATCAATGCTACTGCAGGGGTATCTCTCCTTCCCCCCAGAAGCCTCTGCAGTGATTTTGGGGTAGTCTCTGTCAAGCCTGGAGGCCCGCCGCAGGCCCACAACTCGTCCTAGGTCTCAAATAACAAGGAATTTACTTGGCGCGATTCTCAAAGAGCACCACTGCCTTGGGTGTTGGTCCCTCCGCTGGTCTGCCTACGTTTGGACTCAGGAGTTTAACTACTTAGAACACACTTTAATATACAAGGGATGAGTCTGGAAGGACGCGTCCACTGTCACTACAAGGGTTCTGAGCCCTGCCAATGTGATACTAGGTACACTGTGTTGACCACTGTTGGTGCACAGCTTTGTGTTTCTGTTTCTTGTTTTATGATGTGGCTCGTTCAGACGCTACATGGTCTACCAGAGCAAAATGTGTGAACTTTTGTGAGGAAGTGAGTGACTGGTAGTAAACACTAATTTAGGATTTTTATTATTATTTTTTTCCAGTAGTTTGTCCTTCTACAGTCAAGTGAAGTGGGTACAGATCTGTGCCCGCTTTGTGCAAGGCATTATGTTCTATGACAAAAAAAAAGAAACACATGCATGTAATAGGTTTTTATCTTTTTTCCGAAGTTTAGTTTCAAAGAGAACGTCTGTGGAAAGGGGTGAAAGTCGTTTTTATGCATTTTTTAAAAAGACAAAAGTAAAAATAATACATGCATTACAATTGCCTCTTGTTTGCCAAATTCAAACTGATCTTGAAATGCAATGAATTGACCAGTATGAATTCGTCATTTTTTCGATTCTCTCGATGAGTCGGAAGATTTCGGACCCCTGTGAAGGCAGTTGAATGTATATCTTTGTACAAAACAGTTTAGCTCTGAGGACGTGGTAGTTACAGTACAAATAGAAAGAAGAAAAAGCAAGATAACCTTTTATAAAGAAAAAAAAAACAAAAAACTTTTGTATTAGAACATTAACAATGGTAATTTTGTATATATGAAGACTAGGCTTTCTGAGTAGCAGAAAGGAAAACATTCCTACATTTTTTTTAAATGTATGTTTGTCAGAAATAATTATGTAAACATGCGCAATGTTTTATGTGCCTTTTATTTGGGTTGTCTAAATAAAAGAAAACTATAAAACATGATGTGTGACTACTGCTTATTGAAAACCTTTTTTATTGCAGTATATCAGTCATTTGCAATGTTTGTAACAGCTCATTTTGTTTGTTTGTTTGTTTGTTTGTTTTTATAGGATGACCACTTATTTACATCATCATTGGAAAACAAACATTTTCTGGTTTGAGTGTGCATGCCAACCAAAATGTACAATTTAACCAGTGCTACATTTGTTGTAAAGGTGCCTACTCTCCTTCTACAGTGGTGCCACAGTCATCTTAAGAATGAGATTCTCTAGTTTAAAAACTAGGAAATCCCCCTTTTGGTGATGCATTCTGATGGTGGGAGGACCTTTTTGAAAAACTACAGCTGCTGTGGGTTTTTGAGGGTGGCCTGTTTTACTTTTTCCCCCTCTTCTCCAGTAGTTGGTGAATGCAGAAGGAAGGCAGAGAGCTAATTTTACTGCTGGTACCCTTTAGCCAGTTAACAGCTGTATTGGGTGATTTGTTTGGATGACTGAAATGTCAGAAAACATGCCATCTGTTGTTTTCCTCAAATGCGTGTCCATATCCTTCATCAGCCCCAACGTGTTACATATTGGGGTTCCGAATGGTTCCCAATGATTTGTAGTATAGTAGAGACAGATCTTTGTTTTTTGAAAACACAAAAGGATACAATCATGATTTCTGTTAACTGGTTGGGGCTGAGGGGTGCATCTTATCATGATAACCTTTCAAAGGCTATTTTTTAAAGGCTAAAGGAACCGCTCATCATCCTGAAGTGCCCACTTCATCATTTAAGCATGGTGGAGGTAGTGTTATGGCGTGGGCATCTATGGCTGCCATGAGAACTGGTTCCCTTGTGTTTATTGGTGATGTGATTGCTGACAAAAGCCACAGGATGAATTCTGAAGTGTACACTCACCAAGCACTTTATTAGGAACGCCCCCCTCTAAACCTTCTCATTCATTTAATTCTGTAAACCTAATCAGCCAACCGTGTGGCTGCAGTGCATAAAATCAGATATATGGGCCAGCAGCTTCAGCCAATGCTCACCTCAACCATCAGAATGGGGGGAAAAATGTGATCTTAATTATTTTGACATGATTTTGCATGATTGTTGGTGCCAGTATTACTATAACTGCTGATTCTGGGATTTTCACACACAACAGTCTCTAACATTTACCCGGAATGGTGGGATAAAGAAATATCCGCTCGGCACCAGTTCTGCAGATGGAAGCGTCTTGTTGTTAGAGGTCAACAGAGAATGGCCAGACTGGTTCGAGCTGGCAGAAAGGCTGCAATAACTCGGATAACCACTCTACATTTGCGGTAAGTAGAAAAGCATCCCAGATTGCACAGCACATCAAACCTTGACATGGATGGGCTACAACAGCAGAAGACCATGTCGGGTTCTACTTCTGTCAGCCAAAAACAGAAAGTTGAGGCTGTGGTGGGCACAGGCTCACCAAAACTGCCAACAGCTTGAATTCATGGACCCAATCTGCCTTGTGTCAGCAGTGCAGGCTGGTGGAGGTGGTGTAATGGTGTGGGGAATGTTTTCTTGGCATCCTTTGGGCTTGTTAATACCAATCAACCATTGCTTGAATGCTATTTGAGTGTTGTTGCTGTCCATGTGCATCCCCCCATGGCCACAATTTGCCAATCTTCTGATGGCTACTTCCAGCATGATAATACATCATGTGACAAAGCAAAAGTCGTATCTAAGTGGATTCATGAACATAACAATGAGTTCTTCAGTGGCCTTTACAGTCACTAGATCTAAATGTAATACAACACATTTGAGATGTGAAGTGTGGGAGATTCACAGCATGAAAGTGCTCCTGAAACATCTGCAGGATGTTTGCAAGATGCAGTCATGTCAACATGGACCAGAATCTCAAAGGAATGTTTCCATCATCTTGTGGAAGCCATGCTATAAAGAATTGAGGCTGTTTTGAGAGCAAAGGGAGGCCCTACCCAGTATTAGTATAGTGTTCCTAATAAAGTGGATGTAAATATCCTCAAATTAAAGCTGAAAGTCTACACTTTTAGCTCATATTCATTATTAAATTTCAACTCTAATATACTGTGATAGACAGCTATAAAAAGCTTCACTAATTCAGCACAAATCTTTTAAAAAACAATACTTACTAAGTAGTAGTAATTTGTCTATTAACAAACTACAATCACTTCAGTATTTTTTCCCCCTGCTTTCTGGCCACTGTCAGGGTCACTGATGGATGATATTTATTCTCATTATCTCTGGCCTGTGGAGCCTGTTTAAAATGCACCAGAAACTTTCCTTGAAGTGTCTGCCATCTCCTATGAGTAACTATGAGAGAAGCTCAGGCAGGCTGCGTCCCGGCCCGAAGACTGTGGCCTCTGTCACTGCTCACTGGTTCAGGTATGTGTGGAATAAAGACTCCATTCATATGTACCAGCCTTTGCTCTTTTCCACTCACCAAACACACCCTGCAGGCCACTGCTGGCCACGGTTTTCCCAGAGTCCACTCAGTAAAGGGGTTCTTGAGGTGCAGATGTACCATAATTGGCCTTCAAAGGGAATTCCACCAATTTTTCAAAATGTCTGCGTAATTCAGTGGATAAGATGTAAACAAAGTGTGATTTGTTTAGAGTGGTTTGATGTGAAATGGTTCATTTGTAGAGAAACTTGCCAACTCATATTTCTTTACAGTGGTGGTGATACCAGGGGTCATGATGTCTCCAAGACATCATGTGTCTTCTGTGTTTAAATATATGCAAAATAGTCATAAATCTGGAAAAAAAAAACGTTTTCTGGGGACTATTTTGTCTTAAAACACCCTTCATGTCCACCATGAATAGGTTAAAATAAATGTATTAAAATATGTCTTAGGCCAAAATTTTATCACAAAGCTACTGTAAAACAATGTTCCTGACATCAGGCTGAGTTACATTTCAATAACTTTCTGGGAGCTTTCAGAGGCATTAAACTCCTCAGATGTCTGGTTCCTATCAACACCACTGTGAACCATTCTGACTTGGTAAGCTCCTCTAAAACAAAGCATTTTATGCCAAACCACTCTGAACGACTTTGTTTACGTATTAACCATTTAATCATGCAGAAATTTTGAAAAATTGGTGGACTTCCCATTTAAATTCTCACTCTACTAGTTACTCTGTCTGCTTTTACCCAGTTCTTTTTCATGCTTAAACACTAATTAGCCTAAATTTAGCCAGACCTCAGCTGCTGGAATATTCCTTCCATATTAGCTTGCAAGCTATCTTGCCAGTCATGGCTAGCTGTATAATTAGCAAGCAGTGATTAGCAGAGTGCCTGTACAAGCTAGCTAGCTTAGAGAAAAGAGTCTTTTTTTGGATATGACCCACACATATAACTGTTCAATTCAGTTACCAAACTGATTCTAACCCCTTAACTCTTAATGGTTTAAAACTTTGTCTGGAACATTTTTTCTTTTCACCAAGAAAGAAGTTAGCTATGTTTGTGTGTTGAGGTACCTTAGCTGAAACCATTACACTTCATAGTCTGGTGTAACTGATAATAAAACATGCTGTACATGTCAAGCACAGCAACATAGTGGAACGAAAAGCCACGTACAGAAAAAATGGGTCATTTAGCTATTATTTAGTTGCCATTTAGTTCTATATTGTTGTAGGAACTTTCATAAGAAAGCTAATAACACATTGGGTTTTGGGATTAGCATTTTCGCTAACTGCCTCACAAGTTTGCTAGCATAGAAAGAGCTAGCACATGTAGATGAAAAAACAGTTTGATTTTTGTTAATATACTAACGTTCAAAGGTTTAAAATCACTCGTCAAATTAATAAATGTTGCGTGTAAACCATGTATTTTTGGAACAACAAAAAGTTATGTCATGAGTAGTTTGAGTAGTTTGAGTAGTTTCCTAACATAAAATAACCTTGAACAGCTAAACTTGAACTTGAACAACCAAGTTTTGAATATGAGGCATTCTGGATATGGTACGATCATTCTTTATGTTAAACCACCTCCTCAATTGTCATTTACAGACTGTTCGTCATTGAAAATGTATTAATTTTTACAGCTACAAACAGGCTGAAATATAGAAATATAAACTTACTGTTACAATTATTGTATATCTGCAGCAAAATTTTATGTTACTGAAAACAGTGATTCCATACTTTTGAACATCATTCATCAAAATGTCATGATTTTTGCTCCACCTCTTAAACATCATCTCATTTTTGATTACATCACCGTGCACCAGCAGGCGGGGAAAAATATTAACCAATAATATCATGTTCCACCTCCCCCTCCCACAATCCCCACCTATATCAGAGCAAAAACACTCCACTAGCTCAGCGACCCTCCTGATACTTTTATGCGGATACATTTAACGGTACTGAAAGAAAATTATATAATTTCCTGTTCACAATGCCTTTAAAGTCATACCTGTGAGTCACTTAAGAGTCGGTCCAAAAAATGAATGATTGATTAGAATATCAGTCAGTGAGTCAGACAGTTAAAGGCCTTGACTGTTCATTAGTTTAGCTGCTGAATGGTCCAGCAAAAATGGTGTGTTGAGTTTGTCACTTATAGTTTGAATTTACTGAGATCTTTTCCATTAATGTGTCCTTAACTACAGGTTGGTGCCAGAAATCTCAGCTTGAGAGTCTGAGAGAGCTGACATTTGACCTGAATCACAGCACATCGCTGCTAATTCATCCAGCAGCGGGAAATCACAGCCCTGAAAGGTCACTGACGTTGACATAACAGCAGAAAATCAATAGCTCCCCCACCCGAAGCCCCATAGCTGTAGCAGAAGAGAGTAACGCACTACGACACACTAATAACCAAGGTAAGGCTTAAAGCAACACACGAAAATAGACCCTTTTCTTTAATCTTTTATTCATGGGTCTCCATCTGGCGCAGATCCTCCCCTCCCCCCACCTGAGTTATTGGGCCTGGATGAGGCGTCTCTAATGCCTGCTCTTCTATGGAAATTCCAAGTCCAGTAGTTTCATCACCGAAACCCATTTCCATCTCCATTGGTCCACAGAGTCCCTCTCATAATTTGATCAGGCGTGACGCGCCCCGCGGATCGCAAAACACAATCAGGCTGCTGTAATCTCAGCCCGGCCGAGCTGCAGGCCTAATCTCTCTCTCTCTGTCCGGAGCAGGTGGTTTGGTTCAAGCTCTTTTGTTTTTCGTCCCTCTGCTCGGGACGGGACGGAGGGGGGGCGGGGAAGGGGGGGATAAAGACGGCGAGCCATGCTTGAAGGAACAACTGCATGGGGTCTCGGTACACAGCACTGCTGTTCACCATCTGCCCGCTGTAATAAAACATCACGGGCAGCTGCATTATGATTCAGAGCGCTGCTGGTCGTTTAGGTTAATTAGGACGTGCGATATTGGGACGCTGGTCGGGGCGTCACCGCGCATGTCATTAAAAACTGTTCACGGCTGCATCCAAAATCAAGTACATACTGCACACTTATCGGAGCATTAAATATTACACACTTATCGGAGCGCTACACTATTGTACTTGTCTGAGCACCACATAACTCACACTTACAGTATTTGAGCAATACATAGGGCTGGGACGATATTCAGTTTTAAAAATTAGTGACAAAATGATATCGATAAATATTGATATTCTTATTGTTTTTAACTATTGTTATTGTTAGGGATGCATTAATACCATATTTTAAGACCAAGTGTGAGTATGTTATTTATTACTTGCTGATTCCGATACAATATTGAGTGACCTACTTAGGTAACTTACTTAAGTAATTGTTAGTGTAAATGTGTGTAATGTATCTTAGAAATTAAATGATTAAAATCTAGCTGATTTTAAATGAAGTGCATTAGCTAGCTATGCTAAAATTAGTTACCTTGGATCGAGTAGTGCTGCAGTGGAGAAGAGCGGGTTTTGTGCTATGTCAGAAAAGGCATCTGTACAGCTGTAATAAAATATGTTTCATAGTTTTGATCCTCATCAGTCTCAACAACAGTCTCTGTAGCACAGCTCTGTCTACAGACAATTAGCAATCATTCAAAATAGCATGCTGTGCACCGAGTACTGAGCAAACCTGCTGAGAGACTGAGCAACTTTGCAAACTAGTACCACACTGTGCACTGAGGTGGTGATGTACATGGTAGGACAGTACAGTCTCCCTACAGCCTATTTTACAAAGACAATTAAAAAAAAAATCAACCTACCTCTATTCAGTCAAACAGAATAAAGTAGGCATTTACAGACATTGGTATCAAATGTCGACTTTTTTGCCTCTGTTTTGCTTGCCTACGTTTCCACATGTGTTCGGGAAAATGGGTTACAAAAAGGCTAAAATCATACAGTGAATTCTTGATGGGAATTCACTGTTTAATGTTTAAAGTGACCATTAATTTTGAGTCTGACTGTCGCAGCA
Organism: Colossoma macropomum; assembly: GCF_904425465.1. NCBI lineage: Eukaryota > Metazoa > Chordata > Actinopteri > Characiformes > Serrasalmidae > Colossoma > Colossoma macropomum. Next base: position 7,315,940 of record NW_023494804.1, read on the forward strand.
TCCGAAACATTTCTCTGTGCGAGCAGACCTTAGTTCACTGCCAACTTGAGTCATTTGTTGATTAGCGCTGCAATGTACACTCAGCTTACGTCACATGGTATCAGCTGGTATCAGATGTTGGCATCATGTTTTTGATGTGTAATTTTGGGCATTTTTTTATGCATTTTGGAAGGTTTCGAATTTTTTTCTTGGCTGGAAACTACAGACGCAATCTGCTAACTATGGGACTTGAGTCAGCGACTCAAATGACACATGTTGAGTTAACTCAGACATGAGACTAAAGAGTCAGCCTGAGGAAAAAACAATAACAAAAGTGATTAAATTAGGACCGCCAGTCTTACTGCAGTAGATGAATCTATGAATCGGTTGTGCTACAGTCATGCAGTTATTACTGCATTGTAATTCTCATGCAGCTCGCAGAGGTGAAAGTTTGATACGACTATAAATAAGGAGCCTTTGAAAAAAAGTCTGATTGACAGGACGGAGCGTTTCACACAGTAAATTCTGTACTGAAAACAAAGAGGCCGGCATAAAAAGCACATTGGACCTGATGTGAAATTTTAGTGCATTAAAAATCACAATTTGTCATCCATTGAAATCGACTCGCTGTAAAAAAAAACTCACGACGACGAAACATTAAAGTAAGATTAAATATGAAAGTGCTTCAGTTCTGTCATTCAGAAGGTCTTTCTATAATGAAAGGCTCATTATTTGAAGCTGTATAGGTATGGGGGTTATTTTTTTACAATGCAATATTAATTTATGATAATAAACCAAAATTCTCCACTTTTTCCTTTTCTCTTTTTTAAGAGCGTTCTGCGCTCTGATCTGAGAAAACTCAGAATGTAACACAATCATAGTTTTAAATATAATGTTTTAGCAGAATGGGCTGTTAACCAGTGTGTGTCTATGATGCGCTGCAATAGCTAAAAGGAAAATGCTAACTTTGCCATTATTACTAGTCTTTGTCTTCTTCCCAAGTGTTTAAATCAAAAGCATGTTGAACCTGATGTGAAGTATTAGGTGTGTTTAAAATCACATCCTGCCTTTTTCATCTACGAAAAGACCTCAAACCAGCTAAACATTAAACTATAGCTCAAAACTAAAATACTGTTTCTGATGGACGCTGCCAGCTCACTGGACAACTCACTGCTACATGCATAAATGAAGTAAAACCAGGGCTGGCGTTTACAAAATTGGATCGGAGTGCAGAATGCTCACAAATTCAAAAAGAAAAGGAAAAAGCAATTAATTCTGTTTAGCGATTTCATGGCTGTTATCAATAATTATTGCTCCATAAGTGGTCTTAGCACTACATAGGCTACTACAAACTTATTTAGAGTACTCCATACCACACATTTATCTGAGTACTACATTTTGCAACAAATATTGAAGCACTATACCAGGGTTGCACATTTTTGGAGATTTACCTGCTCAAACACAAACGATTACACTCACCTGTTAATTGCCAGGTTACGTAGGCGTGTTTGAGGAGGGTAACTGCCAAACTGTGCTGGACACTGGCCCAGCAGGACCGGAGTTGTGCACCACTGTACAACACGCTTATTTAAGTTCTGCATATCATTGGAGCACTACATAGGGCTAGGGCAATAAGCAAGTTTGAAAAATCAAAAATTGGACAAAATGATTGATAAATATGAATATTCTTATAATTTCAAACTACATTTGTCATGTTCTGATGGAGTTTTCCCTGTGTAACTGGGTAACTGAAGGTTTGGATCTCGGATGTGAGCACGGAACGCTCATGAATACAAAATGAAAAGAAAATAAATATTTCACAGCCATTATTGATAATTATTAATAAATTGATAAGTGATGTCAGCCCCAGCACTTTCACACAGCAAGTGAAAACATGTTTTTCAACATATTCAACAGATTCTAATCTAACTGTGTCCTCAAGATAACACAACTCCTCTCTCCGTGGATTACCAATAGTAGGTTATGCAGTGACCTTAGGGCTATTTCACTTATCCAAAAAAAGGCTGTCCAATATGAATTACCTCTTCTCCTATTAGGCAGGCCTCAGTTTTGATTTACATTATTTCAAGGATAACTGAAAATCTGAAACCACACATCTGCTTGTAGCCAGTGGACACTTGTGTCCAGTTTTTAGAGAAAACATTTTAAGAATGTGTCCTGGACACAGATTAAAGAGGAATTCCACCCTAGGAAAATCAGCATAATTAAATGGTTAAGACATAAATAAAGATGTAAACAAAGGTTTGGTGTGAAATGCTCTGTTCTAGAGGAGTTTACCAAGCCAGAATTGTTCACGGTGATGAATGGAACCAGGCGTCTGAAGACTTTAAAAGCTCCCTCACAGAAAGTTATTACATGAAATGGTTACAAATACACCGCCTGATATCTGAGACTTTGTTTTACTATAGTTTTGAAATAAGGTTTTGGGTGTAAAATGTATTTTTTTCATCCATTCATGGCAAAAAAAGTGCATGTAGGGTCTAAGGCACAATAGTTCCCAAACTATTTTACCATCATGAATATTACATATAAACTCAAAAGACACGTGTAGGTTCAATGGTGGATTTGGAAAGTAAATAATATGGCTATATTTGTGTTGTAGACATTAGAACCCCCGGTTCCTATCACCACCACTGTAAAGAAACACAGTGAGTACATTTCTCTTCAGTGAACTATTTCTCATCAAACCACTCTGAAGGACTTTGTTTAGTCTCAACGATTGAATGATGAATTCCCCCTTAAGTCTAGTCGTTGACTAAATGCTAATGTCAGTGGTCGGTGAGTCACCACTGAAAAGCTTTTTTTAGTTCAGATTTAAGCTTAATCTGGGTGTTGGAAACCAGCTCCTGTTGTTTTTCTAATAGGAATTCAGGTTATAACTTTGGACTGAAGGACGTTTGCTATTACAAAAACAAATCTAACACTGTTTTTAAAGTCTTGTTTTCAAATTCCATATTCATAAGGATCAATTCTTGTATGTAGATAAGTCTCAGGTTGATTAATAACCAAAAACATGTTACATTTTATAGCTGGAACACATTTGATAGAGCAGAGCTCATCAAAGTGCAATTATTTTTTTTTAGTTAAATATTGCAAATTGAGCAGCATTACTATGGAAGCCTGTTTCCATCACTGGAGAAAAATTTAGCAAGTAATAATAAGGAGAATGTTTTCTATAATTATGACTTAGCATCTCACATTTATGATTTAGTATCTATCTCATAATGATTACTTACTCATAGTAATGAGAAAAAGATTCTCATAATTATGAGAAAGTAAGGCCTAATTATGAGATATTGAGTCATAGTTATGAGATGCTAAGTCATAAATATGAGATGCTAAGTCATAAATATGAGATGCTAGGTCATAATTATGAGATATTAACTCATAATTATGATATTGAATCTCATTATTATGAGAAACTAAGTCATGATTATGAGATGTTAAGTCAGAATTACAAGATGCTAAGACATAATTATAAGATGTTAAGTCATTACATACATGTAAGTAATAATTATGACATAATAAGTAATTATTATGAGATACTAAGTCATAATCATGAGATGCTAAGCTGTAATTATGAGATTGTAAATCAAAATTATAACTAACTCATTATTTTGAGATACAAAATCATACTTATGAGATGCTAAGTCATAATTGAGATATTAATTCATAATTATGAGATCTAAATCATAATTATGAGATTGAATTTCATTATTATGAGATACTAAGCCATAATTATGAGATACTAAGTCATAATTATGAGATACTTCATAACATACTTCACGTCATAATTAAGGAAAACTTTCTCATCATTATGATTAACTAAATGGCTGTATATTTTTTATATTACTAACATCTAATGAAAATCTGAATTAGTGATATCTAAGTCGCAGTGCTGCTGGTGGTCCGCTGGGCGGCGCCCCCGGCTCTACCGTCCACTCACCTCTCTACAGAAAATCTGAGCGCGTGAGCGTCCGAAAAACTTGCTGTTTCCAGAGCCGGACGCGAATCTTACAGAGAGAGAGGAGAGAGGGAGGAGAGCGGAGAGAGGGAGCGGTAGAGGAAGCTCTGCCCGGTCTCCTTCACTGCGGCGCCGCCGGAGCGGAGAGGATCTGTAGGCGCGGATTCCCGGGAGTCCCTCGCGCTTCACCTGGTAACGTTACTGCATGTCGGTCACGTCCAGCCGTGCAGGCTCTCGTGCACAGGTGCTTAATACACTGCCTTGATTTGATGCGATGGAGGACAGTGTTCGGGGCAGCAGTAAAAACGCCCCCCTTTCCCCTGTTGAGGGTGGGGGGGTAACGAGGCCGCGTGCCGGAGGATGATCCCTTGCACAAGGCAGAAAACACACAGGCAACTTATGCATGCCGTTGTAATTAGATTCTCACCACGGACGCAGCTCGTGCGTTCTGCATTACGTGTTGCATGTCGCTGTGCATGCAACTTAACGCACGGTGTTGCAAATATGGCGCGCGCTGCATGCAACTTGTATATGTTCGGATACTCGTTATGGCGCGTGTGAAGTGGTTTTGCCTTTAGGGGAGATTTGAGCTGGAAGCTGGTGACACTGCTTTACTGTCCTGGTTCCTGCAGTCAGGCCGGGTGCAGGTATTCTGGGTTATGGAGACACTTAAAGAAACTTGGTTGTATTCCAGTCTGATGCTTAGTAGGGTTTCCTTTATCATCTAGCAAACGGAAATGCTCTAAATAGGCTGATAAAAGGCATTTTGAGGGAGAAACTGAGTAAAACAGTGGCCTTATGACATTCATGGCACATGTTGCTGTATAACAGGCTGTTCCATTTTACCTGGTGGGCTGTAATAGCCTACCCGAGTCCACCTACAGCTGGACAATATAACAATATATGGGTCATTCTACAGAAACGTCCATTTTTGTGTCCATAGCGTTTACTGATATACTACACATAAAAACATGTTAGGGATACAATTTATTTATATTTTAGAATAAAACAATAAGTTATTTCAACAATTAAACCTTCTTGAGAATTTTAACTACAATAATCTATACATGACTATGGAATATATACATTAAATGACATAAAGAAAACAAATGCCAAATAAATATTCTAAAATATATAATGAAAGTTGTGGTCCCCAGGAGTCGTGTCACTGGTGTTACCGCATAACAAAAAATCTCTGAAATAAAAATCACACTGATGACATCACTTGACTTCCTTTTACCTGTTTTCTGAGGATCTATGAAGAAAAGCTCATGGTGAGTCCACTGTGTCTTTCAGTTATCAGAGATTTTTTTTCATTTCATTTCATATGAAGTTTTTAGTTGACGTCACTGGTGTGACCGACTTTATTCTTAGGTAATTGTGAAAAAAATAGAATACAAATGGATTAAATTACGTATTTTAGTGGATAGTCCATGATTGACCACATGTGCTTTGATGCTGAAAAATGTCACTGGTGTTACCTTTCTAATGTGTAACACTAATGAGGATTGGTAACACCAGTGACTCCTATGATTAGAAAAGTGGACGTTTCTGACCCATTTATTATTACTGTGATATTTTTACATTACATCACAATATGCTGTCCTGAGTGTATCATGGATCACCAGTTCTAAAAAATATTTCCCAACTGCAAAGAGAGCATAGTTAGTTCTGTTTAGTTGGATTTAGTGCAGTGCAGTATGTGAAATTTCAAATATGGGCAATATGACAATATATATTGTTATCGTGATAAATTATGCCTCAATACAATATGCTTTTCTGAACATATTGTTCAGTACATCATCAGTACTTGTAGAACTGAGACCAACTGCCTGTTTCATTATAAAGAGAGCAAAATTAGTCCAGTTTAACTGGATTTGGTGCAACACAGTGTGACAAATATTCAATAAAAATCACTGTATTTACAGTTTTTGATAGTATTTTTTTAATGTAGCACAAACTGATCAGATGTTTAAAAAAAATAAATATTGTGGCGTACCGTGTATCGTGAAAATGACTTGAAGTATCACAATATTTTTGCCATATTGCCCACCTCTAATATAGATCATAAATCTAATATAATTCATAGTTTTGGTAGTGGTTTTTTGAATGTGACTCTATTTTGGCATTTCCAGTTTATGAGATGACAATAAAAATAAATATCATATGATTTATTGTGAAAAACTTATCAAGTATTGTGATATTATGTTTTTGCCATATTGCCCACCTCTAATATAAATCATTGCATTCATAGTTTTGATAGTGTTTTTAAATGCGACGCTATTTTGGCATTTCCAATCAATCAGATGTCAGAAAGAATAAATATTGTGACATAGTAACCTCTTGAATTATCGTGATATTACATTTTTGCCATATCGCCCTGCTCTAAGTCCACCCTAAGGACACAATCAGGTTGCTCAACATTAGAGCTGTGTATTCAATACTTTTATGATATACTACCAAGCATTAAAACATTCACTGTCGGCCTGTAGACCTTGTGTCGTCATTCTGTATTCGGTGAAATGCGCATATTAGGAGCCCTAAACTGGTTTTCTTTATGAGAAAAATGAACAATGTTGCACTAAAATGTTCTAAATCTAATACATTTTGCTGTACATTCATTTTTCCTCCAGATCCTCTGAATTATGAGGTCATTAAGGAGACAAAAACAACAATTGCTACATGCAAGCTAACAAGCTAATTGACGTTAGCTTTGTAAAACCGGCAGCCTCACCAAAATACCTCACACAAACCAGCTAGCTTTGCCAAATGTGGCTGTTTAGAGGCTTTGGCTTTTTGCACTACAGAGATTCAGAGCGTCCAATGATACCTTGGGGGAAAATGTAAGCTGGAAAGATGTACCAGGTTGAATTCCTCTGAATTGTGATGTAATTTAGCAATCAAGGTATGAATATTGCTACATCTATGCTACAAACAAGCTAACACTAAGCATTAAACTGACGTTGCATGAAAGTAACCCTACTATTTAACGTCCACACTATTATATAACACAGCTAACTGCTCAAATTGTATGCGACTGCTGTCCAAGCAACTTAACTATCACATTTGATGAAGCGTGCTGGTTTGTCTGGCCTGTCTTGTGATGTCAGTTCAGTTCACAGTGGCGTAAGCTTGCAGGTAGCATTCATATTTCAACTCTTTAATGACCTCGTAATTCAGAGGATTCAGTAACATTTGGAGGAAAAATGTTTGTAAACTATATTCATTTTTCCCATAAAGGAAACCAGCTTAGACACAGAGTACCTATACAGGCATGATGCCGACTACAGAACGATGGCACAACTTCAGAGGTCTGTTGTGGTCAGTAAATATAGTGATATTAATTTCTGGTTTAAGCCACACCCACTTCCGCTTTGTTTTTTTAAATGGGGTATCAGAAAAAGTATCGCTCAGGACTCGATATCAAAGTCGATGTATCAGTATTGCTATTGGTCTCGAAAACTTTTGAACAGCATCCAGGCCAACTTAGCGCTGCTCAGTTTATCAGGAAAGGATGACATTTTAGACGTCTGGCTCTCATCCAGGTGATATTTGGGTCTTGACCTGAGGTTATTGCTGTTATGAGTGAGCAAGGTTTGCTTTCTCCGTTCTCTGGACCATGAAGTTCTTATGAGCCATTGCTGAGAGCTGTTTTCCCCTCTGATGTCTGCAGAGAGCTGTGTTTGTTCTGCCCAGAGAGGATGAGAGCACTCTCAGGAGAGCACGTCCCCTCCCTCATGCCTTAGGGCTCATAATGGGTCTTGATGTATGATCGATATTGCTTATCATTTGCATTTCCAACATACAGTACTGGGCAAAAGTCTGAGACCACATTTAATTTTGCTGTTGTTGGAAGAAAACCTCGTATCTCCACATTGATAACTTTACAGGAAAAGGAAAAAACTACTTTACTTTTAATGTAAGTCAATGGAACCAGAGATTTTTCCAAGCCATTTTAGGCCGTTTCTTTGGGTCCATTCTTCATGAAATTTACATACAATGTAGAGGGCCACAGGTATTTTCAAATTATGTCAAAAACTGAAAAATGGCAAAAATTGAGATACAAGATTTTCTTCTGACAGCATCGATTTATCTAATTTTCAGTCAAAATAGCCATTAAGAACAAGATACTCATTTTTCAAGGTCAGGAAAAAAGCAGCAAATTACACAAAAACTAATCATAATAGCAATTTTTTTAGTATTTAGTGTGTCCACTCATTACCTTTATTACAGCTTCCATTCTTTTCAGGAGACTCACTTTCAGTTTCTCAGAGAAATCTACAGGGATATTTTCCACCTCCAAAGTTCAGTCTTAGAAGTTGGTTGCACTTTGTGCTGCTCAAGATTTAGTTAATCCCAAAACACTTTCAGTGATGTTGAGCTCTGGACTCTGGAGTGGTCAGTCCATTATTCTGAGAACAACAGCAGCTTCTTTGTTTGATTTGCTGATGTTTTTGTTTTTTGTCTATTTCTTTTTAACTGCTTCTTGACAGCTACACATCCTTTCTGACCCATAGACCCATAGAGTTTTCTCACAGTGGAAGGACGGCTGTGGACCTTTGCAGATCTGAATCAAGAGTGGAGCTTGAGTTTCTCCTCTCTCTCAAAGATGAAAGCTTTGAAAGTGCTGTTTATCTGACGGGGACAGTTTTGGTGTCTACCAGGTCTTCCAGGTGGTTGTTAGGAGCCCCATTTCTTTGTATTTTTTAATCATTTTCAAATTCCAATATTGGAAACTCCTGTTTTTTTTCTCCTTCTTTATGCAAGTGCATTATCTTTTATCTAATCTTCTCAGAAATACCAACTGAAAAATGGACACCTTTTATTTGATGACTGTTTTGACTGGAAATGAAATAAATGAAAGCTGTAACTCTAAAATTTGTCAGTCTTCAGTGAGAAAGCACAGCTCTAGTGCATCCACCAGAGCTGGAAACATGACTTCACTGCAGTTGAACCACATGATTCATAGCTCCTTCTCAGCTTGTGCCATATTCAGTAGGCTATTACTAATTTGCAAGCCACTCACGCCTAGCCACAGGTGTCCCAGTAGGGGGTCTATAGGCGGTAAACAAACCGCAGGCAATTATTTGTCTGGAGCGAATGTGGTTGGGCTTTAATGTCAAATCCAAGCTTCTGAACAGAGACCGCCAAGGCATGAAGGAAGCTACCCCAGAGGTTTCTGTAAAGATGGGGGTTAGAATTGCAGATGCCCTGGTGATGCTGCGGCACCGTTGCGCCTCCCTTTGAGATGCGATATCAGCCGACGACCCTGACCCGATTCGCTTGCCATCCAGGAGGATTCTGGGAAGGTGCGGTAGCCGGTCTCCTCCATCTGTCTTGGCTGCGACACCGAGCCATCTGGGAGTTTACTCCTATATCCCATTGATCTGTGCACACACTGATAGCCCACAGAGTAAACACGTGGGTGGGTCAGACCCGGAGCACATTCTGTGACGATCACCAAACCAACTTTCTGGATAGCAGTGTACAGTAAATTCCCCCATTTCCCTCCGTGTTGGATGTCTCCTGTAAACGCTGTCATGTTCAGTGGATAATCCCATTTTTTATTTCTATATTTACATTAAATATGCGGCTGCTCTCTTATCACTAACCTCACACATGGCACTCCGAGCGCCATACACCACATTAGTGCCTTAGTCACACTACCTGGAAGCTGAACAGTTACCATGGCATTTACTGGTGCTAATTTTACAAAGTGCTGCACTCATTATTATTATTATTTTATTATTAATTAAAATTATTATTATGCTCCCAAACTGTGGAACTCTCTCCCACAAAACATACGGCAAGAAGCATCTTCAGTTAGCAGTTTTGAAAAGCAGTGTAAAATATATATTGTTTTTATTAGCTCTTATTATTATTATTATTATTATTATTATTTAACACATTAGGAAAAAATTATATATATATATTTTATTTTCTCTTTATTTTATTATCCTGTCTTTCTGTGCCTTCCTCCTTAAAAAGCACTGAGCTGTATTTTTAGTATTATTAGTAGTATTAGTATTACTATTGCTATTGTGTTATTACTATTAATAAATTACTTTTTACATTATTTACCTAATTGCTAGTTAGACTGGCAACGATTAGTTGACAAAGTCAATTAGTCATTGACAGCATCAATAGTGGAAAAAATGATGTAGTTTGTTTAAAACATAAGCAGTCCATGAAGCTCTGTAATGTTCATGTGATACACGTAGCCATTCTGACAGAATGCAGTACACTACAGGAAGCATAGGGGGCGATATGGTTTCTGTTGTTTTGTTGTACCATAAAGGGAAATTTGCAAAGTAAGAGGAAATGGAAGGCATACTTTTCTGCTTATTGGATTAATAGAATAATAATCGATAGGTTAAGGATGAGTAGTAACATGTTCTCCCTCCATCACACATGTAACCAGCCTTTTGGAGCTGCTGCTTGTGCAGCATCATAACACAGCTTCCCAGTTCTGTGTACATGACCTAAGAGATGGCTCTGAAATGGCAGGCAGAGAACAGAGAATTAAGCCAGCCTTCCTGTCCAAAGAGAACATTCGTGTACGGCTTACACCAGCTCATAAACGCCATTTTTTTATGAGCTTCCCTAGAAATATGACTTGTATTTTCATGACCATGTTTCTGAGGGTGACAGAACTTTACAAGGCTACGCAGAACAAAATTAGCCAAAGGCAGGCGTAAATATTTAGGTCACTGTTCTATTTTTCAAATATAGATGTTCAGGCGCGTATAGATCACAGAGTGTAATCTCCTTCCTAAGATCCTCTGGACCACGAGTAAAAAGCTACGCAAAGGAATGTAATTAATTTGCTTGCTTGTGGTGTCTGAAGCTGAATGAGATGAAATGAAACAGGAATTTTCCATCCAGGATTCTCTACGCGCTTAAAAAAGATGGTTCTCCAAGGGTTCTGTGTGTATGCGTTTGCCTGTATGGGCGTGTTCTCTTAGTCTTTGTGGTACAAAGCAGTCTTGTGACCCAGATTAGCCCCATTATGCATGTCATACGGCTCATTATTAGCTTCTACCACAAGCATTAATTGCACACTGCTAGCGTGTGGAGAGGAGGCTTCTGCTAAGGCGGGGAAGAGAATGAACACCCTGGATGCTCCCATAATGCCTCATCATTGCTCCTGTCTCCTCTGTTCCTTTCTCTCCTCCTTTCTTTTCTCCCCCTCTCAGATGAAGCAGGTCAGAAACAAGGGCATTGTGTGAGGCCAGTGTGCTAACAACTGTTGGTTCAGTGCTCAGCCGTGCCTGTTTTTCCCCTTTTTTCAGTTTCACTCCTCACAAAGGCCTCATTGTGGCCGATGGAAACAGATCCTCACCTCTTTCAGTAAAGGAGGTAGTGGCTTCAAAAGAATTTAATTTTGTTTCCAGTGTCCCTCACAGCGCGGCAGAAAACGCTATCTTGTATCTGCGTTCAGTTCAATATCTGAGTTTAAACAGACAAACTTTGGTGAAAGCCAGCTGGCGAGTGCCTCAGGGAAGGAAAGGGATCCTTTTGCTTGCTTTGTTTGTTGAGTTCTTTGACTTTAGCACTTTTATGGATATGCACTGTAAGAAATAAAGGTATAACGCAGGTACATATTTCATTCATCAAGGTGCACGCTCAGAAAAAAAGGTACGAAATTGTCACTGGGTTGGGACCCTCAAGGGTACGTCTCAGTACCTTTAGTCATAATTGTACCATAATCCATTAATTATATTTTCTAAGTTGTATTGACTCCACACACCCCGTCTCGTCTCCAGCCTTTTATTTTATTGTTCTGTTTTAAAACATTCGGTTATGAAAAGGAACAAATATGAACTTTTCATCTGGAAAAACTTATTTAAGGCACACAATTGGACCTTAAAACCACTGTTGTACCTTTAAGGATACAGTTAAGGGTTTGGCAAAACTCGTAGTCGGTGAACAGGCAGTGGTCAGATCCAAAAAGGACAAAACACAGAAAATGACAAGCAAAACAAAAACAAGATCGGGCAACCAAGATGCAAAAAGGGGAAAGGCAAACAGGCAAAATCAGGAAGTCCAAAAATACAGTCCGATACACAAGCAAACAAATATACAACACAGGCAAAACAAATGAACAAGAATGCTCAGTTTGCTCTACAAGGAGAAACAATACCTCACAGAGTAACTAGTCTAAAGGCCAGGATTATGTACTCGACTAGATCTAGTCACATGATAAACAGAACAGGTGAGGCAAATTAGTACTCAGGTACTCAGATTGAGAACGGTGACTGGTGGATTGTGGAGGTTACATTGTCACATGGTCTCCCAAGGAGATCTGGGAAACGGAGTGTTTGAGAACGTCAGAGCCGCAGGGATGCATAACAGCATTGTTTGTACTTTGATGACCGAAAAATGTACCTGCACAGCCACTTATTTTTAACAGTGTAGAAACAATGTAAATGTTCCCTCAAAGGTACGGTCTAATTGTGAAACTTAAATAAGTTTTTCCAGGTGAAAAGTACATATTCGTACCTTTTCATAACCGAATGTTTTAAAACAGAACTATAAAATAAAAGCCTGGAGACGAGACGGGGTGTGTGGAGTCAATACAGCTTAGAACATATCATTTCAGTGGATTATGGTTCAGTTATGTTCCCTGATTAAAGGTACTGAGATGTACGCTTGAGGGTCCCACCCCAGTGACAGTTTCATGCCTTTATTTCCGAGAGTGTGGATCGTTCTACCAAATTGGCTCAAAGGCCAGGGGGGCGCCACACCTCCAGAAGTGGTGGGGCAAAACTTATGGCTTTCTCAAATAAATAAATAAATAAATAAATAAATAAAAACCGCAGCAGGGTGAGTGGCAAAATGCAACTAGGGCTGACTAACTAGCTTTCATGTTATGCTAATGAGACATCTCTGTAGGCCTATTGAACAGCGTCAGTGTTTGTTTGACCCTGCGCTTCACTGGGTTCAGATTCAGAAAGCAAACTCTGCTATCTACCATCTCTGAAGAACATCAGGCTGTTTTCATACCCAGTTCGTTTTCTAAAGTCCGCACCAGAGCTTTTGTTGCGGTGTGATATAATATCTTTTTATTGGTTCAGTTGGGTTCACACTGCAGTGGCTAAAGGGCACCAATTTACACATGTAGGTGTTTATTGGTCAGCAGGGATGCCAGTGCTCTGTTACTCTCACACTTAAAACAGAAAATAGAGCCTTTCGTCGAACAGCAATGAGAGCGATGATGATAAACCCTACTTGATATCTGCTTCTTTATGATTGGTTTACCAGTTTGAATTGAACCAGGTCGCTGATTCTTGGACAGAAATATGTTCAGCGATCCATGAGCCAAAATCAAAAGCATATCTTCGCTGCACTGTAAAAAGTGGTTTCGTCAAATCTACCTAAAAAATTACTTCATGTGGTGACAAGTGAATTAACTAGTTTTAACATTTAAACTTACTTTCATTCCAAAACTAAATAAATCTATAAATGTCCATTAACATCCCGTATGATCATGCATGCAAAAAGGGGGGCTTAATTCCAAACATATTATACAGTCCCTGGTGTTATATGAATGTGGTGTAACATCAGACTTTGACTCCAGTGACATTCTGGTTAAAACTGAGGATTCTGTAAATTGGCTGACTCATTGGCAGTTCAGGTGAGCTTGTGAAACTGTTTAAAATCAGTAATCAAAATGATATTTGGCATTATTTTGACAAAGTTTTAATTACCCAGCCATTAAATCACATAACACCGGTGAAGTTATGAGCTGCCTGATAAACAAAATTATTAATAAATTAATGAAATATAGTGAGAAGTGTGACTCGCCTTCTCATGCCTTGAGATGCTTCCTCTCTGATGAGCCTCGACCCAAAGAGTTTAATAGAGCTGAAAATACTCTGTTAAAATGTAACATAAGAGTCCTGATAACACCAGTGACCACAAATAAATTTTTTAAAATAAAATACGTATTTTTAAAATCTAGTATAAAGTTAATGATACAAAAAGTAAACATGAATCTGTTTTATACAAATTCCAAAGTTAAATCTCTTAAAAATCTAGTTTTATATTAAAATGGTTTCTCAAATGTTGAAAATTGTTTTTGTGACCAGCTGTTTTACAGATGCAGAGCGAATATAAAACAGGATAAAAAAAGAAATATCAGAGAATCATAATGGAAAAGTGTTATTTAATCTTAGGTCAACTGTGTAAATGAACATACTGACTTTTAAAGCTGTGCCTAATATTTCAAGCATCTTTTTAAGCCCTGCAACCTTTGTGACATGGTTTCCCCTCCAAATGGAGAACGACCCAGTTAAAAATCTTGGTGTCTCTTTGGACATTTCTTTGAATTTTAACAAACATGTCAGCAGTGTTGTGTAGGGCAGGTTTTATCTTAGAGCTATAACCATATTAAAGCTATTTTTACCTCAGAAGGACCTGGAAACAGTTATCCATGCTTTTATCTCCTCTCAGCTGGACTACTGTAATTCTCTGTATACGGGGTTGACCTATTCCACCCTCTCTCTTCTCCAAATGGGTCAAAATGCAGCTGCTAGACTTGTAACTGGAACAAAGAAAAGACAACATATCACGCCTGTTCTGGCTCGCTTACATTGGTTACCAGTGAAATACAGAATTGATGTTAAAATTCTACTACTTGTTTTAAAGCCCTCAGTGGATCAGCTCTACAATACATCACTGATTTGCTTATTCCATATTCTGCCTGTAGGTCATTTAGGTCATCTTCTCAACGACTCCTCTCAGTTCCTACTCTCGTCTCAAAACCAAAGGTGACCAGGGTTTTTCTGCCCCCAGACTCTGAAACTCAGTCTTCCATCCCACATTGTCATGCCCGACCAGTGACATGTTTAAATTACAAGATGTTTTCATGATACGTGATATTTAGCATCATAATATTTCGTTTTTCTGAAATGTAACGGCGGAAAAAGCACCCGTAGTGCTTCTTAACAAAATCCTATCAAAAAAATAGGACTGTATTTTGTTTTCAACATTTCACAGATGAAATTGAATTAAATAAAATTTGTAATAGAACATGCTGTTGGTACTGATGATGTCATATACAGAAGGTCAGACACCCCATGTTTTGCTCATTTTCAAGGTGAAAGTAAGTTTACCTCTAAAGTAGAGATGGGCAGTATAGTAATGTTTCATCATTACTGTGATAAATGTTGTTATGTGATAAACACTATGCCTTTCTGAGCGTATCATGGATAATGTCAGTACGGACTAACTGCATGTCTCATAACAAATGGAGCATAATTAGTCCTGTTTAATAGGATTTAGTGCAGTATGTGAAACATTTAATAAAAATCACATCACATTGCATCATGTTTCGTGAAAATTAGTGTCATGATACAATATTTTTGCCATTATTGCCCCTACTTTATAGGGAACAAACTTAAAACATGGCGTTTTTTTGCACATTTTCATGCACAATTTTTTTTTTCTAAAAAATTACATGCAAAATGTGCCGTAACTGTTGTTTTCCCTGTAGAGGATGTGTATTAATTTTGCACAATGTAATTTGACCTGGGTATAGCACGATATGCACAATATGCTTAAAAAAGCATTTTGTGACGTAATGTGACATTATTTTGATGTGACATTTACAACAATAGCGATAAATATTGCCGTATTGCCCAGCCCTTCTTTAAAACTCTTGCATTTTGGCTCAGATAGACTAGCTTTACTTGGGAAAGGTAGTAGCTGAAGGCATCAGCAACTTTACAGTTGTTTGAGATGATTGCAATTATTTTAGCTGGCTGCAGTCATTTTCCACAGTCGTTAGATTCATGAATTCATACATTCATTCATCATCTTATCCTCCTGGGTCGCAGGGGGTGCTGGAGCCTACTCCAGGCAGGAAACACCTAGGACAGGTTTCCAGTCCATCACAGGGCAAACACACAAACATACACAGTCACACACACATTCACACCTAGGGCCAATTTAGCATCTCTGATTCGTCTGACTGCAAGTCTTTGGACTGTGAGCACCCGGAAGAAAACCCACACAGACACAGGGAGAAAACCAGTCGTTAGATTTCACAGTCGTATTATGCTGCAGCCAACAAAATGTGAGTTACTCCGTTGTGTTGAGGCAAGTAAATAAAAGCAAATAACGGAAAGCAGCAAATGAAAACATAAACAACTCCTAACGGGGTGGCGCCAAATAGTGTTTGTTTACATACGTACATCATCTAAACCGCTTATCCTTCTGGGTCGCGGTGGGGTGCTGGAGCCTATCCCAGCTGTCATTGGGCTGAAGGCAGGATACACCCTGGACAGGTCACCAGTCCATCGCAGGGCAGACAGACAGACATACACAGTTACACACACACCAAGGGGCAATTTAGCATGTCCAGTCAGCCTGACTGCATGTTTTTGGACTGTGGGAGGAAACCGGAGTACCCGGAGGAAACCCTGGGAGAGGAACACGAGGAGAACAGGCAAACTCCACACAGAAACGACCCTAGTTGCCTGGCCAGGAATCGAACCGAGGCCATTCTTGCTGTGAGGCGACAGCACTACCCACTGCGCCACCGTGCCGCCCGGTGTTTGTGTATTTGTTGTTAAATCTAACATTTTTAACATGTATGCTGGAGACTTTGAAGTATTTTTTGCTTATTTCTCACTCCCATGTGGCTTTGCTTAACTTTACACATAGTTCTGTATAACTATATTCATTTGTATGAGTGTGTACAGCACAGATCTGACGGTACAACCAGTGCATAGCTAGCAAGTAAAGAGGCTAATCAGCCAATTTGATCATTTTCAGGCTTGTATTTTAATAACAATTAACAAGAAAAGACAATGAAATCATTAGTCATATTTATTTATATGACAGTTCAACAACAACTAAAATTTCGTGATCGTCACAGCCCTAGACTTTACCTTGATTATGGACTTAAGATGCACTCCGGTCGTGTGACGACGCAACTATGACTTCAACTGTCAGACACCACAGTCTGTTCCATTGGATCCCGGCGCTCTCTTGGCCCCACTTTTGTGTGGTAGCGCAGTGCCAGTTTGAAAGGCGTCCGCTTTTGGCAGCCGTATCTTTCACATTTGCCCAGTTATGCTGACTGAAAGTATTTTGTTTATGGTAGTTTGTTAATAGCGGCCCTGCCGTTTGCTTCAAGCCAGCTTGCCGCCTCCATCCCATGCCAAGTGAGATGAATACCTCTGCCAGCTAATAGCAGCTTTTGGCTGGTCGTTACTGCTTTGCGGAATGTACGGATCCTTCATTCAGTGTTAAATCCCTGATCATTCCCCTATTAATTAGGCCGGCGTAATACATTTTGTTACATTGTCTCCGTCTTCCCGCTCCAGTCGATTGGATCTGTCAACATATTATAAGATTAAGGAGCACTGAGTTAAGTTATTAATTGGATTCAGTGCTAGTTTGCCTGTTGGGCTTAGCGGCACGCTGCTCAATAGCAGTTTTAAAGTCAGTTTGCCCTAAATCCTCTGGTTCTATGCCGCATCCTCAAGGCCTGTAATCCTTAATGAATCAATTAGTCTGAGAGTCAACGCTGCGGATGAGGCCGGCATCTCAACTGACAAGATAGGGAGGGGTTACCATGGCGACGTGGGGTGGTCAGACTCTGATTACATTTGCTCGGACGAGCACGGGGGAGGCGGCGCCGTAATCGGAAGCTTCCTCGCTGATAAAACAACGAGCAACATGCGCCGTGACAGCAAGCACGTTCGTTTTGTTGTTGTAACTGCTTTTCATTTAGCTGGAGGACGAACATTCTGTCTTCTTATTCCTCTTGTTCTGTCAACTCCAGCCATCCTCCTTATTTTTTTTAATCCCCCAGCATAGCCAGAGTTGTGCTATTTTGTAGGCGTCTGGCTTTGATCTTCACTCAGCTGGATGGACTAGCCCCCCTGCGTATCACCCTCTGGGCCCTATCAGCTGGCATTAACTATGGGTGACGTCAGTAAGCGTGCGATCTATTATTCGCAAGGGCACAGCCATCTTCCCCCGGCTCCCGCGGCGGTAAGCACGATCTGTAATGGGCTCGCAGACAGAGAGTAGCGTGGATTCCGCAGCTAAATTTAGCCCTCTGGTTTTAGGTGGAGATTAATATGGCGCGCTGGAAATGACGGTGAGGGATGATGGCCCTGCTGGGAGCTGCATGGCTTTTAGGTGATTGATTTAATGAAGCTCTGGCAACTAAGTGTTTGAAAGGTTATCACCCCTCGCATGTGACCGCGTAAGGCTGGCTGACGATATGTGGACGATTGGCAGATGAACAGTGTCACAGCAAGTCAGGCAAGTTGTTATACATGAGAGCATTTCATGCCATTGACGCCCTTAAACTGGCAGCTTATTTTTCAGTTTAATAACCTTAAGATTTATCCAGTTACTGCTACAAAGTATTTGGTAACTGCTGAAAAACTGATGTATGGTACTGTGCAAAAGTCAGAGACCACCCTTCATAAATTTCCAATCAAAATGCGCAATAAGTACAAGATATTCATTTTTCAGTGTCAGGAAATCACACAGAGGCCTCTGCAACTAAATATGATGTCAGATTTGTCCGTTTTTAGTGTGTCCACTCTACCTTTTTTGCAGGGTTCCATTCTATTCAGAAGACTCACTTTCAGTTTCAGAGAAATCTGCAGGGATATTTTTCCACACCTTCAAAGTTCAGTCTTAGAAGTTGGTTGCATTTTCTGCTTCTCATGATCCAAGTAATCCCAAACACACTCAGTGATGATGAGGTCTGAGGTTTGGACTTTGGGCTGGTCAGTCAGTTATTCTGTGATGATGATAATCATTTGAACTCCAGTTTTGGAAACTCTTGAAAACTTTTTTTTTAGTTTTTTACACTTTTTGTTTACTGCTGACTGTCCCCTACCTTATGCAAATATATTGTCTTATATTTAAACTAATCTCCCAGAATGTTTTTTGTAATTAAACGGAATTTCGGTATAAGTTATTACTTTTTCGGGAGGTATTTCAGAGGAGATTACATATAAAATAAACCATTAAGATATAAACTGGAAATTAAATAAATGAAAGATGTCCTCTAACTTTTGCACAGTATTATACTTATTTTACCCTAAACAAGTTTATATATGGTAAAATATTGGTAAAACAAAAAAATTTGGAACTGTTTTGCCTTGCCACTGCCAACATACCTCTCCACTACTGGAAAAACTTGTTTTAGGCCAAAATCTGAACATTAAAAACCGTTATCGTTTTATATAATTTTCCATTAAGGATAATAAGGGATAATCACAATTATTCAAGCTGACTGCATTTTTTTTCCTCAGTCATTATATTTTACAATCGAATTAGGTGACAACAATCAGAATGTTAATTCAATGTGTTCAGTTCAGGCAAATAACGTTAAAACAAGCTCATTCTGGATTTTTTAGCTTGTATGCTGTCAGAATGAGTGTTTTCAGAATGTGAGTTTTTTGGCTTATATTTTCACTCTGAAGAAAAACGTTTGACTCTAAATGTGATTTTGTATAATTGTAGGCTTCGTGTATCATGGAAAGTACAACCAGTGAAACATAGCTAAGAAACAAGATGGCTAATCAGCTTATTTGGCCACTTTAAGCTTGTGCTAATAGTTGCATACAGTTAAAAATGAAAAAGAAAAGACAATTTAATTGCTAATTGTAATTATTTATGTGACAACTACAATGTCACAATCATGGCAGGCCTTGTGAGGAAGCTTTTAAAGGCATTAAACACTTCCTGTCACTATTCTGAACAATTCTAGAAATTCTAGTTTAATTAAAAATGAAACTAGAATTTAATTTTTTTCTAGAGAATTTTTTTCTAGAATTTCCCATTAAACTTAGAGTGGGGCTGTATAACGGTAAGGTTACCGCGCTATTTAAAAACATGGGTTCGCAGGTAATGAAGCCTGGAAAAACCTAAGCATGCCAGTAGCTCAGCGATGGCTAAGAGCTACACACACCAGAGAACGTTTCATTTCGATTTTCACTTCAACACCTGTCACTTGACTTTGCACTGTCAGAGATCTTCTAAACGGGTCTCATTTTAGCATCAGTTATCTGGAACCAAGCCTACGCTGTGTTGTGGGGCACGTTTGGCCTGCTGACTAAGCTATCATTAGCTTAGCCGGAATACTAGAGTCCCAAACACCACAGAACAGGTTTCGGCTTTCTGTCAACACTAGTCTCTCCACTTTTGTTCTGACAGACAGTTTTTATCATCTAAACCTGTTTCAGTGGAGCAGTGTTTGGGTCTGTAGCCTGCTCGCTAAGCTAGTGTTAAGTTAGCTGATCGAGCTAACACCACAGAACAGGTTTAGTTTAGACTTGCTGCCCATTCAGCAGCAGCTGCTCGACTTCCCTCAGATCTGAACCATTATCGTGTAAAACTTGTGTCAGTGCTTTTGTTTTGTGCTGAGCAAACCTGTTATCATGCTAGCTAAGCTAATGCTAACCAGCTCCTCTCTCCTAGTTTGCAGCACTATTTAACAGTAATTGCTAGATAGATGGTTTGAATGACGACTTAAAAATCCTGCACTGCATTCGGTTCACACCTTGTTTGTTAATGATTGTATTGTGTAACTGTAGAAAAATGGGCAGTTAACAAAGTGAACATGTTCACAACACATTTTTGCTGAGCTGGGCAGTATGACAGCATTTGTTGTAATTGTGATAATTTCTTTACAGTATGTTAGATTATGCCTTTTCTGAGCATCATGGATATCGTCAGTATTTAATAAAACTTCTCAACTGCGTGTTTGATCAAAGAATTTTTAGGCCTATTTAATTAGATTTATTACAGTTTAAGGGAATCGTCCAGATCGAGGCTCGTCTGTCCAGTGAAACATCAGCGAAGTTCTGTTAATAATCCTCCCCGAAGAGCCGTTATTCATTTCCAGCCCACGTGTGGCCATTAATTTTCTTGTTCCCTCATTTAGATTCGGAATGTCGCGACAGAGTGCCGCTCCATGAGGCTCGGTGCTGGATGAAACCTGACAGGCAGCGTGCGGGCTGGGGCTTCAGCGAGATCGGTGTGGCAGCCTCTCGCTCGCAGTGTCTCGCTCTGCGCAGTCGGCCTGGTGCCCGGCTCTTTTCCCAGTCAGGTCACTGCCAGATGCTTGCTTGAATCATTTATCTTTGTGGCACTGCGAAGCCCTTGGGCGGCCGCTGTCCCAGCTAGCCAGAGAAGGAAGGCACACAGAAGAAAATGTTCAAAAAACAGTGCAAGTTCGCTTCCGCTAACTTTGGGGTCTGTGTCCACGCAGGTAAAATGTGGTCACCTTGATGTTAATAGAGCTTGACTGTACCAGCATCAGCCCACGAGGCACGTGGCTATTGTTTTGTCCTTCTATCTCCTTATGGACAGCGCGGAACAATAATCTGGATTGTCTGCGGCCGCTGAGGGGACAGTTGGGACTTTAATGTGGCCATAAGCTGCAGCAGATGAGCCCCTAAAGCAGCATTACTGATTCATTCAATGGCTTCAAGGGTAGAAAATGAACCTTTGTTGGTGTCGCACCCAAATGCATTCTGTCCATTGAAGGGAGTCCTCTCGCTGTGACACAGTAACATAAGCCAGAGTTGTAAGAAAGGCAGAGACAGATTTAATATTGTCCCCGTGTGGAGAGGACAGGAGCCAGGAAGCTTGTTTGTGTGTGGAGAAACGGCCAAATGAAATCCTACAAGCTCCCTTGGCATCAGTTAATGCTTATTGCTGCATGTTTGGTGGGGGGAAATGGGTCTGTAATTGCTACTGTGTGGAGAATTATGATATGATATGATGACAGTATTTATTGGAATGATTGTTTGGTAGCTGAGATCTTTTCCTTGGCTGCTACCAGACAAACCACATGACTACCGTGCTGAAAGGACCAGCACAGACCAGCATCAATTCCATGCTGGTCTAAGCTAGTCTGTGCTGGTTTATGTTGGTCTAGTGCTGGTGTAGCTTTTCACCCAGCAAGGTTATGCTGCTGACCAGCATACCAGCATTCACAACACAACAACACTGTGCTGATTTTTCTATCAGAGTAATAGCATGTTTAGGTGGTCCTCAAAAATTCTTAAACTCAGGAACTTCTGAATTTGCCGCTTTAGGCTGAAGAAGTCGTAAATAGAAGTGGTTAAGTCAGGAGAGTTGCGTGTTACATGTGAGTTTTAATAGTGATTCCATGTGAAAAACGTGTACAAAGTTAATGGTAAACGTGTCAACTACACATTCATTTCTTTCTGCATCATCATGTGCATGAATGATTGTAGCATTAAGATATAACCAGTTTCATAAAGGATGTTAGGTACCGTTTACGTGACTAATTTACCAGTTGCCATCGACTGTCTGTTTCAAACGGGTGGAAAAGTTCAGAACAACCACAGTTAAATTACACGTGAACTCATCTTCTGCACTGAACAAAAACATGACATTTTTCTGCAAATTTTAGTGTACAGTTTGTATTTTATCTGAGAAAAAATAGAATAACATGTTCTATGTTTTTTGGTCCTAATTCAGCAAATAATAATTTAGCAAATAAACAGTAATGCTGCATTAAAATGTGCAGATGTGGAAGATGCATACATGTTTTCACTTTGAAAATCAGCAAGACTTTTTTGCACACGACTGTAGTAAAAAGTCTTACTTGTCAAAATCTTATTCAGTTAAAAGTACAAAGTCAGCAATATATTTGAGTAAAAGTAGGCCTGTCTTCTTTCATTGTTAGGGACCGTCTCAAAATGACCAAAAAAAAGTGCTGCTGTTATTAGTTGTAGTAGTACCACTTCCGTAATTGCATCTGATGATGCTTCTAGAGACATCAACAGTGATGTTCCTGAAATTTTTTGGATGTTTCCCATAATTTTTTCCCCAATTTAGTCATCTCCAGTTTCACCCACTAGTTAGGACTCCCCCAATCACACGATACCACCAGCGCTAGGAGGGTGAAGGCTAATACAGGCTTCCTCTGAGAGCTGTGAGGAAGGCGCCACTGCATCTTTTTGAACTGCCGCTAACGCAGCGTCTTTGGACAGCTGATCGTGCTCGGAGGAAAGCGCCAACCACCAGATCTGTTACATCAGCTAACGGACGGCTACACTGACTAGCATCGCACTGAGTGATGGGGAAAGATGGGGGGCCATCCCACCCACCCAGAGAGCGAGGCTAGTTGTGCTCTCTCGGACTCCCGGCCACGGACGGCTACAGCATCACCAGGAACCGAAACTTGCGATCTCCCCATGAATGTTCCTGGATTTGATGTATTTACGAAGATAATAATAACAAAACTAGTAAATATTGATAAATATAATATTTATACACATAGTAATTGAGTAAAAGTACAAGTATGCAGTTTCAATAATACTAAAGAACAAATCTTCCAAAATAATACTTAAGTACACACTTAAAGATGGTCCTTCAAGGGCTTTTTAGTGAACACTTTTTTATTCAGAACCATGAGTTCTGTAACTCATGAAATGGTTCTGTATAGAACTCACAGTAGAAAAATTTTACTAAGGAACCCTTGAACAACCATTTTTAAGTGTGTATAGTAAAGAAGTACAGTCACTCGGGTATTTACCACCCGGTACCTTTAACCGGTACCTTCCTGACTTTGGGACTGACGAAGACGCTCCAAATGCTCTTAAGTACACTTATCTTCTGTTTTGGTACCAAACAATTGAAATAAAAGTATGTGCTTCTGGACAGACTGTTGTGAAACGGCTGCCTGTTTATTGTCTGTGAAGTTTTAAGCTGCAGGGGATCCAACACAGTTTGAAAACAGTTTCCCACTACAGCCTAGTCAAGGTCTTTTTTCCTGTAGCCTGGAGGCAAACAGGGGCATAATGTGCATAGCAGAAGCCCCAGGCTCACTGAAAGATAACAACCCTGATGGTTTAGAGGGCATTTTTGTTCAGCTAAATGCTCAACATCTGTTTCTCGTTGTAATGCATTCAGTATAAAAGCAATTTGATGGCCTGTTAGAGAGCTTGACGTAATAATGGAAGAAGACCAGAATCTCACCTCAAGTAAAGTTTAAGGAAAGAAATCTTTACCCACATGCAACCAGGGACAGCTGCCAGACGTCAGAGCTGCTTGCTTTTTGGAGGGGATCTAGTTTATGCGGGAGTCTCATCCTTTCTTAATTCAATAAAACTAGCACTTCTCCTCACAGGAGAGCAGTTTAACGACTGGCGCTTTGGCAGTAGAGTTGCTTCTTGTCACATTCGCTTCTTGCCTGAGGAAAGAAAAGTCTGGTTTGGGAGCCATTTCATTTTAATGAGGGCACCTGTTGAGCATTGTTGTTTCGGTTGGAAGGAAGAAGAGCTTGTTAGGGGCCAAAAATAAGGCAGATATGTTTTTTTCTTCAGCAGTGTTACTGTTGGACTGCGACCAGAACCATCCTGGAGTCAGCAAGCCTCTCTGAAGCCTCGTCGCTTTGGGCTTGAGTTCAAGAACTGAGTCGATTAATGGAGTTTTGGAGCGGCCTCCTCCTCCTAGACCTCTGACTCTGTGTGTACTGGGGAAATGAGCGAGTTCTCACTTCCTGCAGCAGAATAGAGTGAGCTTACCATACTTAGTGTCTGGACATTACTTTGCTAAATTTAGATTGTTCTGGCTATTTTTTATCTCTCATGCTGTAGTACAAGGAGTTTGCTTTTTGTCTTTGCAAGGTCGTCACACAGCGAACTCCTGTGTCCAGTTTTCTTACTGGATTTCCAAGGCTATGTTCACACAGCAGGTAAAAGTGGACCAAATCTAGTCTTTTTCTTCATATGTGACAGATGTGTTCTCTGTGTGTCAGTGTGAACAGCAAAACACACTGAATCTGACATTTTCAATTCCGATTTAAGACGCTTTCTTATGCGGTACTGAAATCCGATACGTATCCGATATGCGGCAATGCGACTCAGTCTGAACAGCCAAATCGGAATTTATGTGGCTTTTACGTCAATCCAACTCGACATTCGCCATAATTTTGCACTGCTGAGACCTCATAAACGTTTGGGCTGATATTTCTGATAAAAAAACATATAGATTTTTCCAAAACCCTCCATGTTCAAAGAGATTTTGAAAGAAACGGCCGAACACGGCTGTATGAGAACGAGGCTGCAGCGTCAAAGAACAGTTAAAAGTCTGAAAGGAAAGTTTGGCCGAGCCCTTTTTCCCTCAAGCTCCAACACATTCTGGGTGATGAGCCCAGCTGTCAGTCAGAGAATCTTCATGATGGCTCCTGTGACGCTGGTGAAGATGAAACTGAACCCTCCGGGAGCGACTGGCATTCGTTGGCAGGTATGATTGTTTACCTCTGGATGAGCCACGAGAAGCAACGTGAAGCATTGCTCTTTTACGTATGTGAAAGACAAAAAGTTTAGGAGCTGATCTGTTCAGACTAATGTTGCATATAGATATAGATCACATTTAAAATATAATGTGAAAAGCCAAACAAAAAAATCAGATTTGGTGAGAAAATCAGATTTGGGCCACTTTTACTTGCTGTGTGAACGTAGCCTAATAGTCGACGTTGTTCTAGTGCAGTGGTTCCCAAAGTGTGGTCCCGGGGGTATGCCCAGTGACACTGGGGGTACGTCTGAAAATTCGAGCACAAATTTTTATTCAGTTTCATTCCATTAGCCGGCCACGCAATTACACAGTTACATCCCTGATACAGACAACGGAAACAACTCTTCCATGGTAGAGTTCTTGGAACATCCAGCGGAAACCACTCCTCTCATCAGTTCCTCTACGAGCGAAATCCAGAATACTAATTTAATCAAATAATCAAAAGCCAGAGCCAGATTTCTGGACTGTCTGGCACACAGAAAAGTCCTATCCTGGCAAAACCCAGTGTTGAGATGTTAATTCAAACCATACGTTTTGTCCCAGTACCACATTTTGGAGTCCACCCAAGATGGGGTTACATAGCCACAGTCATTTCGTTAATTTGCGGGATTTCACATTTGGTTTACACTCCACACTGGGTTAGTTTACCACCCACTCCTGCGTGTCAAACTGAAAATTATCCTGACACTGCAAGATATTGTGGTGAGTCCCTCAGTACTCCCATGGAAATGCAGACCTCTGGTCTGCAAACCTGGGCTTTATTTAGGCGTTTAACTCTTTATTTATTATAATTTATATTAAAGGCTGTGTTGGAGTGGAAGGCATTGTACTCCGGCTCCTAATGACAGTATTGTTAATTCATTTATCTGTAGCTTATTTTTTGCCATTGTGCAACATGAGTATCTTTTATTTACCATAATACAGATCTTACAGGCATGCTAAACATAATTTATTTACTCAGTATTGTACAGTACATCAGTGCATCATAAACGTGTTTGATAGATGTTCTTGTCCTCATCTGCTGAGCAAAGGGCTATTTTACTTTATTGTCTTTAGTAGCCTCTAATCTGTTAATGTAATCTGACAGTAAATTTGGAATGTTTGTGATGATCTGCCATGTGAATTTACCAGAAGTTTCTTTTGACCTACAGTCGTATGCAAAAGTTTTAGCGTCCCTGGTCAAGTGACATGTTTTGTTGATTGTCTTGGTGAAATTAAGTCGACACACCTCTGTACATTTTAATGCATAATTACTGTTTATTTGCTGAATTTAACATATTGGGATCAAAACTAAAACATGAAATATGCCCTGTGCAAAAAATATGGCACATTGTTTTTTGTTAAACTTCTAAATAAATAGATCTTGTGAACTAGAAATTTGCAGAAAATCAACAACCGTCATTTGACCAAGGGTGTTCTAACTTTTGCATGAACTTATGTGTTTACAAGTCTGCATCTTTAACGTTATGTAACATGAACATGAATGTAAACAAATGTGTAAAAAACACTGTTAAAAAATGGACCAGATTCTACAGATCACGCGTATTTGCAGGCAAATACTTGCATGTACATATTACCTTACACTTCACGCTTGTGTGTGGGCTATCAATTGTAGTTCAGGGTCCATCTCCTGCTAAAAACAAAGAAGATGTCCTTCTGTGCTACATCATCAGTTTGCTTACAGCTTGCAGGGGCCCCCAACACAGCTGTGCCGAATAGGGACAAGCTGCCTTTTTGTTCTCAGCCTGAGGGTTCTGTTACACCAGCTGTTATTGGTCTCAGACCATTAGCCATTTGTACACTGTGTCTGGTGCCTTTTCTGAGGCTGTATTAGTCCTAATGGAGCTGGCTGGAGCAGTTCTAACTCTGCTTGAGGCTGGCACGGCTCATCTTCACGCTGAAACTGCTACAGTGTGGCCGTTGTAGGCATATACCCCAGTCACTGACTTAAAGAGATTATTTGGTTTAAAATGATCCTTTCCTTGTTCTTTTCCTCAGCTATAATGCTGTACATTGTCTATTTCGGGGTCGGAAACGTGAGCCTCATTTACTGCCCTGTTGCGGCTTCGCAGCACAATTAGATTGTTAGATAACAATAAAATGAAACTTCTTCGCAGTGAAATAAAGCTCTGCTGGTCGTTCAACACAGTTTTAACAATAAATGATCTTAAACACTGGAGTTAATGTACAACTGCTTATTCACCCTTTAACCCTGAAGGTTAGCACACAGACTGCTGGTCACTTTAGATAGCAATCTCGCCTAGCTAGTAGCTAACGCAAAGGCAAAGAGTACTATTTAAGACAAACATCAAAAATTTAGAGAAGAATGGACTTATATGCATTTCTAGGAACTCAGCTGGCTTCCTGATACGTTTCATCTGCAACAGAAAACTCTTGAACACTAAAAAGTTGCAAAGCTGAAGTTAGCTTCATGTTCGAATTCTCCAGTTCCACCTTAAATGGTGCCTCATAAGAAGCTGACGTCAGCGTCATAAAAAGTAAAACTTTGAGAGACATTTTAAAGGAATCTGTTCTACTTTTGCTGGAAAGTTTCCTGCCGGAGATGCGAGAAAAGTGACTATGGCCAAGCTAAAGCTTGAAGCAGAGCAAAATGAGTCTGTGTGTGTTTCTGTTTATATTATTTTTTTGGTCTACACTGGGACGTTACCACATACTGAGGCATACTCACAGCCAAGATGGTAAAGCGTTATCCAAATAAATGGACATAAAATATTGTGGCTCCCAAGGCGGATTAATTTTTTTTAAGCGCAAAATGGCTCTTCTGAACATTTGGGTTGCCGACCCCGGTCTGTGTGTATAGGTAACAGTAGAGTTGGACTGATTTACCTGTTGGACGATAATATCGACTGACATTGACCCATTGTTTTATTGATATGACTGAAAATATTGGCAATAACACATCAACCTCAGACTGTTATGCCGCTGGGGTGCACATCAGTCGTGAAAGAAACTATAGAACAAAAGTGAAATTTAGCTTCGATCCATCAAAGTTGCTTTACTGTATCACAACAGTACAGGATGAACTAATAAATTAGAACTTTTTTATCACATAACGGTATTGTGAGACATATTTTTCTCGTACATATCTGCAGATGCCAAAACATAAACAATGATAAAAGATAGAATTTAGGACTGAATCCACCTAGATTAGCCTTAAAGAAGTGTAACATTTACTTCTGTAGGACTTAAAGTGCAGTAAAATGAATAAAATGCTGATATTTTAGCAAGTTAGCCAGCGTAATATACAGTCTGCTCTTCTGCAGTGCAATAAACACATAATTAAATATCAAAAATATCTGAAACATTGGTAAGGTCTAAACATCTGTAATATTTTTTAAAGCAAATATCTGATCATAGACCTAGAGCCTTTGGGAAACCATGAAGTATCATATTTTCAAAACGTTTAATATTCTGTGTTATTCATCAAGCTGTTTAGAAATTAAAGTAGTCCTCTAATTCCCTTAGTTTCTTTTCTCAACATGGTGATTATGGCCTTTGAAGGATCATCAGCATTAGTTCAAAAGGATAAATAAATGTTAAATTATATATAAAAGACCTTTTCTTTTGGTGTTCGAATGTGTCTGTTTCAGTTTCAGTCACTGATCTTCACTTCGGTGCGTCACTAGTGCAGTTTCCTCTTTAAAGTGTGCAGGCAGGTGCCGGTCACTGTGCAGTTGGCAGCGGGCACCTCCTGCCTCCGCGCTGGCCCACGCCACTCTCTTGCTTGGGGAGAGTCGTGTTGCCGTGGGAACAGGGATGCCCAGAGTGTCAGGCTTGTGGGAGTGCTGGAAGGGGCGATATCGAGATGTAATCAGAACCGACAGAGTGGGGCCCCCCCGCTGAACGCATCACGCCACTTTAAGAGTGTGTGTGAGTGTTTGTCACGTGTTTGACCGAACGTGTCCATTTCGTACTTTATTTCACCTCTTGCTGACAGCAGGACACGAGTCCTGCCTTAGATTTTTACACTTGTTTAGTCGTTTCAGTAAATGTACAAAGAGGAGCCTGCTTTAAAAATCTTGCTTTTGATTCAGGGTGCCAGTATGCATAAAACGATTGTTGATGCATCTCCATTTTTAATTTCTATGTCCTGTATATCATAAGATGGGCTATAGACTTATAGACTTTTTAACATTAGCTGATTTAATGCTTTAATGAAATCAGATAATAAATAATGTAATACTGACCAAAGCCCTATTGGAGCTGAATTAGGTGCTGTAATGTGAGTGATTACCCATGAGACCTGTGATTGTAATCCAAAATGAATCTGCAGTGTGCATAGTTTTCACAAGTCCGCTAGAAAATAATTCCTAAAAATGGTAATAAATGCAAAAACTAAGCTTAACTGAATTGAAATGACATATCTTGAGGTGTGATTTCTGTCCTGTTGGGCAGCATATTTAAGTTAAATGAGCCCACTTTACTAACCTAATCTGGTATTAACTGGAAGCTGTTCTTGTTTGTTTGGATCTGTTTAATTTTAACCATAATAATAATGTGAATATCCAGGATATGATGTTTTGATCTGGGCTGTCTGGAGTAATTTGGAGAAATTACAGATTTGGCCAGTCAGTTCTCTGGTGAAACTAATTCAACTCGAAAAGGCAACAGTTTTTGAAAACTGCATCACCTCTTATTGTCAGAATAGTTGTGACTGCAAGCATTGCAATCACGACTGTTTCTTCCCTTTAAATGACACACACAAAAGAACTTTTTAAAACTTTGAGACTAGAGGTCTGCACCAGATTGATTTTTTTAGTCCTTCTCCCACAAGATTTCATCCTCTTTACCTGCGGTCTAACATTCTGTCCCGCTCCCGCCCCCCAGTCCCGTATAGCTGGTTTCCATCTGCATTAGTCACAATTGAAAATGACCGCCACGTGTCAGATTCTCCTTTAGTCAACTTTATTGTTTATTTTCATTGCCAGCTTTAATTTTTAACTAAATATCTAAATATTCTCCTTGACTTTTCATGTTACTGTTAGCCTGTTAGCGTCTCCTGAGCAGACCCTACATTTTCTTTCCTCCTCAAAGCTGGGGTGCCCCAATGTATCTACTTAAAAAAGTCTTTGCGTGCACATGAATGTAAGTTTGAGCACCCATAGTCAAATGACATGTTTTGTTGATTTTCTAAGAGAAACTAAGTGAACACTTCCTCTACAGAGAACAGATTATTTTATAATTGATTATTTTTCCCACCCCCATTTATTTTAGTGTTGATGTCTTCATTACTATTAGACACTAAAGACATCCCTATGCATAGATGTGTCCATATGTCTGAATGTCACTGTATTAATCAATTTGAAATATAATCATATTTCTCCCCCTGTTTTGCAGATCCTGAGGATGCCTGAACAGGAGCCTGTGGATCAGTGATAGACTCTCGCCTGGAGTCTGAGTGGGCGGCTTTGAGAAGGTCACCCATTAGAAGAGTGTTACATGCTGCTGGTTGTCAGACAGCAGCAGCGGACGCCAAACTCAGTCAATGCTGCCGCCCTGCTCTCTAACTCTGCAGGCACCATGAAAGGATAACGAGGGGGGCGCGGTCAGGGGGCGGGTGCAGAGCTAGAGGGGGCGGGCTTAGCCTGGAGAGTTTGCGGGTCTTGGCACGGGTCCAGAAGGCACCATTTCGTTGCCGGTGGGGAGGAGGAGTGCGGTCAGGCGACTGGCGGCCCTTTGGATGATGACCAGCCTGTTCCGCCGCAGCGCCAGCAGCAACGGCAGCCATGGCAACGGCTCACGAGGGGGAGGCGCCTCTGGCGCCGCGTCCGAGCTCAACAACAGCAAACCGCCGCGACAAGTGCGCCGGCTGGAGTTTAACCAAGCCATGGACGACTTCAAGACCATGTTCCCCAGCATGGACCACGAGGTGATCGAGTGCGTCCTGCGGGCCAACAACGGCGCCGTGGACTCCACCATCGATCAGCTGCTGCAGATGAGTCTGGACGGACAGGGCACGGATGACAGTTCGGATTCTGATGACAGCATCCCCCCAGAGGTCAGCCCCTTAAACTCGAAGGCCAGAAACATGAGCTTTCTCAAGTGCACAAATGCTAAAAAAAGCCTGTCCAATGGTTTGAAAGTACACAGTCCCATTGTACATGTTATTTACGTTACATACAGTGGAGTTCAAAGGTCAGTGACCACCCTTTCATTTATTTTATTTATTCAGAACAGCTTTTAAGTAGAAATTACACAGACAGCTCAACAACTGAATGTAATATGTGTCCACTCTTTTCCTTTATTACAGCTTCTATTCTTTTTAGGAGGCTTGCTTTCAGTTTTTTAAAGAAATCTGCAGGAATATTTTTCCACACCTCCAAAGTTTTCCACTCACAATCCATCTAATCCCAGTGACAAATTTAGACTAATTTAGATCAGTCCACAAAACCTTAATCCACATCTGTTTCCTTTTTGCAGTGAGGGGTTCTTGACAGCTGCACATCTTTTTAGACCCATAGTGCTGAGTTGTCTTCTTACAGTGAAAGGATGGACAGAAACATCTGTGGATTTTTTTAAGATTTGAACAAGAGTGGAGCTTGATTTTCTCTTGAAGATGAAAGATTTAAGTACTGTTTTCTGTCTCATCTTTTAATAATCCAGTTTTGGAAAGTTTTCTAATATTTTTGACTTCCCTCTTCTGGTGGATTCTCTCATATCTAATCTCTTCAGAATCTCCTTTAGCCATTTTAGTTGCACTTGAGAAAGAAATGTGTGAGGCAACTAAGAAGAGTTTGGGTAGTTGTTTGTGCGTTGCCTTTAATTTTGGCACATGGATTGTGGGATGTATTGCATCAGGTTATGTTCAAATTGGCAAACCAATCATAAAGAAGCAGATATGAAGTAAAGTTTATTATGACTTCGACTGGAATACATATAGACAATAAACGTCTCTATTTTTGAATGCAAAGTAGGAGTGTTTTGGCTCAAATGGTACAAATGTGAGAATAACAGACTTTAGAAAACAAACTAAGTGTGAAAAGTGTCTCTTTGAAGGGGAACATAATGTCAGTGAGATCTTAGGGAGCAGCTTTTTTGGGAGGACGCAGCTCTAACTGGTTGGTTTTAAGTTTGGAACGATGGAAGAGTTAAGGTGACAGTAGGTGCACGAAAGTAAAGCGTGGACAAATAAATACTGATAGATTTGATATTAGATTTAGTTTTAATTTTCTGTTACATATATGTTTCTGTTTTTTTCTGGAATTCAATAAATAACTTGTACTTGAGGGTCATTTTGACTGGAAATAAATGAAAGGATGGTCACTTTTGCTCAGTACAGTTAACCTCAGTACTTAAGAAGGCAATAAGAGAGAGTTTAAACCAGACCTGCAATTATTCCAGTTCACGAAGTTCACAATCGAGGAGGATGTGCTTTTGAACATGCAAAATAACTAAATTACAGGTGGAACTGGACAGAGTTTTTGTCTTTTGTCCAGTTTATTCCTGTGTTATACCTGCTGTTGCACTCTTTGCTGCAACATTCAGAATGCAACCTGCACCAGAATGACATTATGACCTTTGTGTATCTTAAAGCATTTCTGTTCATGTACTTGAATGCAGTATGTTTCTGGCTTAAGAAGCTGTTGTTGGGTCATTCCTCACCCTCATATCTACATACTTGATAAAGTAGTTTGAAAGTGGTCACTGATTCATTCATAGCAGTGTAATGGATGAAAAGGCTTGAGATTAATAAATGAATCATAAGCCTGCTGTTAAACTGTTTAGGCAGGGAAATGAGCAATGTAAACCAAGGCCCTGCTTTCTGTAGGACATGGGGGAGTTTGGCTGTAGAGGATAGAAAGGATAGAAGGATCGATTGAATCAATGAAGTTAAGAATAGAAAGTATTTGCTATCAGTTTGTTGGCCGGACAGTGCTCAGTCTCCAGCGTAATGTTACATTACCGCTTTAAAAGCAGATGCGAGGATTGTGCATGAAAAGGAGAAACACTTAACTTTAACATCACTTAAACAGGACTGTAAATTGTGTAGAACCAATTCGTTCTGTTCTTTTATTACATTTACAACTTTCACACTGATTATAATGATTTATGCAACAGTCACGCAAGCTGATTGGTTGAGAAGCGTTCTAATCGTGCTGTTATTTCACCATAACATCACGTTTTTTTCACAAACACTATCACTCTGCTGAGACGCCGTTGCTAAGCAACGACTTTGACAGCTGTAGGAGACGCTCAAGCCATTCGAACGTTTTTTACTACTTACTTTGCCACAAACAGAAAATGGACACTTTTAAGATCACATTTGACCGACAGCTGATTCGGTCAGACTCTGAAGATGAGACGACACTAAATTCCCAAACTGTCATCACCACTGAGCAGCTTTTCAGTCGGCAGCTGTGACAGAAGAACAGCTAAACAACCCTGGAATCAGCCAGAAATGAACCCAACACCATTCGCCAAACTAAATGGGCTGTAAACGAGTTTAATGTGTTGGTCTGTGTGGAGCTGGAGAACGAACTGCCAGCTATGCAGCGAATGAGCGGAGCTGCTAATATTAAAACATCTTAAACGCCACGTTTACAACTCGATTTCTTCATTTCTTACTTTATTTATTTAACTGTTGTATAAAAGCAGTAGAACACTCGAGGTCATGTGTTACAGCGAATAACATCACGGCTGTGATGATCTACAGCGACCAAATCACAGCCGTGATGTTATTTCGCGATAACGCGCTCCCTCTCCTGTTCTGTGGCTTAAGTAAAAAAAAAAGTTTTAAAAAGCTTTTAAAAAGTTTTTGTTTGTTTTTGTTTTTTTACAAATATGATTTAGAAGATAGTGTAAGAGCCTCGGCCTGCGTGTCGCCCTCACTGCTGCTTTCCATGAGAAAAACTGGCGAACTAGCCAATAAAATAATTTGATAAAATTGATAGAAGCAATTAACAAAAATGAACTACGGCTGCACGACGGTGGTTAGTAAAACGCTAATTCTGCTTTGCTACACTCTTAGCATTTACATGACAATCACAGCTTCCAGAGCAATATATGGTGCAAACAGCTTGACTACTTATACACTGTATTTACAGGATATATATGACTGCAGGAACATAAAATTATGGTTAATTATGAAACATAAATATCAGTGTTTCTAAGAGTAGTGTTGAGAACGAGTATTGGAGTCCTCATTTATAAATACCAACAAGTGTTCGAAGCCTGTAAAATGCTGTTCAGGCCATCCCTTATATTTACATTAGATTTGTTTTGGAAACTGTAAAGTAGAGGGAGACGAAGAGGCAGGATGCAAGCACAAGTCCTTGTTTTTATTGAAAGCCATGACGAAAGAATCCACAAAGTAACAAAACAATAAGAAAATATTAAACAAAATGCTACAACAGAAAGGAAACAAGACTAAAGAACATGAAGAGGACTAGAAAACAAAACACCAAAGCAAACACAAATCACACAACCAGGAGTATAAATGTACATAGAACAGACCAGAAACAGCTGAAACTAATGAGAGGGCTGGGCTATAGACAACAGATAGGTGAGACCAATGACAAGGAGGCAGGCCCAGGGAGGAGACACAGACCAAAACAACAGCAAAAGCACATGGCAAGACATAAGGGAGATAAACAAAGGCAGATACAGACAGAAACAAGACAACGCAGGGGAAGACAGGATGTTACAGAAACAAATTTCAGGCATTTGAGCACTTTAGCCTTTACGGATACACCTAAACATTTTCTGACATACTTTCTTCTCTATATAGATTTCAAACTTTTAACTAACTTGGATTTTAGATTAAAATTCTTTTGCTTTGAGTGACTCAATACCTTGATTATATTTATTTTATATAGATAAATTTGTCAATAACAAAAGAATCATAACACTACCGAAACTTGACAGAATTTTGAGTGTTTTAGTAGTAGTTTCGGTAAAAACACAGCTTTGAACAGTTGTGCACACATAAAATCATATTTTTTCATTAAAACACAAGAAAGTTTACTTAATTGCAGAAGTGTTTCGGTAGTGACAATTCTTAATGTTTCACACTGATTTTCAGATTTTGGGAAACATTTGCTTCAAAAAAATGGGATCTAACTGCTCACCATATGGCCATGAGGGACAGGGATGCAGTCTCACTTCCTGCTCTGAAATGCAGGGGTGTGGCTAAAATAAAGCTCCGCCAACTGACTAAAACTCTTTGTATTTCGGTAGTGACAAAGTTTTAAATAAAGTGTTAAACTCATGATAATTGACAGTTAAACTCATGATAATTCTAAATATTTCAACTTTAATTTTAACGAAATGTTTTCAAAGATCATAAAAGACATGAAAAAAATACAAAAAAGTGTATTATTTTTATTATTATAATTTTAAGAAGTGTAAATTTGGGGGTTAGGGTTTGGGACAGATACCTCTCAGTAGAAAGTACACTATAAATAATGAGTTTGTGTCTATTTATTGTTTTAATATCTCAATTACTACATTGGGTTTAAATAGATCATAACAATCAGTGTATATATCTATACTTTTACTGTAGGACTGCAGTTTGAACTCATTTGGTTGAACGGTTCAAATACACCCTTATATAAAGTTTCACTGAAGCTTTGCATTGCTAAGCTGCCCTCTCTCAAATCGCAATACACAGTGGACCCCATGAGTCTAAATGCTTTACGAGCTTCATCCGCAGATACTGTTTGATCTCTCCAGAGCAGTGGAAGTCTACATGTCAAGAAGCAGAGATAATGCATATTTAATGTGGAGCCTTCCTCGACCGCACAATCTTCCACACGTCTCATTAGCTACCGATTGTGCGGCCCAAAGCAGTCGAGCCCATCAGACCAGGCAGCTCATGGGGGTTTGAAAGTGTTTGAACTGCGGCTTGATATTCCTTCGGAGTGGATAGTGAAGGGGCAGGACGTTGCTCATGTGCTTGCATTAGTGCTGAGCCCAAACCCCTCTGAGAGGAGCCCAGCACTTGTCACTGGCATTGGCTTTAAAGCTTTGGGGTGTGCTGCACTCTCCAGGACCTCGCTCAGCAAGTAGGTCAAGCAGTTCTCTCACACAATAGAAGCTGCTGCCCCGCAGTAAACTGGCGTAAGCTAAGCGCAGGCAGGCTGCTGTCACCAGGACTGTTTTTATCCAGGACAGAGGCTGCACAGCTGCAACCAACACTCTACTGCTCTTTATTACCACATATTGAGACTGCAGTACAGTATAATATATTAACCTCTTACTGCAGGCCCCCTTGTGGTGGAATGGAGATCTGCTTGGATATTTTCAAATAATAGAATCAAATAAATTTCCCCTGTTGTTCTGTTATCAGATCAACTAGGACACTGGTGGCTCTTTGTGTCTCTCTGTTGAGCTGCTAGCGAGCAATGACCTAAGACTGTGAGGAAGAAGAATAGTGAGCATTTTGAGTTCAACTTTAAAAGAAGAAGGGATAAAGCAGTCACAGACTGTGGAGGACAATTGCAAAGTTTGGGGGCAGTAGCATCATCGCCCACTGAGGGGAGTCTTGTGTGTGGGACTGCAAGAAGTCCAGTGCCACAGTGACTCTTTCCTGTTTCCAAAAACAGCTACCAAAAATCATTTTTTGTATGGACTTTAAAAGCTGGACGCGACTATGAAAAAAAAATCATAAAATGTGGCCTGTGTAAAAGGTATGGGACATTTTATGCTTATGTTGATTTTTTCCAAATGCTTTATATGTAATCAGCAAATAAATGTAGATTGTGCACTTGTGTTTATGACTATATACTGTTTTCTTTTGAGAATAATACATAAAACAGATGCCAGTAGCTGCTTTTGCCATATATTCCTCACATAATCTGGATTTGTCTGTCTGTGTATATGTGTTTGTTGGTTCCGTCCGCAGATCCTGGAGAGGACGTTAGAGCCGGACAGCTCAGATGAGGAACCTCCTCCTGTGTACTCGCCGCCCTCCTACGACATGCACATCTACGACAGGAAACACCCAGCAGACCTGCCATCCATTCCACCACCCAGGCAAGAGACAGGAGGAGTGGAGGGTTTCCACTCTGACCTTATACTCATTAACATCTCTAGGGGACACCAGTCACTCCACAAGTTAACAGAGTCTGTGATTATGAAAAAATCTGCTCCATTATGTTTATATTGTAAGTCATCAGGATGATGGCTGGGAAGAGAAAGGTACACTGTATGGTCACAAGTATGTGGGCGCCTGACCATTACACCTCTATGAGCTTGTGGGACATCCTATTCCAAAACCATGGGCATTAATATGGAGTTAATATAATTAATATTTGCCTTTGTGGCTATAGCTGCCTTCAGTCTTCTGGGAAGGTTTACCGTAAGATGTTGGAGAGTGTCTGATTGAAATTGTGCCCATTTGTCAAAAGAGCATTTGTGAGGTCAGGAACTGATGTTGGACGAGAAGACCTGGTTCACAATCACCGTTTCAGCTCTTTCCAAAAGTGTTCAGTGGGGTTGAGGTCAAGGCTCTGTGCAGTAATTTGGATAATCATGGATAATTTTCTAAAATGTGTTTGTATGCTATTACATTAACACTACCCTTCATTGGAGCTAAGGAGTCCAAACCCTAAAAAACAGCCCCAGCCCATTATCCCTCCTCCACCAAACTTTACTGCTTACTGCACTGTGCATTCCAGTAGTTAACGTTCTCCTGGCATCCGCCAAACCCAGATTCATCCATCAGACTGTCAATGTGCAGGCGAGTGCAGCTGCTCGGCTGTGGAAACCCATTCCTTAAAAGCTTCCGAAGCACGGTTCTTGTGCTGATGTTGCTTCCATAAGCAGTTTTGAACTCTGAGGATAAGCGATTCTCATGCAATATGCACTCCACCACTCAGCAGCCCTGCTCTGGTCTACCGCTTCGTGGCTGAGTTGTTTTTGCTCCTAGATGGTTCCATTTTGCCCTAATAGCACTTACAGGTGACCATGGCAGATCTAGCATTGCTGAAACTGACTTGTGGCATGTTATGACAGTGCCATGTTTAAAGTCCCTGAGCTCTTCAGTGCGACCCATTCTACTGCGGAGATTGCATGGCTGTGTTCTTGATTTCATACACCTGTTAGCAGTAGATGTGGCTGAAACACCTGAACTCAGTAATTAGGATGGGTGTCCACATACTTTTGGCCATATAGTGTATGTTGTAAAAGTTCAGCAGTGTTTAAATACTAGATTAAATTATTTGGGGAATTTGTTGGGCTCTGTGAAGTCTTTGAACTCACTCTTTTAAGACAGTTGTGTTCTCAAAGTCAGTGCTCCACCTGCTGGTGGTCTGATGTTACTGCAGCTCATGTGGGTAGAGTGTAGTTTGCCAGAGGCGCTGCTGTTCCTGCTGTAAGGATGCCATTAATTCTCAACACACAATATCTGCGCCCCCCCCTTTGTGTTTGTGAGTGAAAGAAGCACATTACTCAGAGGACCACAGCTCAGAAAGGAAGAGTGGAAGAACGTCATTAAGTTTAATGTACAGTGATGGATCTCTGCGCCCACAGAGTGACCTTGATTTTGTGTGCCC
The DNA here is from genome assembly GCF_904425465.1 of Colossoma macropomum. Lineage (NCBI taxonomy): Eukaryota > Metazoa > Chordata > Actinopteri > Characiformes > Serrasalmidae > Colossoma > Colossoma macropomum. The sequence goes on from NW_023494804.1 coordinate 7,354,733, forward strand.
ACGCTAATGCCAGGTTTGATGCCCATCCCCCACCCGGGCATCGGCAGGTCGGCGGCTACAGGAACTGGAACCCGCCGTTACTAGGCAACCTCCCCGATGACTTCTTGCGGATTCTGCCCCAGCAGCTGGACAGTCTGCAGGTAGATTTATGGCGCTCTTCCTGACCGATAATGGATCATTAACTTAGGCCATGGCTCGTCCAGATCCATCAGCAATTCTAATCACACGTGCACACAGGGCCGTGCAACAGAGCCTGTTGCGATTTCCGACGTGTAGAGCCGAAAGCATTAACCTCACTGTTTCAGTAGGTCATTAGAATATTCTAGTGTAATGAGATTTAGCTGCATATTAGAACCTCCTACGGTGTCTAACTCCAGTATGATGCACTAGAAGTAATTTCAGATGGCTGTTTAAAGGAGTTTAGCAATAAAAAAGCTATTTTCTCCTCTATTCTAAATGTGGTCAGTCAGGCAAGAACTTTTTGGTGTATAAAGTTTGGTTCTTTAGTTCTGTTACATGGTAACATAGCATACATGTAATGGTAGCTTAAATACAGTACTGTGCAAAAGTCAGAATCCACCTTTCACTTACTTTATTTTATTTCCAGTCAAAACGACCATCAAGTACAAGTTTTTTTTCTTCAGAAAAAGTAGCAGGAAACATATTTATCAGAGAATAACACAAAAGCCTCAACAGCTAAATATGATATCATCTTGTGTCCACTCCTGTAATGAGCTTCCTAATGGAAGCTTATTACAACTTCCATTCTTTTCAGGAGACTCACTTTCAGTTTTTCACTTCAGTCTTAGAAGTTGATTGTGTTTCTTGCTTCTCACTAAGTAATCAGCATGCAATAATATTGATATCTAGACTCTTTTTTTTGTCTATTTATTTCCTCAGTGAGGGCTTCTTGACAGCTACACATCCTTTCAGACCCATAGTGCTGAGTTGTCCTCTCACAGTGGAAAGATGGCTGTGGATGTTTTCAGATCTGAAGCAAGAGTGGAGCTTAAAAAACTTCAGTTTGGCTTTAGTGTATTGTCTTATATCTAATATCCTCAGAAATATCTTCTGAAAAATTAATAACTTGTGCGGAGTGGCCGATTTGTCTGAAAATGAAATAAACGCAGGGTGGGCTCAAACTGATTGCCACTGAGAAAACTGCGTGCCTAAAACGTCACACACTTCTCTTGTTGAGGGAGACATTTGAACTCTTCTTTCCAATTTAATATAGTTCCCTGCACTCTTTAAAAGACAACAAAGAAGAGTACAACACAAATAACACCTTAATTCAGTCTTTGTATGATGCATTTTGTGAAGAACAAGTAGTTTAGTATGCTAATGACAGGTGCTCTCGTAGGCTGTTTTTGTAGAGGGGGTGGAGTAAAGGGTGTGGTCACTGCACCTTGGTGGCTGAAGCGGAGAACCGTGTAGCAAGACCTCATTTTTAGCTTTTTAAGCCTGTTTACGCTGAGACAGTCACTAAATTATAAGTAAGTAGCTTTTCTCTAGTTTAAACACAGACATGTGAAGCACATAAAAGACATTTAAGTAACACTTTGGCTGTGTTTGAAATAGTTTACTGTATACTTTGTACTGCATACTGTATCAGTATGTACTGTGTTCTGCATACTGCTGTTCATCAGTACTACTACTTCTCCAGTATACAACACAAGCTGCGTGCCATACTATGGAAGAGGCACGACTAGCCTGTCTATGTCTGAGACCGAGCCAATCAGACCATCTCAAGACCCACCCCATATTCTTCAGCCCTCCAATCACTGCTTAGCACCCGTAGCTAGCTGCTTTTCAGTGTGTTTTAAAATACACCCCATAGTGTGACAGAGGGCAGGGCGGTGTTTTCTACCCTTCTTCAAAGCCACAAATAAACTTTAAAAACGTCAGCTGTGGGTTGGTCTGTGTGGTAAAACTGTGGTTTCCAAACACACCTGTTTTCCTCCGTTTGCAAGTCATTTCATTTTCATTACACCGGTAGTTGGTAATCTGAGCTACTCCGACTGAATATAAGCAGTGTGACTTCACGCGGGAGCCTGAAAAGCCGATGCTGAGCGTATCATTCAGCTGAGTTACTGTTTTATCCACGTCATGCAGAAAGTTAGAAAACGTAAGCAAACCCACCTCAAGACCAGCAGAGAAGCTCGTTCAGAGTTGCACTGAGTGCAGCAGCGTTTGGTCAGATTTCTTTCATTTTGCCATTTTAATGTATAGAAGAAAGGCTGGATACAGAGCTATTCGAAATATCCAGGTTATGTCAGTGGTTATGTCCTCCTGAAATGGTATATTACGAAGCGTACTGGAAAAAAATTTGCCAGAACAGCACATCATCCAGTATCTTTGGCGTACCGGGGAAATTCATGTTGGTCATGTACTGCACACTACTTACTACTTCTGTGCAGAATCAGTACATGAGCAGTATGTAATAGGCGATTTCAAACACAGCCAAATTTCACAGTTTGTTGACTCCTTTAGTGAGGATTTAAACTCAAAGCCTGTCTCTGAATATTAATGGATACTGTTAATGGTGAAAGTATGAAGGCTGGGTGAGTGGGTGTGGTTATTTAGTGAAAGTATGAAGGCTGGGTGAGTGGGTGTGGTTATTCAGTGAAAGTATGAAGGCTGGGTGAGTGGGCGTGGTTATTCAGTGAGACTATGAAGGCTGGGTGAGTGGGGTGGTTATTCAGTGAAAGTATGAAGGCTGGGTGAGTGGGTGTGGTTATTCAGTGAGACTATGAAGGCTGGGTGAGTGGGTGTGGTTATTCAGTGAGAGTATGAAGGCTGGGTGAGTGGGCGTGGTTATTCAGTGAAAGTGTGAAGGCTGGGTGAGTGGGCGTGTTTATTCAGTGACAGTATGAAGGCTGGGTGAGTGGGCGTGGTTATTCAGTGACAGTATGAAGGCTGGGTGAGTGGGCGTGGTTATTCAGTGAGAGTATGAAGGCTGGGTGAGTGGGCGTGGTTACTCAGTGAGAGTATGAAGGCTGGGTGAGTGGGCGTGGTTATTCAGTGAGAGTATGAAGGCTGGGTGAGTGGGCGTGGTTATTCAGTGAGAGTATGAAGGCTGGGTGAGTGGGCGTGGTTATTCAGTGAGACTATGAAGGCTGGGTGAGTGGGTGTGGTTATTCAGTGAGAGTATGAAGGCTGGGTGAGTGGGTGTGGTTATTCAGTGAGACTATGAAGGCTGGGTGAGTGGGTGTGGTTATTCGGTGAAAGCATGAAGGCTGGGTGAGTGGGTGTGGTTACTCAGTGAAAGTATGAAGGCTGGGTGAGTGGGCGTGGTTATTCGGTGAAAGTATGAAGGCTGGGTGAGTGGGTGTGGTTATTCAGTGAAAGTATGAAGGCTGGGTGAGTGGGTGTGGTTATTCGGTGAAAGCATGAAGGCTGGGTGAGTGGGTGTGGTTACTCAGTGAAAGTATGAAGGCTGGGTGAGTGGGCGTGGTTATTCAGTGAAAGTATGAAGGCTGGGTGAGTGGGCGTGGTTATTCAGTGACAGTATGAAGGCTGGGTGAGTGGGCGTGGTTATTCAGTGACAGTATGAAGGCTGGGTGAGTGGGTGTGGTTATTCAGTGAAAGTATGAAGGCTGGGTGAGTGGGTGTGGTTACTCAGTGAAAGCATGAAGGCTGGGTGAGTGGGCGTGGTTATTCAGTGAAAGTATGAAGGCTGGGTGAGTGGGTGTGGTTATTCAGTGAAAGTATGAAGGCTGGGTGAGTGGGTGTGGTTACTCAGTGAAAGCATGAAGGCTGGGTGAGTGGGCGTGGTTATTCAGTGAAAGTATGAAGGCTGGGTGAGTGGGCGTGGTTATTCAGTGACAGTATGAAGGCTGGGTGAGTGGGCGTGGTTATTCAGTGACAGTATGAAGGCTGAGTGAGTGGGCGTGGTTATTCAGTGAAAGTATGAAGGCTGGGTGAGTGGGTGTGGTTACTCAGTGAAAGCATGAAGGCTGGGTGAGTGGGCGTGGTTATTCAGTGAAAGTATGAAGGCTGGGTGAGTGGGCGTGGTTATTCAGTGACAGTATGAAGGCTGGGTGAGTGGGCGTGGTTATTCAGTGACAGTATGAAGGCTGGGTGAGTGGGTGTGGTTATTCAGTGACAGTATGAAGGCTGGGTGAGTGGGTGTGGTTTTTCAGTGAAAGTATGAAGGCTGGGTGAGTGGGTGTGGTTATTCAGTGAAAGTATGAAGGCTGGGTGAGTGGGTGTGGTTATTCAGTGAGAGTATGAAGGCTGGGTGAGTGGGTGTGGTTACTCAGTGACAGTATGAAGGCTGGGTGAGTGGGTGTGGTTACTCAGTGAGACTATGAAGGCTGGGTGAGTGGCAAATCCTGTAGAATCCCACGCCTTATGTTAAAGGGAAATGCAGAACAGCAGAGACTTCATATTTCACTGGCAAGGAAAATGCAGTTTTACTAGATCTCCTTTAAGTAATCGCCAAGAGACTTACTTATGTGGTTTCTGACACTGTTATCTATAAATCCAGTAGCAGTCATCTTGAAGCCTGAATTTTATAGATAACTGTATTGCATTCAGTGTCTGGAACCACTTAAGCAAGTCCAGAGTGGATTTTTTTGCTGAAGTACTACTGTAATACTTCCAGTTCAGTCTACGTATAAAATGAACTGAACCTGAAGGCAAATTTAACATTGATGTTCTGTTTGCACCCCACAGCGTTCTCAGAGCAGCCTGTCACAGCCTTCCTCCTCTTCATCCTCGCTGTCTTCCCTGACGCAGTACTCAGCGGCGTCGGGCAGTGGGGCAGCCCCCAGTGGGTCCGGTTGGGCGTCGGAGCAGGACAGGAAGCTGAAGCAGTACCTGGAGGATGAGCGTATCGCTCTGTTCCTGCAGAATGAGGAGTTCATGAGGGAGCTGCAGCGCAACAGAGATTTCCTCATCGCCCTGGAGAGAGGTGCTGCACAGAGCACGCAGTCACAAAGTGCACATGCTCCTGAGCGTTGGGAGGGCTACATGATTGACAGAACAGATCAAACTACCTCACACATGCAGGCACCAAAGTTGACACACTTGGCTCCCCATGCGCTGGGCTTGAAACAGATCCTAAACATATCCTTACATAGCTAAAAAACTACCCTATCCTGATCGATTAGCTTGTAAAAATGCTTCAAACGTATTTTCACTCTCAGTGTTGTGTGTAAAATAAATACACTGTAGTGGTGTATATGAAGCAGTTAGCTATTAGCTGTTAGCTACTGTTACAACAAATCTGCATCATCATAAGAAGCTTTTTTAAGGAATTAAATGCAGATTTATTCATTTTTCTGGATTTATATTGAAAAATACGTATTTGTTCATTCATAGTCTGACTGCAACCAGGAATAGAAAAGTTCTTCAGGGAATCCTGACTGTGTTTAGACTGAGGCACATCATGGAACGTTTAGCACGCTGTGAATTCATGGGGGCACCCAGTCAAATAGCTTTCGATGCTTCATAAAAACAGTGAACAGGGAATGGTGCTTTTTAAATTTTGTATTTTGTTGATATTTGCTTAAATGAAAGGTTGGTTAAATAGGCAGCCTATTTTTATAAGAATTTATCTCTTCTCATATCATCGTTGTGATTATCCAACAGCTTTATGACCATATCTTGCAGCCCTAATTTCTAGACATAAAGCCCTGTAAAAAGAAAAGGTAAATATTATAGAATATAATATAGAAAATAATGTACAAAACGCATACATTCTTTTTAAATATATTACATTGATAATATAATATTGAGGGCTGTCAAATGATTCATTTTAAAATGAATTACTATTAACTACTATTAATCATTTTATTTTGTATAATTAATTGTGATTAATCACATTTGCTCAGATTTGACCCTAAAGAAGAAAGACCCTATTTAAAATGCAGTACATTTTGGTACAGCTGTATGAGTGGACAGAATAGACTTGGTCAGAATGTTTTTATTATCTTTAATAATTCAGTAACATTACTTCCATAGAGTGAAAGTGGTTTTTACTCTCCTTCAACGACGTCCAGTGAGAGCAACAGTGGCTACATGTTTCAACCAGTGACCATATATATCCTGTATCAGGTGTATGCAAACACCCCTGGTCAATTACATGTTTAGTTTAGTATTTTCTAAGTGAAAACAAGGCAACAAGGTGACACATCGTCTGCAGAGAACACACTTAAATATTGTTTTTTTCTGCAAATTTTAGCACACAATTTCTATTTATTTGCTTCATTAATGTACATATATACATAAATATAAATATATATCTTCACCATTAAATGTGTAATTCTAGTGCAATATTCACCATCATGGTTCACTATTCACCATCAGATGTATAATTCTAGTGCACTGTTCACCATCACTGTTCACCATCAGTGTATAATTCTAGTGCACTGTTCACTATCAGTGTATAATTCTTGTGCACTGTTTCCCATCAGATGTATAATTCTAGTGCATTGTTCACCATCAGATGTATAATTCTAGATCACTGTTCACCAACAGATGTATAATTCTAGAGCACTGTTCACTATCAGTGTATAATTCTAGTGCAATGTTCACCATCAGATGTATAATTCTAGTGCAGTGTTCACCATCAGATGTATAATTCTAGTGCAGTGTTCACCATCAGATGTATAATTCTAGTGCAGTGTTCACCATCAGATGTATAATTCTAGTGCAGTGTTCACCATCAGATGTATAATTCTACTGCACTGTTCACCATCAGTGTATAATTCTAGTGCATTGTTCACCATTAGATATTTAATTCTAATGCACTGTTTATCATCAGATGTGTAATTCTAGTGCAATGAAAACTTTATCCACAAATGTTCCATTTTCATCTCCATACATTTCCACTTTCATTTGTGCAGAACATTTTTTAAACCCTGAATTGTCGTTTTCCTTTATAATTCCTCGGTTCTGTCTGCTTGCATGATGTGGAGGAGGAATTCCTTCATAGTGCTGTATGAAGTGTTTTCTCTGCCAGTGCATAATGCATTATGCTCACTCTCGTGAACAGAGAGGGTGGAGCCAGACTCTGGGCTGCCACACCTTCGTCTGAACCCTCATTGACCTTTTCATACTGGCTTTTATGTTGTAGATCGTCAGAGGTATGAGTCCCTGAAATCCCAGGGCTATCATTCATCCGCTTGCATGGAGAGATGCGCAGAAGGTAGATATCATTCAAACGGCTCCACTGCACGCGCTTAGCCCCACTGATCTCAGACTAGTGTGAGTGTGTCTGTTAAAGCGATAGTTCTGCTGAAAAGAACACTTACACAGTGCTCCCCTTGAAGCGCCATGTCATTAAAATAGATTTTTGTAATAGATTGTGCTGTAGAATGTAAACAAGAAATACAGTTCATTCTACAGTCCATGAGGTCCACATATGGTAACTAAGCTGCCTAAACATCCCGGTTTGGAGCTGCTGTTTTTGTGATGTCACAAAACACAACACATTTACATTTTGTGACTTCAGACCGTGCCTTCAACATGGTGGTGGTAGTATGAGGGAAGACTGAGTGAGGTAGAGGGTAGAACTCTGAGAACTTGGGCTGGAGTTCTGGGCAGTTTCTGCCTGTAGCTAAAAGGCCGGACCCCCCTCACGGCTGTAGCAGGACTGATTTAGGACTGAGGAATAGGGAGGAGATGGAGGGCAGAGGGGATTGCAAACACTTTGCCATGGAAGCGAAAGGTGAAGATGTGAATTTATAGGGCGTTAGTTTGGTAGAAGGAGGGGTTTCAGCCATGTTCCTCCCCTAAACCTCAGCTATAACATAACTATATATATCTTCCTATTCAGCCTACAGCAGTTTAACTCTATAAGGCGTGTTTCATTCTGAACTGCTTGTCGAATGAGGCACAATACAGGGCAGCCAATTAGAACAGAGATCATTTACATGCATCAGTTTTAAAGGCATAGTAACAATAACAGCCTGTTTACTTCTAATCGATAAAGAGAAAATGAGAAATGATCATATAAAAATGAATTATTTTTGGTATATAAAACCACACAGATGTCATAAGTGGACCTCGGTAAAGTAAAATACAGTAAAAATGTAGGACATGGACACTTTAGAACCGAACATAGTTGATCAGCCAAGCTATGTTTAGTATTCTTCAGTTTTGTACTAGAGCTACGAGGATAATGTAGCAAAAAATGGACGTTTATAACCTACCCATTACTATCTAAACCAGTACACGTGCACCTTGAACTGTGTCAAGTTGTAATTTGGCATATTGTTACCTATAAAACGGACATTTTTATAGATAGAGTAGTTTTATAGTACAGCAGTTAATTAGTGGCCTATAAGTTTTCATCATTACCTACATTAGCCTTGTAACTGTAATGCAAAATTAAGAAGCAAACCTCAGACATCAGACATTTCTTGACCGATTAACTACATTTGAGGTCGAAAATTGGGTAAATTTGATTCTTCACTGAACTATGGCTTTAATTGCAAATGTTTCAGAATGGATGAAGAGGGTGTGGGTCTTAGATCAGAAGCGGTGGGCTGCATCTGCTAATAGCTTCGTGCTCCATTCATACTCGGCATAATATGGGATCTGTTCAGAGTGTGTTTTATTATATGAATTATTCTGTGTGTGTGTGTGTGTGTGTGTGTGTGTGCAGGAGATCATTGTGCCTCAGGGTCTGAGGAGGCCTGCACCTCTGCCTCAGATGATGCCTTGTTCCGTGACAAACTCAAGCACATGGGCAAATGTAAGTAGTTACCCCCCTCCAAAACACGCACACATACACACATTTTATATTATGTCAGGATTTGATGTTCCATATATATATTACATAAGCACTGATTGGCCACTCCATCAAGTACACCACCTTGTTTCTACACTCATTGTCTATTTTATCAGCTACACTTATCGTGTAGCTGGACTTTGTAGTTCTACAGTTACAGACTGTAGTCCATCTGTTTCTCTGATACTTTGTTAGCCCCCTTTTACCCTGTTCTTCAATGGTCAGGACCCCCACAGGACCACCACAGAGCAGGTGTTATTTGGGTGGTGGATCATTCTCAGCACTGCAGTGACACTGATGTGGTGGTGGTGTGCTAGTGTGTGTTGTGCTGGTATGAGTGGATCAGACACAGCAGTGCTGCTGGAGTTTTTTTTTCTGGAGACTTGGAACTTTTAGAAGCAGGAAAAGATCCTCTGATTCCCTTCTATAGCCGGAAAACAGGATCGGAAAAAGGCAGGAGATAATGTTAAAAACTATGTACACATAATGTTTTCTTTACATTTATTTTTAAAACATTGGGCTGTTATGGGGCCTTAAGAACCCACTGGGCTACAGTAGAGTAAATTCCCCACTGTCTCTGCTGAATGTTTCCCAGAGCAGGATTTAATATCATCACTCTTCATGCAGAGTTTTGTCTCCTGTCATCAGGACAGAAGTAAATTTCCCTAGGAGGGCCAATTCAGACAGATATCTGAGGTCATTTGTTCCATCAGTCACTGGGCTTTTGAACAAGCTGTAGGTCCATTGGCCAAGGACCTAAGGACTCTCTGTGTTTTTGTACCCATTTGTAACCCTGATATGATGACACCTATTGTATATGTACACTATATGGACAAAAGTACTGGGTCACCTATACATTAATTAATTAATATATTAATATAGTGTATATCTTATACATACCTTATGTCATTTATTAATGTTGGTTGTGTTGACTGCTGTCTACAAAACAAATTGTCCCTCAGGACCTATAAAGACAATCTAATCTAATCTAGTATCTGAGAAAACTCTTCAGTATTTTCTGTACAGCTCAAGTACCCAAGTGATTTAGATTATTAAAATTATGAAACTATAATACTACATGGTTTTTTAAAGGCATCTATAGCTGAATTTCAGAGTGACTGCACTATAAAAATGGAAAACCCCTCATTTTTTAATATGTAAAGCTTGTGGGTGTGGCTTTAGAAGTTACATGCAGTCTGAAGGTTTTCCAGCAGGGGGCACTGTAAGCACCATCTACACCAGAAGGAGCTCATGTGTGCAGTAACATCTGTTATAACGTGGAGAAGTAGTTTTCAAAAGATGTCGGGTTACTCATTATTATATTATTTAAGATGGTATATAAACCCCACTAAAACAGAGTAAGAACGTGTTTACCTAGTGTGAAGAGTCCAGAGGTCCGCCTGGAGTTACATTGCACAAAAGATGTTGGGTTACTCATTGTTACATTGTTTAATATGACATATAAACCCTCTAAAGTAGTATGTGTTAACCAAAAAAGTGTTGGGTTACTCAGTATTATATCATTTAATATGTGATTTTAATGAAAGATGTTCATTGAAAGTGTTAATGTTCCAAAAAAAACATAAAAAACTAAAAATAGAACAGAAAGTAGGTCAAAGCTGCAGCAGAACAGGTGAACTGAACTGCTTTTGGGGGTGATTGGTGGGGGTGCTTATACTGATGTATAATATTAATAATATGTAATATTAATAATGTGTCCCATTTGTATAAGTATCTATTTATTGTAAACCTATGTCCTATATACACGTAAGTACCTTAATATAGTAATAGCAGGGCTGGGAGGGTTATTTTAAAAATGTATTCCGGTACAGATTATTGATTACCTGTTAAAAATATAATCTGTAAACCTGTAATCTAATCCAAAGGATTACTACATTAAAGAAATGTAATCTGATTACTTTCTGTTACTTTTGGATTACATGCCTTTTTAAAGTCAAGGCACATAAAAACAAATTTCACATTTTTTTTTTTGAATATATTATTAAAATACTTTTTATACTCCTTAAAAAGGAAACATGGAAATTTTGGCCCTTTTTTCTTAGGTTTCCTACAAATTTAGAACATTTTTGTACTGCAAGTGGACAAAAACAAACACAACAAATACTGTAACCCCACCGCCGGTCCCCACCGCTCCTATAACCAGATAATGATCTGTAACAGACGGACACCTGGCTCTCCCTTTGTCTGCTCGCTGTCCCCCAGTTTGTTTTGCTGTATTGAATTGCAAATCAGAAAGACACTGTGCAGAATATAATCACCATGGCAGATTAAAGTATGAGCCTGTGCGCGACTGCATGCCTTTTCTGTCCCGTGTGGCATTATACTCTCATTCTTTCTCTTCAGGCCATGAAACGGTCGCCTGGCTGCAGTTGGAGCCACGTAATTTCTAAATTTGGTAACAGGAGATGAAGGATGGCTCTAATATACGGTGTAGTTAGGTCATTCAGCGTGACATCAGCGCTTATCAGGACATGGCCTGCTTTTAGAATGTGCTTAAAAAAATCTAGGAGCATCAGCTGTGTAGACCTTTTAAAGCTGTTTTTTAGATTTTTGTTATTTCTTTATGCAGTTAAATGTATAAATATCTCAGTACATTTAGAAATTTAAAGGTGCAATGTACAATTCTGGAAAATGATTTTTGATATTTGAACAACAGCAAAACAAATCCACCCCTCCCTTAAGTGCTCCTTCAGAAGCTCCGCTCCGCCTTAAAAGGTGCAGCAGTTAAGACTACATTTTGGTGCCTCAGCTTCTTGTTCGAATTGGTGCATGCACACTGCTGCGCGGGCAGTCGCTGTCTGGGGAGGGCAAAACAAAATGTAAGAAGTGCCATCATTTTCACAGGGTGGGACTGTCATGCATGCACGGCCAGGCTCACACACGAACACACACACACACACTAACACACACAGAGGGGGCGTGACTTCATTCGCTTCTCATCACGCTGTTACTCCACTATATCTGTACATAGAAAATGGTTGTTTGCTGCTGTATTAATGTTTAAAATGTTGAATATATAACCTTTAAATTAATTGAGTACATTACTGTACATTACAGAATAATGCTGTAGAATACATTCAATAAAGAAGGATTGTTTTGTGTGGCCTATTCTGTAGGTCATTCTTTATGTTTCTGAGATCAAAATGTATTGTAGCAGTTTTTTGACCTGTTTATTTTTTTTATATTTTGCAGCTACAAGGAAGAAGCTTTTTGAAATTGCCAGATCTTTCTCTGAAAAAACCCGACGGAGAAAGTCCAAAAAGAGGGCTCTGCTCAAGCATCATTCGTATCCTCCTGAAACACTTTCTCACAGTAAAAGAATGAAACATATGTGGATGTTTTCAGATATGAAGCAAGAGTAGAGCTCGATCTTCTCCTCTCTTTCAAAGATAAAAGTTTCACCTGAGACACTTTTCCAACAGAGCTGAGGAACCTGGTACCTCAGAAATTTCACTATTCATATTTCAAGCATTTAAGCCTTTAGATCTTTAGATCAGAATGTCTGATTATGAGGAACACAGAATCAATCAGGTTTTGAATGATACTGCATATTAATAAGAAAACATTTGGCTGTATTTTAAATAAAAAAAACAAAATTCATTACATTTTCTAATGCATAGCGTCCTTTGCTTGTATTGAAGAGTAAAAAAATAACCTCGTTCACAATATTTAAAAGCAAAACATGTAACATTATTAACATTAATATTGTACAAAGACCTTTATAAAATAGATGGTTCCAGTCCTACAATTGGCTGAAATTGTAAAACACACAATATATATGCACACCTATGACAACCTCACAACAACTGAACTCTATTACTGCACCTCGTCACGAAAAATCCGTGTGCTGTTCATGGAATAATCTTTGACTCTAATGCTGCTCACATGGACCACATGTGTACTGATGAAGAAAGAATCTAGTTTTTTGTTTAAATTGGGGGCTGACAACTTATTTTCTTAACTAGGCTGGTCAGCTAGCCTACAGGCTGAAATACAGCTAACAGGCTAATCAACTCACAGGCTTAAATTAAAGTACTTATGGTATGTTTCACTGTAAAACTGCAATATTAAAAACTGAAGAGTGTGACTTAAATGATTCACGTGCTTCAAATGTCCGTGTTTCAGTCAGAAGTAGCATCAAACCCAGACTGAGTCTCAAACGGCTCTGTGTGCTATGTAAGTTTTGAAATTCTTGCTTCTACAGGCAAGTAATGCATTATTTGTTGAGTAAGGATGTGGATGAATCCCAAAAGGCTATTAGCTATATTATGCACTGCTGGGATGCAGGAGCCAGTATTGAAATTACTACATAGTGCACTATGTAGGGAGCAGGGAGCCATTTGAGATACAGCCTCAGTGTGGGAAGAGGTTAGGTTGGTGCTAAATAAGACTCACGATGGTAATTTGATGGCCAAAAAGTACTTATAAAGCAAACGTTTTTGCATTAAACAGTGCTGCGTTATGATGTTTTTATGTTTTATGTTGGCTGCCGTTTTAATAAAGCAATAAGCCATTTTATCATGGGGAAGAATTTTAGGCACTCCACTTCGCATCGTGCCTAACAACACCCTTCCCTGTGATAAAATGGCAGTAGCACACAGCCTCCAATGGCTTATTGCTTTAATTAGAAACAGTATGCAAATCTCATTGTGTTGAAAGACAAATAGAAATTGACCTTTTTGGATGTATGTTTAACATTAGTTTTTGCCTACCAGCAATTTTAGTGGCTACTTAAATATTTGTCAATATCCAAAAAATTAAAGATGCTGTATACATTTCTTTTTGTCAATTTTTTTCTAGAAATATTCACAATTTATTAAATTTAAACATGTCAACATGTACAAAAATATACAGTAACATTAGCTAGCACATGACTAGCAAACACAGCTTTGAACAGTTGTTCACAAATAAATGCTATTTTTCATTAAAACGCAAAAAAATGACTACATTTCAGTCAATATTTACTTTAAAACAATGTTCACCATGTGGCCATGAGGGACAGGCATGCAGTCTCACTTCCTGCTCTAAAGTGCAGGGGTGTGGCTAAAATAAGGCTCCGACCTACAGAATAAAAGTCTTTTGGTTTCAGTAGTGACATGAAAATGTGGGATAGCATTTTTAAAAAATCTAAAAAGATCTAACAATTAAACTTACGATAAATCTAAATATTTCAACTTTAAAAGAAACAAAAAAGATATTTTAAAAACAACAATTAAAAGCGTCAGTGTTATTTTCACAAGTATAAATTTAGGGCTTAGGGTTTGGGACAGACACATCCTAATAGAAAGTATTATTACCATCTCCATTAATGTTTTGGCCTTAAAAGAATTATAACATTATCCTTGTAAAATATTTTCGGTCTGAATGCTTCATTTTTTGTATATTTTTTTACTGTGAAACTACAGTTTGAGCAAACTCAGTATATATGCTTTTGTTTTGTTTTTATTTTCAAAATCCTGTGTAAAACTGTGTTCTATCATGCGTAAAGGTTTAAAAAGCTGTAGAACACTTTACCCTGTATTTTTAAAATAGAGAGGAGATGTATATTTCTACACAGTGGCAAATGAAGTTGCCAGTGGGTTTAAATGGGAAACGGACAGATGAGAAACAGACAGAGGATGGTAGTTAATTCTGCTGGCAGTACATGCAGTTACTCCATAACTCTGGTTTCAGACTAGGAACTGCAGCCTCTACTGCCAATCTTCTGGAGGACATAGAGGGACTCCCAGCAGGCAAGTATTCAAGCATTCACCTTCCTGCATTCTGAATGAGAATTAAAGCGGTTATTTGTCTCAGGCCCCCTGGAGGGGCCTCGTTGTTCCTAAATCTGTTAAATGTGTTTGTATAGAGGATGACGGTCAGCTCAGGAGACCAGGTGCTCAGGAAAAGGACCAACTGAACAAGGAAGTGGTGTCATGGTGAGAGCACTGATTTAGCACCTGCATGTTCCAAAAAATCCACCAGACTGGCTTAAACTGGGAGTAAACGACATGACTTCTTAATCCTAACAGATTTAAAAAACAGAGAGTACAACGTCGGCCTTTGCAGAATTTCTTGACCTTTTGTTGATCAGTGTTGTTGTAGTTCATCTACTGAACCACTAGAGGTTGACGTATCCTCAGGTTTGACTCAATTATCTTAAACTTTTAATGTGAGTTAAGATCTTTTTTTCTAAATATGGCGAGTGCGCTGCTGCGAGTCGCCCTGTAAAGCCTGAAAAAATTGAATAATTTAAAAGTTAGAGGCATCGGTCGGATTTCGCTGGAGTTTTCTTACCACATCATACGTCTTAACACATCAACATCATTCACAGGTTCAAAAAAGAAGATCCTGCTTTACGTTTAGGTCTCATGAGATCTCTTGAATTCTCTTTCAATGTGCTCACAATCATCAGATTTAGGGGTCTGAAACAAAACCAACATTACAAAATATTCTGCCTCATTTTGGGTGCAATTACACATTTTCACCACAGGGGTCTCCAATTTCCCAGATCTTACACAGTGCAACTTTAATGTCACAAGATTTTATGGTACTTTTTCAAATATGTAAAAAGAAGAAAAGAAAAGACAAAAAACAGTGGTACAAGATTTTGTTCCAACAATTCCAAACAATACATAATGTGCATTGTGAAAATGTCTTCAAGTATCATGATATTATATTTTTGCCATATCACCCACCTTTACCATTGTCCATGTGTTTTGCAGATTAGTGTTTTTTTGCTGCGCCCCTGCTGTTGTCTGTGATGGTGGGACAGTCTCGGTCCTCCCCCTCATCATCTGGATCGGCCGACAGCGAGTCTGCGTGGGCCTCGGAGTCAAGCGCGACAAAAAAAGTGCGGCGTCAGCTGGAGAGACTGCTCTCACCTTAGCAAGCCAGAAAGCCCGAAAAACTCATCAGCTTAGATCTTCTTCGTTTGCACTTTGTGATAATTAAGTTCACCCGAATCACAAATTCTTTGCATATAGACGGACGTTTCCGTCTTCATGATTCAAACAGCTCGGCGGTGATTCGTTTAGTCTAGCGCTCGTGTGCGGCCAGATTCAGGTTCATTATCAAGCCGAGTGCAGCGGGGTGAGGTCATTTCAGATGGGGCTAACGCACTGGTCAGTGTTTTTGTGCTGAGACTCAGGACCTACAAGCACAAACTCCTCCACATTCACCACCGCAGGCGCTTTCGCCTCGACGGATCTACGTCTAAACTCAGGAGCATTCAAATGACCAGTGGCTTCATATACAACATCCAGTTCTTATAACATGTGTATATATATATCGATGCCGTCCTTCTCTTCTCACTTCAGTATCTTCACCACTGCTGGTTTTGGTGAGGCTTGTACAGTTCTCAGTCTCCTCCTTACGACTAAGCAGTTCAGTATAAAAGTGTTTTTTGAGGTCTGTAACGTCGATTGCAAGACTAGGCGAGCTGAAAGGGGTCCCTCCGGTCCTTGCAGAGTTAATGATTGTTATTCAGTCGTCATCGTCATTCCGTCACACTTACTATTGCTTCTTCGTACAGATCATCTACTTTGATCCATACTGCTCTTTCTTACTTAAATTATATTGAATTAAATTAATTGAAAACCAATTTAATTAAATGATCTTTTGAAAAGCAAGAAGATGTCTGTGTTTTTGTCACTGCAGTTCTGAATGATCTCCTTTTTGTACAACTTTGATGTCTTAATAATCTGATTTGAGGAATCAGTGCATCAGGAATCCTCACATCTCACCAAGATTTGATTCAGTTAGTTTAGTATGAGCAAGGAGGGCCTGAGGTTGATTCCCAGCCGGGTGACCAGGTCTCCCCGTGTCTGCGTGGGTTTCCTCCAGGTGCTCCGGTTTCCTCCCACAGTCCAAAGACATGCAGTCAGGCTGACTGGACATGCTAAATTGCCCCTTGGTGTGAGTGTGTGTGAATGTATATGTCTGTGTGTCTGCTCTGCGATGGACTGGCGACCTGTCCAGCGTTGTATCGTGCCTTCTGCCCAGTGACCGCTGGGATAGGCTCCAGCCCCCCCGACCTAGAAGGATAAGCGGCTTAGAAAATGTGTGTGTGTTTATTAAAGTACACTTAATACACTACCATGACCGAAGAGCTAATTACACAGAAGTGGAGTATACAGTACTGTGCAAAAGTCAGAGACCACCCCTTGTTTATTCAATTTCCAGTCCAAATGACCAGTACACAACACCGTTTTAGGGCCACTGTAAAAAAAAATAAAAATACTAAACTTTGAGAATAAAGTCGTAATATTTCGAGAATGAAGTCGTAAAGTTACAAGAATAAACTCGTGATATTTGGAGGATAAAGTGGGCTAATTGTAGGGGGGCTGCCATAACGCTGTTGCTGTGCTGGTTCCTCTCACTCCTTCAGGATCTGTCATTTTGATTATCACTCTTATTGTTTCCTGAGAAATTCCATGCTTTCTTCCAATGGCATGGAGATGATACCACCGATTCAGGTTTTCTCCAAGTCCGTCTGGTTCTTTCTTCTAAATAAACCCAGTTTCCTGCTCAGCCGTTTCAGCTGTTTCTTATACTAATAACAGGCTGGTGCTGATGTGATACAGGATTTTTTTATGGGAGAAATCAATACCAAAGTATAACTCCACCAACTCCTCAGCGTCCCTCGTTTTAACACGAGGAGGTTACTATCTTCCCTTTGCAAACCCTTTGGCCACAATATTGCAGCTTTTCCTGGTAAAGTCCCACTTTATTGTCGGAATTCTACGACTTTTTTCTTGAAATATGACAACTTTATTTTCAAAATATCATACTGAACGACTTTGTATCACAAAATGTTACTCTATTCTCAAAGACTACTATTTTAATTTTTTTTTAACAGTGACCCTAAAACGTCTTCATACCATTAAGTGCAAGTCCTTCATTATTAAGCATCAGAAAAAAGTATAAAACATATTTAATAGAAAATTACACAGAAGCCCCTACAACTACATTCTTCTTTTTTTAAAGAAATCTGCAGGGATATTTTCCCACACTTCCAAAGTTCAGTCTTAGAAGTTGGCTTTGCAGTTTCTGTTTCCCATGATCAAAGTAATCTTTCTCATTTCCTTTTCTCAGTAACAGCTACACATCCTTTCAGACCCACAGTGCTGTGTTGTCTTCTCACAGTGGAAGGACGGCGGTGGATGTGTTCAGATCTGAATCAAGAGTGGAGCTTGATTTTTTCCTCTCTCTCAAAGATAAAAGCTGTAAGTGCTGTTTATCTGATGCCGATAGCTTAGTGGTCCATTAGTTCTTGCACAGTTGTCCTGTGTATCATCATCATCTCCTTAGAAAAATGGAAACTGTCTGTTTTGACCGGAAATTAAATAAGTGAAGGGTGACTGGTGCATACTTTATTGAATATTATATTAGTATATTATATTATTATATTATAATTGACCATAACATACATTAACATTTCAAACTGACAGTTGTCACCCTCAGATCAATGCACTTTGGTGTATCAATGTATTTTTACCCCTCTAGGTATGTTGTAATTGTAATGTGACGGGTTTGTCCTGTTCCCCCAAATACAGTCCAGTTATGAGTTCAGGGGTCTTGAACTCCAGTTCAGGAGGATCTTTGGTGACTTCCCTGCTAATACACACCTCATTCAGCTCAAGTTTAGTAGGACATCAGCAAACCATGCTGACCGGAGTTCGAGACCCCCACTGCTTTTATCTCTCGGACAAAGTTTATGAGAAGACCAGTGAAGCGTTCCAGCTCTTCTTCCAATTGTGCTTCCAGAATTCATAATAAAGGCCTGGTGTTGAGGAGTTTTCTGCTGTCAGCTCACTGGAATGCTAAGATAATGCTGTCATTTTTCCTGCAATTCCACTTTGCAACAGCAGAGGGAGACAGTGATCACGGCCAGTCAGGTATAACACCAGTACAAGCACACATATAAGGGGCAAAATGAAAAATGCCACACTCAATGCAGTCACTATATCTGTAGTAAACATGCCGACTCCAGCCCTCAGCAGTACTGCAGTGCTCTCGAGAGTAATATTTTCTAGTTTAAAGGCTGGAAAACCCTCCTGATCACATATCTTGAAGGTGAAAGGAACTTTACAGCTGCTTTGGGGTGGATTTTGGGGGGCTGAACCATTTGAAATGTTGATTTCCAGCTAGCTGACAATTGCAGAAGGAAGCCAGATAGCTAACATTACTGTTGAGAGGCCGGATAGCCCTGCTGGAATAAAATCAGAGACACCATTAAACGTTTCTGTTGGTTTCTGGTGGTGTAAGATTTTAGTGTGTCAGTGGGAATTTTTGCCCATTTATCCAGAAGAGCATTTGATGAGGTCAGACACTGATGTTGGACGAGAGGGCCTGGCTCACAATCTCTGTTCTAGTCCATCCCAAAGGTGTTGGCTGGCGTTGAGGTCAGGGCTCTGTGCAGGCCAGTCAAGTTCTTCCACACCAAACTCACCCAACCATGCCTTTATGGACCTTGCTGGAACAGAAAAGGACCTTAACCAAACTGTTTCCACAAAGTTGGAAGTGTATAATTGTCCAAAATGTCTTTGTCTGCTGATGCGTTAAGATTTCCCTTCACTGGAACTAAGGGTTCTAGACCAAACCCTGGAAAACAACCCCACAGCACCACGTTCAAGTTCAGTGAGCTCTTTAGACCCATTCTTTCACAAATGTGTGTAAAGGCAGGCTGCATGGCTGTGTGTCCCAATACTTTCGTCCATATAGCGTATCCTACCTCAGTTTGGTGCTTTTTCTCTGGCCAAAAGGAAAAACCTTTAATTTTGTGTTGAATAAAACTGGAATCAATGACTGAGGGAAGGGTTACAGTAATGCTAGCTTGGTTGTTTTTATTAGCTTGTAGATCAGTGGCTAGGCTAGCAGTCAGGATTGGTAGACATCACAGAGATTCCCAATGGTATGATGCATTTGTGTAATGCATGCTGGGTACTGTAGTGACAGAACATTGGTGAACTAAAATGTGAAAAGGACATCAAAGTGTGAATTCTGTCGAACGTATGAGGCCGAGTGGTAGCGTTACGCTAAAGATCAGGCCTGTCTTCAACGTCACATCACACTGCAGATCCTGCCTTGCTAAGTCATAGCCCTGCATTAGAATCTCATTCCCATGCCTTACTAAGTCATGGCCATGACTTAATTATCTTGTTCCCTTGCCTTACTAAGTCGTGGCCATGCATTAAGATCTCATTCCCACACCTTACTAAGTCATGGCCATACATTAGGATCTCATTCCCACACCTTACTAAGTCGTGGCCATGCATTAAGATCTCATTTCCATGATTTACTAAGTTGTGGCCATGACTTAATTATCTTGTTCCCATGCCTTACTAAGTCATGGCCACAACTTAATTATTTCATTCCCATGCCTTACTAAGTCGTGGCCATGCATTATTTTTATTTATATAGGATGTCACCATCGGGGCTCTGTATATTATCATATTAACCAAATATATTTAAAAATACATTTATTTTAAAATGTATGAAGAAATATTACACATAGAAATGGACTACAGAAGAAATTAATGTAAATATATTTTTCAAATACATTAGAAAATGTATGAAAATAGCCAAAATACTGTCAAAGGCACTTTACTGTTTGAATACCTTTTGAAATTAATTTGCATTCCAGTGTCTTAATTTTAAATATTAGCAAACGAACCTTTAACATGGCAAAAGCAAGTGTTGTAGGTATTGATACTCTGTGAAAACGCAGTTATGATTTGATATCTCGTTTATATGAAATACATTTTGTGTGTCTTACCTCAACGTACAGTGATTAAGTCAGCACCCTTTATTCAGTTCATGGATATTTAGCTCTATCTGTATCCTTTCTTAAAACTACATGAAATTGAAAAGATATAATAACAAATACAAATAAATGCATTGTACAAATATATTTAACAAACAGATTTTCTGGCCATTTTCATACATTGCAAAAATATGATAAATTTGATAAATACCTCTGGAATATATGTTTTTTCCTTATGGGTAATTATGCAGAAATCTTCAGTGGAATTTGCCTTTGTTTGCCTATGTTCACATAGCTGCAGTGAGCTCAAATGTCCAGTAGATGGCACTGAAGACCAACACATAAAAGCAAAGGAACCCAGTTCTCCTCTTGATCTCTGCTCAAACATTAATAAAATGCAGAGACAATATCTGAGATTATACCTCCCCACCGCCCCCCCCCCATGATGGACAGAAGAGCCCTCTGACCTGACTGATGGCACTAAATGCAGGACACGTGTGTCAGTGACTAAGCCTGTCATGCCTTCTCTGATTGTGCTTATTAAATGGGGCCTACAGATGGGGTCTTAATCTAGCCTGGCCTTGCCGGCTGGATTCTAGCACAGCCCCCTGGCCCCTCAGTACCCCTCTCGGACTGCAGCATCTCAGCCTGGGGTCACCATCCTGGCCCTGTAATTCATGTTGTGTGTGCCAGTGTCTGCTTTTACACAAGAAAATAAGAGAAACATGCACTGAATATGACCAACAACCCTATTTTCAGTATATATGTGAGCTTTTTTGTGTTTTGAGTTCAGACAATATTGTGCAAAAGTCTTAGACCACCTTAGAAAACAGCTTAAAACATATTTTCTGAGCAGTAAATGTGTTTTTGCTTCTAAAAACATGGCTGTACTTTCAAATAAATACAAATAAACAATACAAAGAAAGGAATAAGATGGTTCTTCAAGGGTTCTTTAGTAACAAAAATAGTTCTATATAGAACCATGAACATTCAAAGAACCCTTTGCATGATTAATGCGTCATGAAATGGTTCTTCAGATTGATGGAGATTGTGCTGTACATGGTTCTATATAGAACCTTTTTGAAAATGGTTCTATATAGCGCCAAAAAGTGTTCTTCTATGTCAATGTCAAGCTTTTCACAATAGGAGGTTCTATATAGAACCATCTACAGCACATTCTCTATCAATCTGAAAAACACTTTTATGATGTAAAGAACCTTTTAATTATGCAAAGGGTTCTTCGAGTGTTCTTGGTTCTATATACAACCATTTCCTTTACTAAAGAACCCTTGAAGAACCATCTTTGTAAGAGTGTAGGTTGTAAGTAAATGTGTTGGGTTTTGTGACATCACAAAAACACTGAATTCAAAACAGGCAGCTCAGTTTCCATATATGGACTGTATGGACTGAGGGGTGAACGGTACACTCTCAGCATAAAGGGTTCTATATAGTATCCAAAAAGGGTTCTTTGGCTTGTAACAATAGTGAAATCCTTTTTGGTGCTGTATAGAACCATTTTCAAAAAGGTTCTATATAGAACTCTCTACAGTAAATTCTCCATCCATCTGAAGAACCATTTCATTATGCCAAGAACCCTTTAATAATGCAAAGGGTTCTTTGAGTGTTCATGGTTCTTTACAGAACTGTTTTGTTTACTAAAGAACCCTTGGAGAACCATCTTTTTTAAGAGTGTAGCCCTCGGATTGTAACAGTGAATGCTCTTCTTTGAAGAGAGCTTTGGAAATGACTGCTGACTTACTATAATATTGGTGTTTATTGACGTTTATCGATATTATCATCAAGGTTTTCTAAGGAAATAAATGATTACTGCTCAATTATAAAGCATTAACTATAACATTAACTACATGTTACTCAGGTTGCCGAAGCCTTTAGCACAGCACCGTATTATATTGTGGAATATTTCAACAGCATGAATGTATAAATGACAATAAATGTAATTTTCGTTGGGGAGCCTTTCCTGTTTTATTGTATATAGTTGCTGACCATGAGGGCTCTTGACCCTTCAGATGTACACCAACTAGAGTCAGATTCAAAACCCAAACTACCAAAGCTGTTAATCAGCCTGTTAATCTGTATATCTGATACAACCATTTTGGGATACAGTACTGTGTAAAAGTCAGAGACTACACTGTATTCATTTAACTCCCATGAAGTACAAGGTACTCGTTTTTCAGATGTTTCTGAGGAGGTTAATTAGAAGATAATCCACTTGTGTAAGGAAGTCAAAGGAAAACTGGAGTTGCCAAAATGAATAAAAGCTACACAGAAAATGGGACTTCTAACAACCACCCGGGAGACCTGGGAGACCACCAACACTGTCCCCATCAGATAAACAGATAAACAGCTTTGCAAGATGAAACAACCTCAGAGTTCAGACCTCAACATCACTGAGTGTGTTTTGGATCACTCAGATTGAGAGAAGCAGAAAGTGCAACCAACTACTAAGACTGAACTTCAGAGGTCTGTGAGCTATACAACTTACTTAAAGGGTAAGTCCACTGATTTAAAAAAAATTCTACACAATTAAAGGGTTCAGATGGAAAGAAAGTCATTCAGAGTGGTTTGGTGTGAAACGCTCTGCTCTAGAGAAACGTGTCAAATCAGAATGGTGGTGATAGAAACCAGACGTCTGAAGAGTTCAAAGCCTCTGAAAGCTCCCTCACAGAAAGTTATTACATGAAATTATTAAATATGTACTGCCTGATGTCTGAAATATGGTTTTATGATAGTTTTGTGATAAAGGTTTGGCCTAAAATGTATTTCTAAGGCAAAATAGTCCCCAAAGAAAACTTATTTTCGCAGATTTCTGAGTATTATCAACATTACCATCATCAATAAAAACTCAGAAGGCCCATTTAGGTTCACTGGTGGTTTTGGATGGTTTTGGATGGTAAATAAAATGGGTATATTTGTGTTGTAGACAGTGTGACCCCAGGTTCCCATCACCACCACTGTAAAGAAATCAGAGTCTGTACGTTCTCTACAATGAACCATCTCACATTAAACCAGTATGAATGACTCTGTCCACATCTCACACAGAATTATTCAGAAATTTAAAAAAAAAATGATGGAATTCCCTTTTAAAGCCTGTTCTGGTGTAAATAAATGAAGGTTGTTTTCTGATATTTGCACAGTACTGTATGTAACAATGTAATAAGGTTTGGAAATGGCTCTAATTGGAGCTTATTGTGAAAATGCACAGTCTACCTGGAGCGAGGTCTGTCATGTGTGTGTCGTGTGGAGGTAGGCAGGGACGAAGGCACACAAAGCTGCTTGGCTCAGGTGCTTTCAGTCATCAGGGGACAGACTATCATATTCCCTTCAATCCAATTTGCTCTGCTGTGACGCTGGGGAGAGATTCCTGCAGGCTGAAATGCGACCCGAGGCCTGGCCAATAGCTATGTGGCCCAGCAGGATTAAGAGACTGCGGTACAGCAGCCGCAAATACACAGGGGGCTGCAGTGCATGCAGTTATTTGGGCACATCTACCTCACATCTACACTCAGTGGCCATTTTATCAGGAACACCCACCATGTAGGTACACAAGTAACTGTAAATGACTGTAGCCCATCTGTTGCTGCAGAATTTGTCAAGCAACATCAATGGAGAGGGGGCACCATAGGACCACCACTGACCAGAAATTATTTGGGTGGTGCTACGGACAGTGATTGTTCACCTCATTCTTAAAAAAGATGTTTTTTCAAGGGTTCCTTGGTAAAGGTATGGTTCTATTTAGAACCATGGGTTCTTTATAGAAGCATTTCATGCTCAAATGGTTAAATGCACAGTGAAGTGGTTCTTTGGATTGATGGAGAATGTGTTGTATATGGTTCTATACAGCACCAAAAAGGGTTGCCTAGTATCGTAACAATAGAAGAACACTTTTTGGTCCTATATGCCTTCACTGAGGAATGGTTCTATTTAGAACCATGAGTTCTGTATAGAACAGTTTCATGCATGGTGAAATGGTTCTTCAGATTGATGGAGAATGTGTTGTTTATGGTTCTATATAGCACCAAAAAGCGTTGCTGGATATCATAACAATAGAAGAACACTATTTGGTGCTATATCCCTTCACTGAAGAGTGGTTCAATTTAGAACCATGAGTTTTATATAGAACCGTTTCATGCTTAAATGTTTCTTTGCATGGTGAAGTGGTTCTTTGGATTGATGGAGAATGTGTTGTATATGGTTCTATATATAAAAGGGTTGCCTAGTATCAGAACAATAAAAGAGCACTTTTTGGTGCTCTATAGAACCAATTTTCAAAAAGGTTCTATATAGAACCATATACAACACATTCTCCATCAATCTGAAGAACCATTTCTCCATGCAAAGAACCATTTAAGCATGCAAAAAGATCTATACAACTCATGGATCTAAATTGAATCATTTCCTTTTCTAAAGAAAGCTTGAATTGAAGAGTGTATATTATATGGTAGGTGTTTCTGATAATATGGCCAATGTCTGTAAGTGCTATAGGTGCTTCTAATTACTGTTTATACATGCAAGTGCAGTGCTAAAAGTGCTCTGTTGAGGAACCGATTTGAACAACATGGCACAACAGACAGCAATTGCGATGTAACTCCTTGTTGTTCACGTTGCATTAATTGGATTTGAAGCCTTAAGGCTCACGGCCTCGTCTTGGCCTCAAAGGCGCAGTGAGGTGAGCTCAAGTGCAGGGGAATCCCTGTCATTGCTGGACGCAAGTCTAGACGACAGGTTTTGTCCCTGAAGACGGTCACTGAATGGGAACTTTGGACTTTTCTGATGCTTGTGGAGGACACCTTACACATCCTTCAGGTGGGGAGATTTGTGCATGCATAGGCTGGAATATAGTGAATTGATGGAGGTACAAATGCAGGACATGACGTCTGTATAATATGACAGTGCTGATATCCCAGCCCTCAAAATGTGATCTGTATTTTATACTTTCTGCTTGGCTAATACAGAACTGTGCAAAAGTCAGAGACCACCCTTCATTTATTCACTTTCTAATCAAAATAGCCATTAAGTAGAAGTTATTTTTCAGATGTTTCTGAGGGGGTTAGATATAAGATAATCCACTTGCATGGGGAAGGGGAACGTCAAAGTAGAAAATGGGACTAACAACCACGTGGAAGACCTGGTAGACCACCAGAACTGTCCCCATCAGAAAAACAGCTGGAAAATCAAGCTTCACTTATGCTTCAGATCTGAGGACTGGAATAAATGGTGGGAGGCCTCTGATTTTGCACAGTCCTGTACTTTATGTTGTTTTCAACATTGCATTTGCCAAACTTCACCATCTCAATCATTGCTTGTGTCCAGTTAGGGATAGTAGCTATCGAATACCAAAAGTGTGGCTAGCAAAAGAGAAGCTACAACAGGTAATGTCAGCAAAATCCTACAGGTAGTCCTCACCAATGCATGCCAAATATGTTTAAACACTGGGCCTAAAAGTAGGCTATACGATATTTCTGTTGAAGTCTTAAATACTGGGAATACTTGTGCTTGAAAGCCGGCACCTATTGCTGTAAGACTGGTTTAAGCAAGTTGCTTATTGGTTCTATAAAACCAATCAATACTGAGGTCTTTCTTTTGTTCTGATGTGTCCATAGTTTACATTTCAGACATATTTTAACCTCTTAAAATGGATATCTACGAATCTTCACTCTTAACCAGGGCTGTTGGGAGCTCTAAGCGACATCTTGGTTGGGGGCCAATCAGTACACCACCCACACCCACCCCCGCCAATCTTTTCAGGAGATTTCCTTTCAGTTTTACGAAGAAATCTGCTTTCCACACCTCCAAAGTTCAGTCTCAGAAGTTGGTTGAACTTTCTGCTCCTCACAATCCAAATAATCCCAAATTCAAATTTAGTCTCGTCTGTCCATAAAAGGGTCATTCTACAGAAACGTCCACTTTTTTATCTATCCATAGGAGTCACTGGTGTTACTGATGGTCATTATTGTTACACATAAGAAAGGGAACACCAGAGACATTTTTAATGAAAAATGCATTTTATAAAATGGCTGCTACAGAGCATCAAACCACATGTTGTCAATCATGGAACATCCACTAAAATATGTCATTTAATCCATTTGTATTCTATTTTTTCACAATGACCTAAGAATAAAGTCGGTCACACCAGTGACTTCAACTAAAAGCTTCATATGAAATCATGAGCTAAATGAGAAAATCTCTGATAACTGAAAGACACAGTGGACTCACCATGTGCTTTTCTTCATAGATCTTCAGAAAACAGGTAAAAGGAAGTCAAGTGATGTCATCAGTGTGATCTTTATTTCAAAATAAGAGATTTTTTTTACGCAGTAACACCAGTGACACGACTCCTGGGGACCAGAACTTTCATTATATATTTTATAATATTTATTTGTTTTCTTTATGTCATTTAAATCATATATTTCACAGTCATGTATAAATGATTGCAGTTAAAATAGCAGAAAATACATGTTTTTTACCTCATGACTGTGAGGACGAGCTCTTCTGTGGTGCTTTGAATTCTATATAATTGATTTAAAAACCAGTATTGCTAAATTGAGGCTCAAGAAGGTGTAATTGTTAAAATTGTTTTATTTTAAAATATAAATAAATTGTAACCCTAACATGTTTTTCAATTGTAATACATATCCATAAACACTAGGGATACAAAAATATTTCCATAGAATGACTCAAAAGCTTATTCCACATTACAGATGTCTGGTTTTGGTGTTCTAGTGCAACAAATGCATAATTGTGCAGCCCCCTGAAGACCAGGGGGCCTATACAACAGCCTATATATCACTTATAGCTAGAAACAGCCCCTGTATTAAATAAATAACTTGAATGTATGAGTTTTCTTTAAAGGTTACTGAGTAAATCACAGTAATAACTGAATAATAAGCCTCAAGATCAAAAAGTTGAAGGGGTTAATTGGTTTGGAGTGTATTAGTCTAGTTTGTGTGTCAACCAGTCACCCAGACTCCACACATACCCTGAGAAAGTGGTCTGGAGGAAAGTCAAGTCGCCATAATATGGAAGACGTTCAGCCGCTCGTTTGAGGAGCTTCATCATGATGAGTCCACTAGCCTTACTTGGTGATTCACTGACCTGCATGGCAGACATAAGGTAGCCAATAGTGGTGACAGCAGGAGACGACAGTAAAGGTCGAGTCCAGAAAGTATATTTCTCTGAGATTCTTCACGTAGAAAGACTGCGAGGCCTTTCAGAGACTGAGTGTTCTCTGAGGAACAGATGGAGTGAGAGGCAATGCTTGGAGAATGACTCAGCGCTGAGATGGGAACGTTTAATATGGGAGAACATCACACCTTCAGAGAGATGAGAAATATTTGTTGTCAGCATGTCCCAAGACCACCCCACCCCGCCAAACCTCCCTCTCCCTCTCATTCTCACTCTGTTGTGATTATATATTCATGTGAAAACCTTGTCAGACGCAGTTGTACAAAACTAGAACACTATATTGTAGGCCAAGCGAGATGGCAGCCTGTTGTGCGTTTGAGCAAGCGTGAGTGTGAAAATGTGCGTTTTTTAACAATCGGTTTGTCTGTTGAGCTCAGGGACGCGGGGTGGGGGGGGGGCTGCCAAGGGGGCTGCAGCAACCTCAGGTTTCAGGATTGTTTGACTTCTTCCTTTAACTTTTTTTTTTTTTAAATACTAAAATGGAAAAGTTGGAAATGTTTTGTTAATTTAAAAATAAGTTTCTATATCCTCTACAGAGAACACACTTCTGTATATTTTAATGCACAATTATTGATTTTTGCACACTTATTGCTGAATTTAACATACCGAGGGGACAAAATAAAACCTAAAGTTATGGCACATTTCATATTTCATGCTTAATTTTGT
This sequence comes from Colossoma macropomum, assembly GCF_904425465.1. Classification (NCBI taxonomy): domain Eukaryota; kingdom Metazoa; phylum Chordata; class Actinopteri; order Characiformes; family Serrasalmidae; genus Colossoma; species Colossoma macropomum. The sequence goes on from NW_023494804.1 coordinate 7,383,109, forward strand.
TTCTGGTGTAGTAAACTCAGCAAATAAATAGAAATTGTGCACTACAATTTGCAGAAAAATGCCATGTTTAAGTCTCTTCCCTGTAGAGAATGTGTACACTTATTTATCCTCACTTGTTGAGGCACCTCGGGGCTTTGGGTTCCTGGCAGTTAGAGGCTCCTTTGGACACCTGCATGGTCAGTAATCCATCCCTGATGCAAAGCTTATCCCCCCGTGCCCTCAGTAATGAGGCCTACATGTTACATGTCCATGTAGACATGTTACATATCACAATAGGCCTGTAAATATATGTTATACATATGTATATAAACATGTATGTGTACATATATACATATACACATACATATGCAAACACACACACACACACACACAGACATATATATATATATATATATATATATATATATATAGTTTATAGAGCAGTGGAAGAACACGTGATTGTGCAAAGCAACACTTCTTCATGTAGCCCTTCCTTCCTTCTTTGTCCGCAGCTGTTTGTTTTCCAGCCGCTGTAACGTACGGACTACATTACCCAGCGTGCATTGCGTGCCCTACGCCGTTTCTCCCAGCTGACAGTCGCGTTTATAATTAAATAAATAAATACAAAATAAATAAATAAGTAAATAGACCTCCATAAGCGCGAGCTGGCATGAGAGAGGGGGGCAGGACATCGAGAGGATCGCGCGAGCAGCACGGTCACACTGGACTCTCTGTCTATTCGTTTATTTATCTACTCGTTTTATTTTTGATTTTTTTTTTTTTTTGTTCTTTAATTTAATTTGTTTGAAGGGGTCCGGTGTTGAAACGTGTATTGTGCGCGCGCGCGTGTATCGTGCGAGTATGTGACCGCGTATGTGTGCGCGCGCGAGTGCGAGTGCGAGTGTGACGGCTCCGTGCATGCGCGTTTCGGGTGCGTTCTTCTCTTTTTTTTTCCTCGATGCTGAGGGATGCAGTGCGGCTCTGCTGAGCGCGGAGGGACGATGGTGGTGGAGAGCGATGAGCAGCGGCCGGACAGGGACGCCGCCGCCGCGGCCACGGCCACCGCCACCGCCACGGCCGCGCTGCACCAGTGCCAGCTCCTCCAGAACATGATCGAGATCTCCATCTCCAGCCTGCAGGGGCTGCGCACCAAATGCGCCGCCACCAACGACCTCACCCAGCACGAGATCCGCACCCTGGAGGTAAAGAGGTGGGGAGGGGGGAGAGAGGGGGGAAAGGGGCGGGGGGAGGGGGCAAATCAGAGCAGGGTGCAGGAGGCCCCTCTGTTTACCCCTGTCTATCTGCCCCATGCTGCCCTCAGCCCGGTGCACGGCTGCTGGGCTTGATTCAGAGCTGCTCGCCAGCTTGTTGTTCGAATATCCCCGTTCCACCTTAAATGGTGCAGCAGTTACATTATGAACCTGAGGCGCTAGGATGTAAATGCTGCACTATTTAAGGTGGAACGGGAAAATTCGAACAACAAGCTGGCGAATAGGAAACCAGCTTCAGCCTCGTTCCAATTTCTTTCCTATTTTCCGCCGCTGTTGTTGTTGTGGGGGGTTTTGCCCACCATGTGCACTGCAATTTGTGCTGTGGTCCTATTTTCTGCTGAACACACATTGCATTTGTGTTGAGGTGCTGCACACGTTGCAGTTGTGCCATGGTGTTATTCTCTGCTGCCGCTTAAAAAGCGATGGTTCTTCAAGGGTTCTTTAATGAAGGGCAAACCATTAGTTCTATATAGAACCATTCCATGCTTAGACGGTTCTTTGCATGGTGAAACGGGTTCTGTTCTGTATAGAACCTTTTTGAAAATGGTTCTCCATCAATCTGAAGACCCTTTTCACCATGCAAAGATCCAATTAAGCATGCAAATGGTTCATGGTTCTAAATAGAACCATTGCTTTTACTGAAGAACCATGTTTTTGGAGTGTGTAGTGCTGCACGACAGGGTGCATCGAACTGTGAATAATGGCACCAAGTAGGATAAATACATACACGAGGAGCCACCACAGCACACTAACCTTGTTCACATGGCAGTGTGTGTACCTGATGACTGGCACTATTTTTTCTTTCTTTAAGGCAGATCAATTTTTAAAATCAATTTCATTTAAGACCTGGGATATTTCTGCGTCGGGCTGTGTGTGATAGTGTTTGCGGTTCTTTAACAGGAAAAGAAAAATTCCTTGCCTTTTTTATTTGAAGAGTTTCGTGTGTAATATTATAAACTTTCAAGCAATACAAATTACTGCCCGGTCTGGACATACGGACACTTAGACTAAAACAGTGACATCACAAAAACACCACTTTAGCCCCGCCCACTCATGCTGAAGTTATAAGGAGTGTTTTAGCCCAGACTGCTTTTTAAATGAGGCGCGATACAGGGCGGCCAATCAAGGCAGAGCTCATTTACATACATCAGTCTTAAAGGTGGGGTATAATAGTAAACGATGAAATGGAATCGGTCATGTAAAAGTGAATTACTACATGAAATCAATGAAAGTGGATCTCTGACAATAGACTAAACAATAAATAGTGAGATAAAGGTCCATAGTCTTAGCAACCAGCTCGACTTTTTTTTAGGGGGGTGTGGCTTGGGGAGTGGTGGGGTTAATCGCTTTTGAGGCTATTTTAATTTTTTTCACATTAGGGTCACATGGTCACAGCTGAGGTGTATTTGTGGTGAGTGGGTAACTGTTGGGCTACCTGATCAATAATTAGTGAACTCATGGACTGAGTTGTGGACTGCTATTTTTAACGCCTACTGTGCTGGGATTGGCTGATAGCTTTAACTACTGGGTGAGGGAATAATGTTTACCGCCCACCATGTTTTGACACACTTTGCTGATGTACTAAAATGACCGTTTGTTATTGTACCATGGCCTATATTTGGATGAATGGCCCATATATTACATATGACTTGGTATCCTTCATTACATTATGTTTTTATATGTATATGATCTTAATACTAAGATATATATATATATATATGCTTGGGGGGGGCGTGTTAAAGGCAACCAGGTTTCTCAGCCAGGGCTCAGTTTCCCAAAAGGACCTTAGTATTAAGATCATTTCAACCCCTTTAATGGCCAGGGTCCGCTGGCAGGCCCGAAGTTTTATTACACACTTCTATATCCTAAGAATAGCTCAGCCAGTTTGCATTGTAGTCCCTGTAGTTACTAAATAATAAGCCTTAATATGTAATAAGCCTGGGATTTTAGGGAGTTAACTGTCAGAGAGAGTGTTTATTGTTATGCTCGCTCTGCCATCTAGGAATTTGTGCAAAGATGCTTTCGGAGCAACTTTACCCAAAAGGCCTGTATATTAAGAGAAGAGGTGAAGGACATTCTTACTGGACGGTTCCTACTTTTGGCGTTTTCAGCTTAACTGGGAAATCATGCGATGTGAAGTAGCCCCCTGTATGATATTCTTTGGGCCTGTGTAGATTATAATGTGTATCACTGAGCTGTCTTTGTGTTTGGGTCATAGCATCACGCCGTGCACATTTCTCTTTGTCCCTTTGGTCTGAGTCTCTAATCAGCAATCAGCAGACTAAATGTGCTGCTTCACTGGATTACAGGCTAAGCTGTCATGTCTTAGAGGGAAGGAGTTCTGGAGTTGTGGCTTTTTTGGTGCAAGAAATAATTACATCCTTTGCATCTATGCGTAGCCTGTATGATGAGGGCGACGTGCAGCTGGCTGGTACCTTTTACAAAGGCTTTAATCCCAGTTCACAAACAGATGCCTTCGTTTTTGAAGATCGCAGGATTGGCTCTGATGATCCTGCAAGACCGGATTCTACAAAACATGCACAGAGTTTTCCCTGTTTTGCTCCGTTCCGCGGCCTTGTCACGGTTTTAGCTCAGCGTTTTCTTGCGGTATTTTTAGAGGCCGAAGATCAAATGAACAGCTGGAATATTGTGCCACCAGCTAAGCTATTTCAGGACCATGAGCCAAACGGCTGCTTTCAGTTCTGCTTCCTGTTGAAGCAGGAAGTATCCCCCCAACCCCTCCCACCTGTAGTCCAGAGCCATTTGGGCCTTTGCAGCGTCAGGAAGCAGCGGGGTCATGACTGTTGAGGAATTGCCCCGTCAGCTTCCTTTTGGAGCCTCTCTGCGGCCGCTTTACCGGTCAGGCCTTTTTCCTCTTCTGCTCTCCAGTGCTACGAGGCTTCCTCTGCATCACACCATATTTGATTAGTCATAGTACAGCAGGGCTGCAGCACAATCGCTCATCGCTCCCTTCATTTACAGGTACAGGGCTCATTAGCGTGTGATGTGGGATGCGTTTTTTATTTTTGGCAGGCTCCTTCTGACGACGAGGAACGAGAACAAGGTGCTAAACAGAGTGTTCTGATTTCGATTCCTTCATAGCCAGATCGTCCATCGCTACCTTTTGGCTGGTTTCACTGGCAGCAAAGACAAAAACACTGTTTCTTCACCTTTTTACCCCTTTTGATAAATGAACGTATTGATATGAAACACATATCGAAATGATATTTGATGACACATCTACTGTACTTGGAAAGCAGCAGAAGGTTTAGGTGATGCTGGGTTACTGTGCTAAAATGTCTGCACTTTTTTTTTACATTTATAACCCTACAGATAGATTATTATGTTTTACATAGTCATATTGTATATCTTTGTTTTTTATATCATTTTTATTTTCATATTTTTATATATTTTTAATATTCTCTTTCCCTTTTTTATATTCTTATCTTTTTTTATGTATATTCTGATTTCCAGTTGCACTTTATATTGTGTATGGCTGTTTGTGTGACAGTAAAGCTTGATTTGATTTAATTAATCACTAATATTAATTAATGGGTAGTTCTGGTCCTAAACTCTCCATTGGCTGAGCTGCGCTCTAAGCTGTAGCAAAATACTCTGTATACGTGCACCCATGACTGCCTCGCTCACAATTCAACTCTGTATTAATGCACAAGACAATGCTAAAAACATTCTGTTGTGGATGGATATTATGCTTTGTATTGACAGATGAATTATGAACCCGGCTTTGTTTAAACTGAGAGGCTGATAATTTGTTTTCTTAACAATTCGGCTGAAGGATAGCAGGCTAAGCAAAAGGTAACAGGCTAAACCGCTCCTCCAGTGTTTGAGTTCACTGTAAAACTGCAAAATAAAAGTAAAGAATACGTTACTCTGTCTTACATTCTTCATGTCTGTCTTATGTTTAGCTGCCTTAAGTAATATCAAACCCGGTCTGGGGGAATTGATGTATGGCACTGTTAGCTTGATGCTAACACAACACAGGAAATAATGCGCTAGCGGAAAGAATCCTTTTTGCTGTGGTGGTAATTTCATGAGCAAAAACTTCATATAAGGCAAAGGTTTCTTCATTAAACACCGCTGTACTGTGATATTTTCATTATTATGTTCTTGTCCTACTTCAGGCATCCAAAATAGCTTGGCTACGATACCATACTTCAAACAAACTACACTTCTTGGTTTACATTTCATAGCTTTTATGATTATTGATTACACATAAATTAAAAACGAACATAGATTAGCATAGCTGGTCACCAGCAAAGCCAGCGATATGTTGTATTTTAGATGCTGGTATTCTGGTCAGCAGTAATGTTAATATGCTGATCACCAGCAAAACCAGCATATGTTGTGTTTTGGATATAGATATGCTGGTCAACCAGCATGGACAGGCTTGGTGACCAGCTAAACCTGCACCAGACCAGCATAAAGAAGCTTAGACTAGCATGAATACATACGGAAATCTGATACATGGCAGTATATGGATTTCAAATATATGACATATATTAGCATATATGGATTTCCCTTTTATCCAGCTTACATTAGTCACATATGGACATATATGTGACATATACACCTATTTGAAATGGGCCGTTTTCACATATTTCAGTCATATATCAACATATATGAACTAATTTAACAATATATGGTAGAAAGCATTATTCATATATGGATGGCATATATTGCTCATATATGTTAGCTTCATGTTATATAAGGTTTTTGGTATGTTACATATATTTCTGGTGTATTTCATTTTAATTTTCAGTTTCAATTGAAATTTCAATGTTTGTGTCAGACATATATGTGTGATTCATGCACTAGACATGCATGAGACAGACAGTAAATATGAGATCAATATATTATGCATGTGTTCACCCACCTTATATATATGTACATATACACAAGTGAGTGTTGTCCAGTTCCCATCGTGCCTTGTCATGCTAAAGACCAGCTCAGCCAGAGCTTCGAATGCTATCAGCAGTCAGAAATGACAGGTGGAAAAGCATTAGACGTCTCATAGGCTCCCGTCGGGACAGCCAAAGTGGTCATACGAGGGCCATTTAGGGAGGACAAAGTGGAGGCTCGTCGATTCTCATTCAGCGTTAACGGGCCCTAAACGGCCTGTTAATTCCCGCATTGAATAACAGAAGCTGAAGTGGTTGTCACACTCGTGATGCCCTCCCCCCACCCACCTGTCTCTCATTGACACCTGTACTTCAGCGCAATCAAGAGAGGCTTGAACTCGCATTAGATTCTCACAAAAAGCCTTTTGTTATTCCACTTCACGGCAGCGTCATAGCATGCTGTACTTGTGAGTGGATAATGGTGCTCCGGCTGGAGTACTGCGAGGTGGTGCTTCAGTTTTCACGCGCTAATCCCGGCCTGGCGCCAACCCTCGCACTTGTTCTTCTCGGCGTTTTTTCGCACTCGTTCTCTCGCTCTCTCTCCAGATCTCTCTTCATACCTGCCTTGTCTGTGTCTCCGTGTGAAGACCCCGCTTTGTCTGTTCGTCTGTGGATGGTAGAATTATAACCACTCAGGCATTCCTCTGTTTTTATAAAGCCTAAAAGGTTCGGAATCTCTTTGGAGCGAAGCTTGTGCACGCAGGGCCTGCCAGCTACTCCAGTATGTGTATTTCCCATGGCGCGTTCTGCTTATGACTGTAAGCAGACGTATTTGGACCCTTTTAGCATCAAGGTCTTGAATTTGTAAGAGCGATGAGTGTTACGCTGCTCTGGATAGGCTGATAGAAACTATTAAAATCCCGATGGAGTCTGCAGACCGACAGTAGCAGCAGAGGATCGGTGCAGACCACATTTGCATATTAGGAAGAGCTATACAGTTTACAGAATTAGCAAAAATGCTAATGCTTCTTCAGGATGCTGTCTGTATACTACACAGATACTTAGAGGTAGACAATCAGCCAGCACATGCTTTGCTTCTTTAGCTTAGCACTGGAACTACGTTGCCAACAAACACTAGAAGTGTGTCGCTGCACGGAGCAGGCCTCAAGTGGTCAAGGGAAGATGTACACAGTGCTTTTGAAGTGCATCTTACAACAGCGTGTGTGGCAGCCTTAGCAACATGTTGCCTCCTAATGTGAACGTGCAAGTTTATGTTCACATTAGGAGGCAACATGCAGGCACATGTCGCTATTGTCGCCCCAGGTTTGTCTCTTTTTGGCACATATGGGTGTGTACACTGTCCAGCTTCTGACAGGAGTGTATAACTAATCTACACTCTTTAAAAAGATGATTCTTCAAGGGCTCTTTGGTAAAGAAACATGGTTCTATGTAGAACCATGAACACTTACAGAACCCTTTGCATGATTAAAGGGTTCTTTGCATCATGAAATAGTTATTCCGATTGTTGGATAATGTGCTGTAGACGGTTCTGTATAGAACCCTTTTCAAAAAGGCCCTATGTAGAACCATCTGTAGCACATTCATGCACATTTTCCATCAATCTGAAGAACCCTTTCATGTTGTGATTCATTATATGCAGAACCACTTTACTAAAGAACCCTTGAAGAACCATCTTTTTTAAGAGTGATGTACAGTTGTAAGCAAAAGAGTGGATGTCCCTGGTCAAATGACATGTTTTGTTGATTTTATAAGTGAACACATCCTCTACAGAGAACACACTTATGCACATTTTAATGTACAATTGCTGTTAGACATATTGGGGAATTAGTAAATCATGAAAGGTGGCCTGTGCAAAAGTTATGACACACTTTATATTTTATGTTTTTTTTATGTTCAACTCAGCAAATAACTTTTAATTGTGCATTAAAATGTGCAGTAATATACCATGTTTAAGTGTGTTCTCTGTTTATGTGTTTACTTCCACTTTGAAAAGCAACAAAGCATGTCATTTGACTGCGGGTGTTCAAAGTTTTGCACACAGCTGTGTGTAGAACTAAGTTTACAAGCAATGGGTTATGAGTTTACCTTGTTTTTGCGCTACGATGTTGGGAGTAGATTCACCGTGTCTTACTTCATTTGCATAAAGCTGTCAACATGAATTTTTTGCGGTGTTGCTTGTTGCTCATTGCTAAAGGTACAAGTTGCCTACTGCTATAGGAAATGACTGGTCTCCTGTCGCTCTGTCGCCTGTTACTGTGAATGCAGGGTGAGCGTCTGTATGTGGGTCCACGATTCAGTTCTAACTACATATTAGTTTCATGATACTTACTGTCGTTTATATCAGTCTTGAGATTAAGGAATAAGTAATAAACCTGTAGTAAAATGAGTAAAGAAGTGCAAGTAAATGTTATGCATAACGTATGTATTGTTCTAGATGAGATAAATGAGAAGAGTAACACTAAGGGTCGGTTTCCTGAACAGGGATTAGGCCAAATCCTGGACAGAACTGCAATGCTGATGGAAAAAATTGGAAATTTTAGTCATTTTTAGGCTTAATTTGGGTGTGGAAAACCATCTCTAAGTGTAACTAAAGAAGTACAAATATAGTACTGTTGACCGATATAGTGCCCAGGTTACACAGCTGAGAACCATCCATACTTAAAAAAGTAATGTCCAGTATTAAAAAGTAACATATTCTATGTGTATATTGGAACATTTAACCATAACAGATTCATAGCAGAGGTCAATACCTCCTTCATAATAACACGACTCCGGTGTGCAACTTGATGGATGAGCCTTGTGACCCAGTTTATACGGTGAGAACTTTGCTCTGTGTCTTGTTACGGCCGTGTGAACTGGTGCTTCGCTCTTTTACGAGCGACGGGGGCAGAGATTCAGCAGCAGCTTTTGCAGATTTGGGCCCTTATCGCCCGCCACGCTCCTCCTGGTGCTGGAGAAGAGTTTTTGTGGTGCGCTCGTGGCGTGTGCTATTGTGGCTGCGTCTATATTTAGCTCGTCTTTCTTCCTACGCATTTTCAGGCTTGATTGTTAAATAAGAAAATCGCATGACGTACAAAGAGAGAGAGAGGAAAGAGGACGGGGCGAGGAGGAACGGCCAACCAGCTGTGCGGGGGGGTGGGGCTCCCAACAGGCCGTTGGGTTGGGGGGGTGGACAGTGGAGCAGGTGATTGCAGCACTAACATCCCCCCGACACCCCCCCCCCTTTTTCCTTCTGTGGTGAGCTGTAACTGAAGGTCTATTTTTTCCACTGCATTGCTATATTGGACGTGCATCGCTGTAGACGGATACAGAGGAGTCCTCTATTATTGAAGAGCACTTTCTGGCTTTTTCTCGCAGTGGTTAATGGAGTGATCGTAGAATATTAGGCAACTGATCATTGGTTCTGTACTGTATTGGGGTTATTAGGTCAGTCGTATTGGCCTTGTGTTGAATCGTTGTGGTTATGAATGCGTTTGTGTGTTGAAAAACATTTTGATGCTGAAATATTCAATGCTCAGTGTTCATAAATCCTCAAATATTTAGCATTTATGTCAAGAAATTTGGACTCTTTAACGGGGCTGGTTTTTTGAGATCCAGAGAAGATGCAGAATGTCAATATGCCAATAACAAGCCCTGTAAAACCAGTAAAACTGTGTGTCTCAAGTTATAGCTGTGTAGTTACCAATCTTTATAGTTGACTTAGAGCATAAGGTGCTCAGAAGAGGCGTAAGGAGACGTGAGGAGGATTACTGGAAGCCACTTTAGTGATGCCCGCGCCCTCACTCCAGGGTCAGCCAGTTCCCTTGATGATGGAGAAGAGGTCAGCTGGCCATTGTTTCTGACCGCATCCTCCCTGGCAGGGTAGGGCTAGGGCTTCAGATCCAGCATTTCGCGTGACCCGGCTCATCCTCGAGCTGGGTTGCGTACTAAAGACAAAATTTCACAATGCTATTGCAGTGCCACATGCAGTGACTTCACCTAGCATGGCATTCAGTGTATTCAGTTTCCCATTACCCCAGCCAGTCAGCCAAGGCATGTCTGGAGCTACGATGCTAATGTAGCTAACAGGTTATGCAAGCTTAGACTCCACTAATTTGAAATTTCTTAACAATTCAGTCTGAAACAGATGATTTAGCTGTGCGGGTTGCACTACGCTAACTGGTGTAGCATATACTTGTTAGCAACATTAGCCTCTGCTAGCGCCATTGCTGGGCTAAAGAAGCAAACTGATTGACTAAGAGGAGAATCATGGCAATGTTTTCTAGTCACACAGAAATGGAATGCAAGCTAATTTTATTAGCCATGCTTAAAAAGTCATTCCACCAATTTTTTAAATCAATAATTCAGTCCTTGAATGTGAACAGAGTGTTACAGAGTGGTTTGATGAGAAATGCTTCATTGTAGAGAAACATACTCAGATTTCTTTCTAGTGGTGGTGATAGGAACCAGGGGTCGCCATGTCTACAACACAAACATAGCCATTAATTTACCATCCAAAACCACCAGTGAACCTACACGTGTCTTTTGAGTTATATATAATGTCGATCACTGTAAAATATTGGTAAAACTGAAAAAAGTACCTTTTCTTTAGGGACTGTTTTGCCTTACAACACCCTGCACGTATCCCTCCACCATGAATGGATTAAAATAAATGGATTAAAATACATTTTGAGCCAAAACGTTATCACAAACCTACCATAAAACATTGTGTTAGACATCAGTATATATCAAGTCATTTCATATAACAACTTTCAGGGCGCTTTCAGATGCATTAAACTCTTCAGATGCCTGGTGAACGGCAAGTTTCTCTAGAACGAAACGTTTCACACCAAACCACTCTGAATGACTTTATTTACATCCGTTTAATTATGTTAAACTGTGAGTTCCCCTTTAAGACCCCCTCCCCCATTCTCCCACCTGAGCTTGCTTAGTCAGCAGTGTTTCAGGATATGATGCTGTTCGGGCGCATTACCACCACCTGCATACATGATCAGACAAAGAATCTGATGTTAGCCTGCTTTGCTGGCCCTCAGGGCTGGTCGTTCCACCACAGCCTGCCACGGTGCAGCATTTTGATCAACGTTCTAATGCTAATGGACAGAACACATGCTTTCACTCGATAAGGACGGATAAGACCAAAGGCGCAAACCCAGGGCTTCCATATTCCACATGCCTGACTTGCCCCCTTGGTGATCAGAGCCTTGTCCCTTCGCTACATGTCATGTCAGGGACTCACATGGAGGGTGAATTCTAATTTCAAGTGCAGAAGTAGTGACCGAAGGACATGTGTTCATACATGATGTGACACATGTCATGGTATGCATGTAATATGTGCTTGCAAACGTCTGTGATGTGCAGCACTGGTCAGGGGGGTCTATGAGGAGCGGGTGGGTTAGCAACGGCAGCTGTGGCCTCCTTCTTTCTTCTCCTCCCAAATGTAATCAGTCAGCCAAGACATGTTTGTTTGCTAGTCCTCCTTAGCAACTTACATTGCACCTGTGGTAACTTTAGCACTAGCTTTAGTGTTAGCTCATCTGGATGGGTAGCTTCCATTGCTCAAACGAAAACCGCTTGCTTGAACGTCCAGTTTTTCTGGTTTGACTGAGGTAAACATGGGTTCTGGGAATTTAAAACGCTTAAATTTGCCCGTTTCTACATTTTGTCTATCCTTCTATCCCCCCTGATAGAAAAAACAGCAAAGACTAGCATAGCTGGCCACCAACGAAGCATAATGTTGTGTTTTAGCTGCTGGTGTGCTGGTGTTGCGAAACCCAGACTAGCACAAACCAGCATAAACCAGCATGGAATTCATTCAGCAGGGATGTCTGTAGTGAAAAGTATTTTCAAACCTGTTCCTCTGTGTACTGTATACATTTTAGCTTGTTAGCACAAGTGCTATTGATGCTATCAGGTGCGGTATCCAGATAAAGCTCCCACAACCTAGGCGAATGTTAGCCAGCTAGCCATCTAGCTGAAGTCTTGGTGAGCTGGAGCACATAAATGTCAGTCAATTAAACGGTTGAGGTTGGGGTTGTGGCAAGTTACTTCCCTAGCTATGCTAGCTAGCGCATTGCTGCATCAAAATCCATCAGATAGCAGGGTAGCAGGCCACTGATGGCCAGCCCGCGGGTAGTTAAGCAGAGCAATAGACAAAATACCAATTTTCATTGCTCATTTTCCACTTACAGTCCAGTTTACTTATTCCTTTGTTTCTTTCTTACTTTCTTTCATTGCCCTTTGTAAATTAGTAACTAATTTTAACAGCAATATTACAAATAAAGCCAGTTAAACAGCTGTAACCAATCTAGCACAGTGTCCACAACAGCATTTTCAACAAAATAATTTTATATAAGGCCTAGAGTCATTTTTTTTCTCTCAGTTTGTAATAGTTGTCATATTTGATTCCTCAAAATAAAAGCCTGTGTGCATTTAAAATGTGTATTAATGCAATTGTAGACCAGGACATTTATCTGGGTGGTCTGAGGGTGGACTTTATCAAGCCAGCGGACCAATATATGCTTGCTATATGGGAAGTGTTAATGCTGCTTTAAGTGCAAGTGAGGTGGTAGTTTTTTTCTGAGGAGGAACTCGTCCACCCGACTCGCGGGTTCATGTGGTTTATGCGAGAGATAAACGGAACATTGAGGTTGTGAAATGGATGTTGTAGTTCATGAGCTGGTTGGCAGCTGTCTGTTTTGGCCTGTTGGCCTGGTGTTTTTGAACTGAAATGAGGCAGAAAGAAAGTGTGAGTTAACAATTCCAGTTTATCTAGTTTGCTTTCTCTCAGATTGTTAACGTCTATTTTCTGCTATACTAAAAGTAGCACTGACTTCACACGGTCTGACTTCGAAGGACGTCCATGTGTTGCCTCCTGGTGCGAAACTTGATTTTCCAATGAAACTAAGACCACTTAAAAACAGCATTTTAACTTTGTTTGCCCCCTTTCACCCAGTTCTTCAATGGTCAGGACCCACCACAGAGCAGGGATTATGTGGTTGGTGGACTATTCTCAGTCCAGCAGTGACACTGAGGTGAACTCCAGCAGCACTGCTGTGTCTGATCCACTCGTACCAGCACAACACACACTAACACACCACCACCACGTAAGTGTCACTGCAGTAATGAGAATGATCCACCACCCAAATAGTACCTGCTCTGTGGTGGTCCTGACCACTGAAGAACAGGGTAAAAGGGGGCTAACAAAGTATGCAGAGAAACAGATGGACTACAGTCTGTAACTGTAGAACTACAAAGTGCACCTATATAGTAAGTGGAGCTGATAAAATGGACAGTGAGTGTAGAAACAAGCAGGTGGTTTTAATTCAACCTATTAAGCATAAAACTTCGACTGAAAAGGTTATGAAAAACATTCATCCAGTCAGTGGTGTTCAAACTTTTGCCTGGTAGCAGCAGGTTTGTGTTTGTGGGTTATAAATAGGATTTTTCTCTCGTCAGAGCCAGTGCTATTCGTGGGCGCCGGGCTGATGCTCGGTGCGGTGCTAAGTCACGTTTTGCTCTTAAAGATGTGACGTCTGAGCTCGTGTTCTTCCTGCAGCTCGGAGGAGCTGGGTGTGGTCATGCCCTTTAGCTGTCAGTCTCGTCTGCGGACGTCACAGACGCGTTGCCATGGCAGCGTGGTGCCTGTGTTTACCTCCATCTGCATGGGCAGGCTGATGTTACCATAACAGACGGACTCAGCGATGCGGCTCGCCAGCTTTAGCTTTTGTTCTCTTCACGCAGGTGGACGTTTCCATCCCTCTGCAGTGCATGGTGAGAGGATTTCATGGTGGGCACTCTGGGACCCTCAAGAGTCAAGTTTCTCAAAGCCATCTTCATTTTCAGACTGTAGTCTAACTTTTAACAAGGCCATGTGTGTTGTATGTACATTGAAGCCCTATTATACAGTAAAGAAGCTGTAAGGTTGAATATTCCTGTATGTGCCTTATAAGGTCGTCGTCTCATAAGCTGGAGATGTTTTCTGTTTTCTATCTGTGGGAAAATCCCACTCTGAAAAGAAAAACGCCACTGAAGACCCATGAGTGTGGTTGCTAGGAAACCTGACGTCACGCTTGCACCAGTGTATTGTTCTCTGCGATGGCTGCGTGATCCCCTAACTACCTGCAGAGTCTCTGTTCGTGTTCATGAGAAACCCAGCTAAACACTGTGACTGACCGCGCAGCAGAATGCCTCCACCAGCGCGCCGATGCTGAGGCTCATTTTTAGAAAGCTGTTGAATTGGATGACGTGGGTGTCTTTTTTTTTTTGGCCTCTCTCCCTGTGCATGTGTTGATCAATAGTGATATGAACGGAATAAGGTTTCGCAGAGCTCTTTAGGTGGGTGTCAGGACTATTCATGGCTGTGGTGGGTGCAGGAGGGATGAGCTCCATCCTGCATAAACATCATCACTGTTTATGGAGGATGAAGGACAAATTGAGGCCAAGAAAGGCACGACAATGGAGCAGCTACTGAACATGCAAAGGGTTAAGTGTTTGCATCAGTGCTAAGTCATGCAGTTAGATGTGCTGCTTGCTAAGTTGGCACTCTAGCCTTCTGTTCCGTTGTTGGACAGAGACATAGCGAAAAGTGGATTGATGATGAGTAAGACATGTTGAGGGACGGTCTCAAAATGGGCCTTCCTTACTGAACTACTGTGGACAGTGTCTTTCATTTGAGTCAGTGCAACTCATAGAATCTATCTCCTTGTAGCGACTTGAAGAAATTTTCACGATACATGATACTGTCCAAGTCAGAGACCACCTTTCATTTATTTCAGTTCCAGTCAGAACGGCTGTTACGTACAAGTTGGTCATTTTTCAGAAGCAGGAAAAAAAGCAGAAATCATTTTTTCAATGTTTAGTGTCCACTTTTTGCCTTTATTACAGCTTCCATTCTTTTCAGGAGACTCGCTTTCAGCTTTTCAAAGAAATCTGCAGGAGTATTTTTCCACTGCTCCAAAGTTCAGTCTTAGAAGTTGATTGCATCACGCCATCCATGTAATTCAGCTTCGGTTTATTTCCTCACAAATGAATAACTTGCATATAATGGCTGTTATGACTGTAAATTTAATAAATGAAAGGCAGTCTCCGACTTTTGCACTGGAAGTTTTGCTAAGTTGGAGCAGATAAAATGTACCAGTAGTGCTTAATTTCATAAAATACTACTAAAACTATGGATATAATGATTTTATTGTTTTTAGAACATTTTACATACTGCACTACATTAAATCAGGTCCTAATTAAGCTCTCTTGGTAATAAAACATGCAGTTGGTCAGTGTTCTTTAAGTATTTATTAGTAAGCTTATTGTGGCATATTGTAATTTGTCACGATAATGATACATATCACCACATTGCCCACCCTTACTAGGCTCTGCATCACGAAGTGCTGCACTTCATTACAAGTGATGGGTTTCATGATCTTATGTGTTGGGAATGGATCATTCCTGACATTTTTGATATTATTCTTATTATTTGTGAACCATTATTCTTGGAATTGCCCTCATAAAGACAGTAATTTATTGGATTTGATGAAGTTGTTTTACATGGCTTTATCATAAATCATATGTGCAGCCTAGATCAGGTCCCCTACCAAAATAAAAGTAAAAAAAACAGTTTATCTTCTTAATGTCTACTGCGGGCCAAACCCTAAAGTCAATGTTAGCAGAGATAACACAGAGAAAAACAAAAGCACGTAAAACCGGGCGTTGCTCTGCTTTCTTTGGAGCCGTGAGCTGGTTTAACCGCTGCGCATCGTGACCGGTGGTGGGGGAGGATTTGTATTTGTCTGACATATTGACTTAATGCTTCAGTACTCCTGTCGTTGCACTTTGGCAAAGTTCAGGCGAGAGCGTGTTTAGAAAAAGTCAGGCAGAGTCCAAAGACTTTGGATCAACATGAAGACACCATGCGACTGTTAGCTGTTCTGACCACCTGCTGGAAGAACAGGCCTGCGTAAGGAGATTTTTTCTTTGATGAAAACTCTTTACACGCTGGCAGTCATAAGCCAAAGCATTTACTCGCTTAGATCCACGTTCTGGATCTGCTGTCGCTCTTTTTGTAAGCTCCAAGGTTACTATGAGCGGCTGAGGCCTTGTGGTTTTTGCACATAGTGGCGGAAGGCTGCTCTTATTATTAGCGCACCAAACTGAAAAGCTCTTATTCATAAAAGAATAAAAAGGGAAAATATCTCCCTCCTCAGCTCGTTGACACACATTTTACCGCCGGCGCGGACAGGGATGCCTTTCCCTTGACTCAAATGAAAGGAAATTGAGCTTTATTGAGTGGGGCAATCAATGTCCTCTGCGTAATTAGGATTAGCCGTTAGCCACGAAGCTGAGGTAAATTGTTTACGACCCTTTGCCCCTGTCGTGAGGTGCTTTCCGTCCCCTGACTGGACCTACACGTGACCTCTGACCTTCGTCTGCCACCTCCTGTCGGCGAAGCGCTTGCCTTTAGCATGCAGCGCTTTTGTTAGCTGCCGAGCTGCCGCCCCCGTGCGCTCAAGGCCGCGTGCTTTCAAAAGGGTATAGCGTACGCGCGGATGAGCTGCGAAAGGCCACTTGACTCTCTTTTCGAGGCACTCGAAAGGTGGCTGGTGAGCGACTGCTCTCAGGGACACCTTCACAGCCCACGGCCGACTGGTAGAGGGATATAATAGCAAGCACTCAGTCCTTTTCTCTGCTATGAGCTATGCTACGTTCAGTGCACGCAAAGGGATATTCTTGGTGTAACTTGATATAGCTGAGGCCTGCTATTTTAAGAGACAAGGAAATGCTTTGTCTGTCCATCCCTTTGTCTGTCCACTCTTGTTAATTAGGGGTGGGTGATACTGTCAAAATTCATATCATGATATATTTGTCCATAGATTATTATTAAATGCATTTCCCGATGTTTTGTTTTTAGCTTTCTTACCTAGTCTCTTAGCTTCCTTCGAAACATGAAGACAACAAAGAGGGGGTATTTTTAGTTGGTGGACTATTCTCAGCACTTATAAATAGGACTGAGGTGTTTAAAATCTTCAGCAACACTACTGTGTCTGATCCACTCGTACCAGTGCAACACACACTAACACACCACCACCACGTCAGTGTTACTGCAGTGCTGAGAATGATCCACCACCCAAATAGTACCTGCTCTGTGGTGGTCCTGTAGGGGTCCTGACCACTGAAGAACAGGGTAAAAGAGGGCTAACAAAGTATGCAGAGAAACAGATGGACTACAGTCTGTAACTGTAGAACTACAAAGTGCACCTATATAGTAAGTGGAGCTGATAAAATGGACAATGAGCGTAGAAACAAGGACGTTTTAATGTTATGGCTGATCTGTGTATGTAAAGCATATGAAATAAACTGTACTGTGCAAGAGGCACCAAAATTCTGTTTATCTGATCAGTAATCATTTATTATTTAGAAACAACTAATATCACAATATAAATATATACTGTAAGTAGTACTTTTATGTATGTCATTGTGTTTCCAAACCCCTCTTTGTGGCAGCCAGGTATTATTTGTAATCATCCAACACCTGGTTTGGCTCAATCAGTCCTTTATTGTGATAAATCAAGAATGCTGGTAATAGAATTTAACAAATCTATGTGATAGCTGGGGAATTTAAGAGAAATCTGGAATCAAACTTTGTTTTTCAAACTAGCTCACAAAATATCGACTACTTTTTTGATAATAATACATTCTTGTTACTGTGTAGTATATTACTGTTTATTTGCTTCTAATGATATAAGCTGTTTTTACACTTATTGCAAAGATAAATGTTTTAAACAATGCACTTAAGCACTTGCACAGTACTATGCATAAGAATGTTTATTAAAATAATTTATATAATAGATAAAAGAATATATATGGAAGTAGCTAGCTAGCTAACTCCCCAAACCTCCCCAAAGCCTTCCCAAGAGGAGCCTGGCCACTTCCAGTTCCTCCCATTATACCAAAAACACGACTGCAAAATGCTAGAGGGTATGTGCAAATGTTGATTCAAATATTGAAATATTGTTATATCTGTAAAGTCTTTCAGACAGGAATTTCCTTTGATTTAAAAAAATAGATCTTTCCATTTTTCTACAGTAGCATTACTGATATTTAATGCTGATTGGTTGGTGAGCAGATCACCTTGTTGGCTGTAGATGCTCTTTGTTTTATCAGAAAAAACAAGTTTCCCATCAGGAACCACCCCCACCACCTTCAGGAGGAGAACAGGAGCAGTAGCAAATTTTCTAGACGTACCTAGTTAGTGACAGTTTTCCTCCTCACTCTCAGCCAGTTTGTGCTGTTGCAAGTGAATGGCTAGACTTCTCTCTTGCTCTAGCAACTGTTCAAAGTGCAAGTGCTAAAACCCAATTGAGGAACTAAATGGCGTAATAAAAATGTTTGATTTTGATAATTATCTTCACTGTTTCATTGCCTTTGCCTGCTGTCTGTATGTATCTGCTCTGTTGTGTCCTAAGCACGCCTTTAGTAGTCCTAAGCATGCCTTTAGGCACAGCTGGAGAGGACAGAAAACGTTCTGTCCTCTCCAGCTGTGCCTAGTGGAAGAACATTCTGGATGTAGTTTATTCCGTTGGGGTTTTTCTCCTGAAGTTTGTATGATGGAGTGACGGACCCAGCATGGCTGGATGCCGCTGGGCGCTGCGTCCGAGACTGCGGCGCACTCATTAATGCTGGGATTAGACGAGGCAGGATGAGGAGGAGGGCTGGCCGGTGGGTGGAGGTGTGAAAAGGATGACTGGCTTTATGGCCGCCGGCCTCTTGGTAACAGGGCTCGTCCGTGCGTCAATGAGCTGACGGCCTGGCTGCCTCTGAAAGGGCCCCGTCTCAACAGGCCAAAACCCCCCCTCTCTCCCTCCCTCCTTCGTCCTCACTGGCTGGGGGGGCTGCTCACCCCTCCACCCCTCTGCTCCTCCCTGCGTCATCAGCTGCTACAGCTCGGCGCTGAGGTGTCTGCATGACCTGTCCTCGTTAAAAATGGAGAGACAGAGGGGGAGAGAGGGAGGGAGAGAGGGAGAGAAAGGAGATGAGAGGGAAAAGAGAAAAAAGAGAGAGGGGGGAGAAAGAGAGAGATGAAGGAACCCCACAACCTGGAGCTCCAATGATATGAGCCATGTCTCTCTCTCTCTCTCTCTCTTTTCCCCTCTCTCTTGCAGCGCTCTGGTCAGCATTCTCCACAGAGCTGGAAAATTCCTCCCCTGCTAGCCAGCGCTGTTTGTTTGTGGAGGATCGGGGGAGCTGCCTCGCAGAACATTCCCTCCCGTGTCGTGTTTGTTATTCGAAAAGATCCTGATATGTTGCCAGGGGAGTGGGGGCGAAAAAAAAGAACCATGCAGTCCTTAGAGGACATATCAATGTGTCTCACAATTGGGACGAGGGTATCGAGAAGACCACAGGTCGTAGTGTTAGCATAAAGATATGTAATGGGCACTTTCTCTTGGGTCCACTATGCATTTTTTAAAGTTTGTTCCTGAGATTTTCCTCTATGGAGCCATTTCATTTGCAGCACTGTACAAAAGTCACAACCCACCCGTCATTTATTTAATATCCAGTCAAAACAGCCATTAAGCACAAGTTATTCATTTTTCAGATGGTATTTCTGAGGAGAAATATCACCTGATTATCTTAGAAATTATATTTCTAAGATAATCCTTTTGCATAAGGAAAATAAGTCAAAAACATGCGTTTCCATAACTGGAATTCGAAAATGATTAAAAGCCACAGAGAAAATGTGACTCTTAACAACCACCTGGAAGACCTGGTAGACACCAACACTGTCCCCATCAGATAAACAGCACTTACAGCTTTCATCTTTGAGAGACAGGAGAAAATCAAGCTGCTTCAGATCTGAAAACATCCACAGCCATGCTTCCACTGTGAGAGGACAACTCAGCACTATGGGTCTGAAAGGATGTGTAGCTGTTCAAGAGCGTCACTGGGAAAAGGAAGTAGACGAGAAAGAACAGCACATCTGAGATGTGGAGTGAAGTTTAATGAGCTTAGGGCTTTAGATTTGTAGTTGAGGTTACTTGGATCACGAGAAGCAGAAAATACAACCAACTTCTAAGACTGAACTTTAGACGTGTGGGAAATATCCCTGCAGATTTCTTTGAAAAACTGAAAGTGAGCCCCCTGAAAAGAATGGAAGCTGTAATAAAGGAGAAAAAGTGGACACTCTTCATACAAAAACATCTTGTATTTACTTGTTGAGTGCGGTTTTGGTGCAGTTTTCTATAAAATATACATTTTCCTGATGCTGAAAAGTGAATAAATTGTCCTTAATGACTGTTTTGACTGAAAAGTACATAAACAAATGGTGGTCTCTGACTTTTGCACAGTACTGTGTCTTGAGGTGGAGACTGTATTTGACCTCGTATTTGGTCTCATCCATTTGAACTGCCCTTTACAGAAAGGTAGCACAGAGCAGAATGCAAACAAAGCCTGCTGGTCCACCCCTGCTCTAGGCTGTTGTCCTACCATGTCCGTTTTTCCAGCGCTCTTTAGGCCTGTCTGTTAGCCTCGCTGTGAACCCGGCGTCTTCCACAGCGCTGATGTCACGGTGCCCCTGCCGTCACTGTAGCTGCAATGTGCCGATGACACTCGGTTGCCATGCCAGCAGCACAGACGCCCCCCAAGAGGAGGTCTGCTCGCTGTTCCCTTCCATATAATAACAGCTATTTATATCTATTTGACGGCCCTGCTCGCTGGAGGGGAAGTCAGGGGAAAAAGAAAGAGCAGGAGATCGTGGGGGGGGGCAGAAGAAATCTAGTCAGATTGGAAATACTGTGCTAGAATTTGGACCTGGGTTAGATTAGATATGGTCATATGATGGGTTTGGCTGTAGTTAATTTTGTGGGGTATGGGAGTAATTAGGTCTGAATGACATAGACAAAAATATATTGCCATCATTTTTTAATCAAAATCTATTCATTATGTTCCTACTGTTATTTGTATGTTTTCTTCTGTCTGTATAACTCTCTGTCAGTGAGAATTCCATTGCAGTAGTGGTACATGTATTGTGTTTAGTATATTCCTGATGGTATATTAAAGAGGAATTCTGAGTTTTTGACATTTCTGCATAATTTAATCTTCAAAATGTATGCATAGTGGTTTGATAGGAAATGCAGAGTGGTTTGACAGGAAATGTACCATTTTGGAGAAAGAGTCAGAGTTGTTTACAGTGGTGGTGATGGGAACCAGACGTCCAAAGAGTTCAATGCCTCTAAAAGCTACCTCTGAGAAAGTTAATACACAACATAGGTACAAATATGTTTCCTGGTGCCAGAGATATTTTTAAGACAAGGTTTTGGCCTAAAATATATTTTTAAAATGCATTAATGCAAGACATTGTAAGGCAAAATAGTCCCCAAAGAAAACTTATTATTTTCAAATTTATGACTATTTTACCATCATCAACATTACATATAAAAACATAGAAGACATTTAGGTTCACTGCTGGTTTTGGATAATAAATAAAATGGGTGTATTTGTATTGTAGGCATCGTGACATTTGGTTCCTATCACCACCACTGTAAAGTGATTCTCTACAGTGCACCATTTCTCATCAGCATTGTTTTGAGGTTAGGGTATCTTCAGCATCACAGATAGTTTAGAAAAGCAGTGTACCTGTTGAATTAGCCCTTAGATTAGCACGGACAAATGCCCACTTGCCACTATCCCTCTCACACTGCTTGAGGAGCCGTCCTTCCTCGGTCACCTGCATCAGAAGGCACTGGGCCTGGTCCCTGCAACAAGCCGAACACCAGCTATTACTGGTAGCATTAAAGACTTGTGTTTGTTGAACTCCAGCAGAATCTGACAGCTGTAGATATAAGCACAAGTGTACAGGAGGCACATATGAGACAAATAACTTGAGGAACTTGGACATGGTGCAACATTTAGTACCGCTTTTGCTGATCCAGAGTAGCCACTGTATGCAAAAGTATGGGCACCCCTCTCAAATTACATGTTTTGTTGATTTTCTCAGTGAAAATAAAAAAAAGTGGCCTCTGTAAAAGTTATGGTACATTTTATATTTTATACTTTATAGTTTTCCAATATGTTAAACTCATAAACTCTAATTGTGCACAAAATTTGCAGAAAAAGTATATTTAAGTTTGTTTTGTAGAGTGTGTTATTTTCCCTTCATTTAATTTGAGTGGGGTGTTCAAAATTTTGCATACAACTGTCTTGTTCAGCTCTGTTTTTTTACTATTTTGCATAATGCAGTTGCTAAATTCGGTTCTTATTAAAAGTGAGGGGGCATAGCGATAATAAGGGACTCAGAATAATACGCCACTGTAAACCTACGAAAATAGCATCACTTAACGATGCCGTGATATAAATTTTTGGCCACCACCCACTACTACCTAAATGCATTGTTATGCCAAGTGCACACAGTGTACCATTAGACGTGGCCCATTAAAGCTCTGATAGTTATCTTTTTTCGCCTGGTGTTTGTGTGTACCCGTTTGTGTGGCACGTCAGAGATGGAAAATAAGCCATAAAAGCCAATTACATAAGGCCGTCTCTGCAGAGGTGTGTCTGACCGCACAGCAGTGCCCTCAGGACTGAGTTGTGCGCCAGGGTCATCAAAGCCTTTGCCGCGCTCAGCAGCATTTTGCTGGATGCCACAGAGTCAAGCTTTGATTGGCTAAATGCTGGCCTATAGCCCCTGGCTGCCCTATCCAGCTCTGACCTGTACTGCCCTCTTACACAGCCCACAGTCCACTCTATCCTAGCCACAACTGTTGGAGTGGGACACTGTTTCTCTTTGTCCTTATTATGGGTTATGATATTTTCACAGATAATATACAGACTATTTATCATACAAGGATTGCTGGTCAGTTGTGTGTGAAATGTAGCAGTAAGTATTGTAAACACCACAGCACAGCTTCTGGGTAAGTCAGCCACAAAAACAAAAGCAATCTATCAATAGATTGCTTTCGTTTTTGTGAGCATGACAGTTTTTTACAGACATGGTGAAGAACCTTGGGTGTCTGTAATTTGAGAATTTCAGGCTGGACCACCCTTTTACTTTCTGTTGGGTCAGACCTTCTTGATGATTTGCCTCTTTAGACTTCAGTATTGGAATGTAAGGATTAATAAAAAAATAAAATGTGTTTTAGATGCTGGTATGCTGGTCAGCCACGCTGGGAGACCAGCCAGACCAGCACTAGACCAGCATAAACCAGCATACACCATCTTAGACCAGTATAAAATTCATTGTTTTCTTTAGTAGGGTCTTTCTATGTTGGAACAGACTGAGCAAACATATAAGCTCCCTCTACAACATTAATAATCGGAAAATAATCTAGCAAAATCTTCATATCATCACCCAGTAAATATTAAACCTTAAGAGCAACTGTTGCTAAATGTTGAACGGTGCTAAGGAAAGAAAATTAGAGCTAGTTAGCCTTAGCTGGAAGGCTAATAACATAGCTCAACACACCACAGAAGAGGTTAAATTCTGTCTTTTTGTCACTCCGGCCACCCAACATCACTCACTCGACTCTATCAGAGTCATTATACTCCAAATTTGCAGATATTGAGTCAGTGTTTTGGTGTATGAATCTGTTTTAGTCTGCTTGCTAAGCTAACGCTAGCTTCTGATGCTACCAAGGAAAATATAATGGAACAAGTTTAGCGATAGGTAACTTCCCAACACACAGACAAATTTGAGTCTTTATCACCCAAAGTTGTGTCACTGAAGCTTCAGTAAGCTGGAATTTAAATGTAAAGCAATTTTTTTGACCTGCTCGCTAAGCTAATGTTAGCCTCTGCCATTAACAAAGACAGTGGGTAATAAACCTGTAGCAGTGCTACTGCTGTCTGTTCCTATAGGACAGGGCTACACACCATGGTTTACAGTTGATTAGATTTGGAATAAATCCCTTTTTTTCAGTGGAAAATGTGAACTCTGCTCTATAATAACACATTACACACAAATACCAATCTATATAATCATCATAAGCCAAGAGTCAATCAGAAATCAGAGCTCCTGTTTTTCTGAACGTGATGTATTTCCATGTGTAATAGGGCTAAACGATCTGGGGAAATGATGTAATTGCGATTTTTCTAACTCATATCGCGACTGCATTTTAAATTACGATTATTTTCTATAAACTAAGGTTCAGAGCTATTTTTTTTTTTACCAGGAAGCCTAGGTTATCCACTTTTTCTGGCTTGAGGCTCGACCCCTGAATCTTGTGTGCCAGAAAGCCAGTAAGTTGTGGTTGTGATGTTACAACACATGGTGGTTTGGTTGCGTCCGACTGGTCTAACTTATCTACAGGCAGTTCATAAGCTCTGTGTTATTAGGTTAAATTTCCCCTCTTAAAACTTAATGTTTTTCATAATTTAGGGTATAATAAAAAAAATTGCAGCTCTCGCTATTTCAAAATTGTATCTAAAATTCAATACAAAAGCAATTAATTAACTAAAATTAAATGCAACATTTTGATATTTTCTGTAGTTTCCAAAACACAATTCATTGTGTGATGAAGCCTTGATAAAAAATGTATATATATATATATATAGAGAGAGAGAGAGATAGATAGATAGATAGATAGATAGCATCTGTGTTACTTCCACTTGTCCTATATTTTCACGGCAAAAGAATTAAAAAAGAATTCATTTTATCATTAAAATAAATCCATGTATGAGTGTAAATACCTAACATGTGTGAGGAATAGCTGGATTGTGTGTGTGTCTGTGTACGTTGCTCCATCATTAGCTGACCTGCCTCGCAGCCTCACGGCCTCACGGCCTCACGCCTCGCAGCACAGCAGCAAACAGTGCAGATACTTGTCAGTGTAAATGAGCTGAAATAGCTCATAAGTGATTTTTTTTTTACAACCACCAAAACATTTTAGAACAAAGTGACAGAATAAAAAAAACATTAACTAACAGGGTAAAAAGGTCCATTTTGATTTCAGGTTGACTTTAACCATATAAAATTCATGTTTGTGAACACTGGGGGTCTTTAAAGTTTCACAGTGTACTGCTCACTCCCCACCCCCTGCAGTCCATTTACGAAAACTAAGCTGCAAAGACAACACGATTTAAGTTCATTGTTGTTAAGATGTCACGACAACAGACACATTTATATATCAGCCTACAGTAGTTTAGCTCCGCCCATTCAGGCTGAAGTTATAAGGGGTGTTTCAGCCGACAGTGCTTGTTGAATGATGCACAATACAGGACAGCCAGTTAGAACAGAGGTCATTTACATATATCAGTCTTAAAGGACCAAAGCCAGAACCAGCCTGTTTAATTCTAAGAGATGAGGACAGGTAAAAATGAATTATGAGTGTTTTGTTATTTATACGTAAAACCACAAATATACAAGAGTTCGTTCCGGCCACGCAAGCTGATTGGTTGAGAGGCGTTCTAACCGTGCTGATATTTCGCCATAACATCACAGATTTTTCACAAACACTGTATCACTCGTTGCTAAGCAACGTGTTTGACGCTCAAGCCATTTGAACATTTTTACTTCTTACTTTGTGCACAAACAGAAAATGGACACTTTTAAGATCACATTTGACCGACAGCCGATTCGGTCAGACTCTGAAGATGAGACGACACTAAATTCCCAAACTGTCATCACCACTGAGCAGCTTTTCAGTCGGCAGCTGTGACAGAAGAACAGCTAAACAACCTGGAATCAGCCAGAAATGAACCCAACACCATTTGCCAAACGTGTAGTCTGATCTTCAGAGTCGGACCAAATCAGACTGAGCCATAAAACTGCCGCAATAAAAAACAAAAAAGCTGCTCAGTGGTGGTGACAGTTTGGGAATTTAGTGTGAGGAGCTGGAGAACGAACTGCCGGCTGTGCAGCGAGTGGGCGGAGCTCGTTACTCTGACGTAGCAGCAAGCTTCTCGTTAAGGAACTATAATTTGGTGAAGGAACTGCGAACATTAAAACATATTAAACGCCGCGTTCACGGCCCAGTTTATTAATTTATTACTTTATTTATTTAACTGTTGTATTAAAGCAATAGAACACTCGAGGAGTGTGTTATCGCTATAACGTCACATGGACCTCAGGGATGGAGAGATGTAGGATAATAGACTGTTTAAGGCTAATAGGCTAGTTCATCTTTTACTCGTGAAGTATTGAAGGCTTGAAAGGCTCTGCATGGTTTGTTATTGTCAATTTTATATGATCACTCACCAAAATAATCTGTAGATTATTAGACTATTAATATATCTGATCATGATAACTCTAATAAAAGAAGATCTCGAACGTGATTTATATTCTTGATTTATTCAAAGTCAGCTCCGTGATGCGGCAGTAATAGGTCATGTCTAAAAGTGTGTTTTAGAGGAACATAAAGCTGAGGAAGCGTAAAGCATTAAAACAGATCATGCTGTCCAGGCCGCTGCTGCCTGCCCGTCCACCTCTTCCTTGCTGGCTAACATGCCCCTCCCTCCTCTGCTCTGTGCTCTGTTTCCCCCTGCAGGTGAAGCTGATGAAGTACATCTGTAAGCAGCTGCAGTGTAAGCTGAAAGTGCCGGAGACAGACAGGCCGCAGGCTCTGAACAGCTACCCGCGGCTGGGCGACTGGCTGCGCACCATCAACCTGAGGCCTGAGCTCATAGAGGTCAGTCCACACACTGCATGCAGATCAGATGAGGTGTATGTATAGCGATGGGGATTTTGACTGATCCTTGAAGACGTTTAATAAAACGCAATACGTATACATATCACAAAATTTCCAGAAGGATCAGACGAGGGCCTGACCAGTATATCATGTGGCTGGTGTTAAGGTCCTACAGATTCGACATAAAAGAAGTTTAAAGTAACAAAAACTGTAAATGTAAAATGTATCCAAAGTTAGCTTTTAAGTATACATAAAACATACTATAACAAGAAGCTTTCTATGAAGAAAACACTTTTATATTTTATGTTATTATGTTGTTATTATATAATTTTTTTCCAGTATCTTAAACTCAGCAAATAAATAGAAATTGCACTAAACTAAACTAATATTAACTAAAATTAGCAGAAAAATGTCATATTATTACCTGTAAAGGATGTGTTAACATCTTTTCATGGGAAAATCAACAAAACATAATATATATATCCTGGTCAGGACCCACAGGACCACCACAGAGCAGGTACTATTTGGGTGGTGGATCATTCTCAGCACTGCAGTGTGTGTTGCACGGGTATGAGTGGATCAGACACAGCAGAGCTGCTGGAGTTTTTAAACACCTCAGTGTCACTGCTGGACTAAGAATAGCCCACCAACCAAAAATATCCAGCCAGCAGCATCCTGTGGGCAGCGTCCTGTGACCACTGATGAAGGACTAGAGGATGACCAACACAAACTGTGCAGCAGCAGATGAGCTGCTCTCTCTGACTTTACATCTACAAGGTGGACTGACAAGGTAGGAGTGTCTAATAGAGTGGACAGTGAGTGGACATAGTGTTTAAAAACTCCAGCAGCACTGCTGTGACAGATCCACTTGTACCAGCACAACACACACTAACACACCACCACCACGTCAGTGTTACTGCAGTGCTGAGAATGATCCACCACCCAAATAGTACCTGCTCTGTGAGGGTCCATGGGGGTCCTGACCACTGAAGAACAGGGTAAAAGGGGGCTAACAAAGTATCAGAGAAACAGATGGACTACAGTCTGTAACTGTAGAACTACAAAGTGCACCTATATAGTAAGTGGAGCTGATAAAATGGACAATGAGCGTAGAAACAAGGAGTTTGTTATGCATGTTATGCCTGATCGGTGTATATATATATAAGCTCCTGCTAAGCAAGCTTTTTTGCTCATACGTGTGAGACAGAGGGATTTTTCATAACACTCCAGTGACTGCTTTTTATATGTCGACAGACAGTGATCCAGTTTTGTCTGTCTGTTTGTATGTGTGAGTGAGTGAATCTTCAAATGGAGCATTTAGGGGACGTGTTTGGGATTTCAACAAGATTAACTGCAAAACAAAGAGATATTAGTGACTAAGTGACGTTAGCATTCGATAGTGATTGTGATTGTACAGATTACTTTACTAATAAAAATAAAAACACTTACTTTTATTACTTTTTTCACTAATCTAAAAGAGCAAGCTTTCAAAACCAACAATGAAAAATGTCAGATAATCTGGAAGTGCCCAGTGACGGCTGTCTATGTGGATTCAGTTTATACATATGTATATATACATATATTTATTTACAGTGGAGCTTGAAAGTTTGTGACCCCTTTATAATTTTCTGTATTTATGCACAAATTTAAAAACCTCATCAGATATTCACACAAGTCCAAATAATAGTAAAGAGAACCAAATTAAACAAATGAGACAAAAACATTAGACTTGGTCATTTATTGATTGAGGAAAATGATCCAATATTATGTATCTGTGAGTGGCGAAAGTATGTGAACCTTTAGGATTAGCAGACAATTTTAAGGTGAAATCAGAGACAGGTGTTTTCAGTCGATGGGATGGCAGTCAGGTGTGAGTGACCACCCTGTTATTTAAGAGCAGGGATCTGTCACAGTCTGATCTTCACAACATGTTTGTGGAAGTGTATCATGACACGAACAAAGGAGATTTCTGAGGACCTCAGAAGAAGAGCTGTTGATGCTCATCAGGCTGGAAAAGGTTTCAAAACCATCTCTAAAGAGTTTGGACTCCACCAGTCTACAGTCAGACAGATTGTGTACAAGTGGAGGAAATTCAAGACCATTGGTACCGTCCCCAGGAGTGGTCAACCAACAAAGATAACATCAAGAGCAAGGTGTGTAATAGTCTGCGAGGTCACAAAGGAACCCAGGGTAAACTCTAAGCAACTAAATGCCTGTCTCACAGTGGCTAATGATAATGTGCATGAGTCCACCATCAGGAGAATTCTGAACAACAACAGTGTGCATGGCAGGGTTGCAAGCATTGCTGCCTGTCTGCAGTTTGCTAAAGATAACATGGACAAGCCAGAAGGCTATTGGAACAGTGTTTTGCGGATGGATGAGACCAAAATAGATCTTTTTGGTTTAAATGAGGAGTGTTATGTTTGAAGAAAGGAAAACGCTGCACTCCAGCATAAAAACCTTACCCCATCTGTGAAACACAGTGGTGGAAGTATCATGGTTTGGGCCTGTTTTGCTGCATCTGGGCCATTTTCGATGGAACAATTAACTTTGAATTATACCAGCAAATTCTAAAGGAGAAGGACAGGACATCTGACCGTGAGCTGAAACTCAAGAGAATATGGGTCGTGAAGCAAGAGAACGACCCTAAGCACACAAGTCGTTCTACCAAAGAATGGTTAGAGAAGAATAAAGTTAAAGTTTTGGAACGGCCAAGTCAAAGTCCCGGCCTTAATCCTATAGAAATGTTGTGGAAGGACCCGAAGCAAGCAGTTCATGGGAGGAAACCCACCAACATAACAGAGCTGAAGCTGTTTTGTATGAAGGAATGGGCTCAAACTCCACCAAGCCGATGTGCAGAACTAATCAACAGTTACCGGAAACGTTTATTTGCATTTGTTGCTGCACAAGGGGGTCATATCAGATACTTAAAGCAAAGATTCACATACTTTTGCCTCTCACAGATGTGTATTATTGGATCGGTTTCCTCAATAAATAAATGACCAAGTCTAATATTTTTGTCTCATTTGTTTGATTTGGTTGTCTTTATCTACTATTAGGACTTGTGTGAGTCCTGAGAGTCCAAGAGAATATAACTGGTCTCCCTCTCCCCATGGCCAACATAACAGAATTGACAGTTAGTGCCAATTGCCTATTGTGTTAGCAACAGTTTGAAAAGATATGTTCTATGTATTTATGCTTATTAATATTGGCATTTTATGGGTTGTGTTTTCATCAATACTGGTGTTACGTCAGTATCAGCTGATTTTATTGGTCAAACGATATATTGGTCAGGCCCCTTGACTTATGACATGGCCTGTTATTCTGAGTATTTTAGAGCTTTGTTAGCTTAGCGTTCAAGGCTAACTCTAATCAATGATTTGCCAGGTAGGATGCTGTGAACGTGGCATTGCCCTCATATCACCGTCGCCCAGCAGACCAGGCCATGTCATGCCACATACCAAAGAATCGCCCTTAGTTGCCCAATTTTGCTCAACCACTAGAAATTTTCCATGTAAATAATACAATTCTAATGGCAAAGATAACAGATATACACCGACTGACCACTTCATTGAGTGCATCTCCTTGTATCTACCCTCACTGTCCATTTTATCAGCTCCACTTACCAAATAAATACACTTTGTAGTTCTACAATTACAGATTGTAGCCCATCTGTTTTTCTGCGTACTTTGTTAGCCCCCTTTCACCCTGTTCTTCAGTGGTCAGGACCCCCACAGGACCACCACAGAGCAGGTACTATTATTATTTGGGTGGTGGATCATTCTTAGCACTGCAGTGACACTGACGTGGTGGTGGTGTGTTAGTGTGTGTCGCACTGGTACGAGTGGATCAGACAGCAGTGCTGCTGGAGTTTTTAAACTTTGCTTGCTAAGAATGATCCACAACCCAAATACCTGCTCTGTGGTGGTCCTGTGGGGGTCCTGACCACTGAAGAACAGGGTAAAAGGGGGCAAAAAATGTATACAGAGAAACAGATGGACTACAGTCTGTAACTGTAGAACTACAAAGTGCACCTATATGGTAAGTGGAGCTGATAAAACGGACAGTGTAGATGCAAAGAGGTGCACTTAGTGAAGTAGTTTGTAGCGTTTGGCTTTTTTGGGTTGTTCTGCTTGAGCAGATCTTCACAGTGAGGTGGGCTTTTCCTACTTACAGCATGACCATCAAGCGGATTGGCTCTTTTTACTGAAGGGCAGGACTTTCTCCACAAACAGACGCCGTGTTGCATGTTACAAGCTTTCCCATTCACATATTAACCAGTGACCAGTCTCCTCCTTTATAATATCTCTGGTTAACTCCAATGAGCAGTATGCAGTAGTGTATAATGATTCCCGTCTGAAAGCTGTCTCTTATCTCAACTGGGCTTCTGTATTCCCTGGATGCTTTTGGGAGCCTGTTGGGAATTTGCTTGTTTGAATACATTGAGGCTTATTGTGGCACATTGGAATGAGAGCCAGTAATAAGTCGCAAAAAAAAAAAAAATCCTCCATGCAAGCTCACTAACCTTAAACAGTAGCCACACAAAAGTGGACACATGAGAGTACAGTACTGCACACTGGTCTGTAGCGTAAAATGTGTAGATAACGGGCGTGGTTGGTAGCAGTGGGGTGAACCAACAAGCTTACATTGCAGTTAGCAAGCTGGCTAAGTCGTCTGCCACAAACGGTAAAACCACAAAAGTAAAGATGATAATACAATCTCCTGTCTTACTGCGCTTCATACAGTTTTATGTGTTTATTTATAGCCAATGGGGAAGAAGCGTTAAAGGGTTTGTGGCTAAATACTGCTACAACTAATCCATTTTGGATATTCAGTGCTGCTGTATGAACCCCCACCGCTTCAGAGGTCAACACAGCCCTATTCTTAGAGCTATTGGTCGAATTTGTCACATGAAAAGTCCGTTCACTCTGGAAGTTTGTGACATGAAATGATGAATTCCATTGAAATAAACGTAAGTTCACTGCCAAATGCAAGTGTAGACTGGGCCATTCTCCTGTTTGTGCCGCACCTCCTGTCTAGTCCTTGTCATGTGATCACGTCATAGAGACGTGTTGACTGGCAGACTCATGGCTGTTGTATCACACACATGCTCTTTGTGACGTTTCATGTACGCACACTCTCGCGCACCCAGTAACACCTGGATACTCGCTCCTTTTGGCGCTGCCAACCCAAACCGTCAATGATTAAAGCTAACCATCTGCTTGCAGTTGTAAGTTTTGTGGTTTTTGCGCGCCGTGTCGTCCCCACCTCTCCCCCAGAGCACGCCTGCCTTCTGCTTCTGCTGCATTTGGGTTGTTCATCTTACAGCCAGGGGCTAAGGTGTGGCATCAATGGAAAACATCAAGGCCTTACGGGAGATTTTGAAACATGCAGTGCAATTCTATATCCTTCAGAGATGTTGTCTTAAACTGTTTGAAATTAGAGATAAAGGCACGCCAGAGGCCTCATAAAGAAGAATGTTTAACCCTGGAGTTATAATTTAATAGCTTTACTGTACTATTTAAAAGTTATTACATAATGAAAGTGATAATAAATAACTTATAAATAATGTATTGTCAAGTGATTTCAATGAGCTATGAGAAGGGGCACTTCAACCTGCTAGTGGGCCTTGGAGCTGCAGTTGGTCATAGGCCCTATGGGTGTAGTTAAAATCCATAAAATCAGTACAACTCAACACGACACAACTGAGCCTATCCCAGCGGTCATTGGGCGGAAGGCAGGAAACACGCTGGACAGGTCGCCAGTCCATCATAGGGCAGACACACAGACATGTACATTCACACACACTCACACCTAAATTGTGTGATGCATATTGTGTGTTGTGAAAATGTCTTGAAGTATCATGATATAATATTTTTGCTATATCGCCCTCCCCTACTTACAAATCACAGTTATCACCACTGCCACTAGGTAAACCTGTAGTACCACATGTAACAATTACTACAATAATAATAATAATACATACATCATCTAAACCGCTTATCCTTCTGGGTCGCAGTGGGGTGCTGGAGCCTATCCCAGCTGCCATTGGGCAGAAGGCAGGATGCACCCTGGACAGGTCGCCAGTCCATCGCAGGGCAGACAGACAGACAGACATACACATTCACATTCACACACACACACACACCTAGGGGCAATTTAGCATGTCCAGTCAGCCTGACTGCATGTTTTTTGGACTGTGGGAGGAAACCGGAGTACCCGGAGGAAACCCACACAGACACGGGGAGAACAGGCAAACTCCACACAGATCCACACTGGTCGCCCGGCCAGGAATCGAACCCAGGCCATTCTTGCTGTGAGGCGACAGCGCTACCCACTGCGCCACCGTGCCGCCATAATAATAATAATAAACCTGTTTTTTAAAGAAAAGTAGGTAATCCGTGTACTTTAAGTACTGACAGTATCCACAATATATTCAGAAAAGCATATTGTGACGTAATTAATTATGATGGTGAAATGTTGTCATATTGCCCACCTATACTTGTAATGGTTAAAGAGAATTGACCATTTGCAAAATAAAGATTAACACATCTCTCAGACCATCACAACCATCTCTAAGTACTACTTCCTCTGTAAGGGACAACTCTGCCAAAAACCTGCAGTGAGAACGGCTTTGACAGTAAATTAGTCAGCAGAAGTGTTACTGAGAAACGTAATTCAGGCACACAGTATCCTGATCATCTGGAGGGTAATGTAGCTTTCATTTCATTCCTGAAGCAAAAGCTTACTCTTAGTTAAAAGTAAAGGACGTTAAAGGTGCATTTTGTGGCTGCAGACGAACTCCAATGGGAGCCAGACGGTGTTATAATAGAGCCCAAGCTTGGTGAGCTTTACCGCGACTGCCTCTCACTCCATCCAATCATACAGGTCCGTAATTAGGTAATCGGATCATCTGCTGGGCTTAATTAGTCTAAGAGGTCACGTGCCCTGGCTATTTGCAGAGGGAGAGATGAGAGCAGGAGAGATGGTGAAATTCATTTGGATTAGGACTCTCAAGGAAAACAATGGCCATCAGGGTGTGAGTAGGTGGGGATGGCTTGCCTGTCTATATTCTGCTACGACAGTTTACATTGGTGCCTATAACTACTGGATTTGAACCGGAAACCCCTTTTGAACTACGCATGTGCAACAAAGGTTTGTCATTTCCGTTATCATTTAACGAATACCTACACATGCATAGTCCAAATCAAGTTGGTTGACATTCATATTCGCGCATGCATAGTCCAAATCGGGTGTCCGGTTCAAATCGAGTAGTGACAGTGCGTTTTATCTCAGTGCGTTTTATCTCACACGCTACATTGTGTGAAAATTTCATGGCGAACGTATCTCACACGCTACATTGTGTGAAAATTTCATGGCGAACGTATCTCCACGCTACATTGTGTGAAAATTTCATGGCGAATCAAAAACTGGTTGGAATAAAATCTTACATTTTTTCTTCTGTACAGTTACCATTTTGGAGATTTTGACACTGAAAATTTGCTAAATGCTATAAAACTGAACATGAGGGATTGACTTGCTGTGTTTATGCTAGCGTATGCTAAATGTTCTAAAACTGAAGATGAGAGAATTGTTTGCTGTATGTATGCTAACAGGCTAACAGCTCACACCACAGAACACAGTTGATCCCACCTGGCGCTTGATTGTGCGCTCTCAGATATGAGTCTGTACATCCTTTAAACTTGTTTTAGCGTCAGTTAGCTGTAACCTGGCCTGTACTGATCCTACATCAGTTCCAGAGCACCTGATAAACCATTAGAATCTCTTACACTTAGACACAAAATACCATTACACACTACTTTTTCAGCAGGGATGGCGTGTGGCATTTTAGCCTGCTAACTAAACTAGCGTATACCTGGCTGGAAGGCTGCAGATCCAAACACCATCATTTTGTCTTTTTGTTCCACCAGTCGCTCGACTTTGCTCCCTCAGACTTGAGTGATTATCATCTAAACCTGTGTCAGTGTAGCTTTGGTTAGCCAGAATAGAACCTGTTCTCTGTTGAGCAACGCTTTTAGCAAGCTAGCTATGCTAATGCTTTCCAGCTGTTCTCTCCTGGTTACCAGCACCGTTTAACATTGAGCAATTTTTAGATTATTTGTTTCCCTGCTAAAAAACAGCACCAGCATGCACTGCATGTTGGTCTGGTTCTGGTTTAGCTGGTCACCCAGCATGGTCCTGTTAGTCGACCAGCACACCAGCATCTAAAACTCAACATATGCTGGTTTCACTGGTGCTAGTCTGTGCTGGTTTTTTCTAGCAGAGCTGACACTGATTGTAAAACTTTAAATTGTAAACTAAAGTTTTTATTTGAGTGTTTTCGGTTTTGAAATAAACAGGATGAGGTGGTGCAAAAGTGACGTAAATGTAAGACCATGCAACGAATAGCTACGTCATTAAGCCATCCCACCAAACAGCACTGCGGCCCTGAGCGCAGTTAGCTAAATGAAGGAGACTGTGCTAAGCGCAGGTTGTAAGGGTTCCAGTGTTACATTGGAAAAGAAGCCAAAACCAGCTTAATCAGACTATCAACACGTCCTCAGTGTAACTGACAATGAACTGTGAAAAAATAGACTGCCACCATTTTTATATATATACACTGATCAGGCATAACATTATGACCACCTAATTGTTTCTACGCTCATTGTCCATTTTATCAGCTCCACTTACTATATAGGTGCACTTTGTAGTTCTACAGTTACAGACTGTAGTCCATCTGTTTCTCTGCATACTTTGTTAGCCCCCTTTTACCCTGTTCTTCAGTGGTCAGGACCCCTATGGACCCTCACAGAGCAGGTACTATTTGGGTGGATCATTCTCAGCACTGCAGTAACACTGACGTGGTGCTGGTGTGTTGTGCTGGTACGAGTGGATCAGACTGGAGTTTTTAAACACTGTGTCCACTCGCTCCATTCTGTTACCTTGTGGGACCACCTTGTAGATGTCAGAGACAGCAGCTCATGTGTGTCAGCACAGTTTGTGTTGGTCATCCTCTAGCCCTTCATCAGTGGTCACAGGACGCTGTTGGCTGGATATTTTTGGTTGGTGGACTATTCTTAGTCCAGCAGTGACACTGAGGTGTTTAAAAACTCCAGCAGCACTGCTGTGTCTGATCCACTCAGGCCAGCACAACACACACTAACACACCAGAACCACGTCAGTGTTACTGCAGTGCTGAGAATGATCCACCACCCAAATAGTACCTTCTGTGTGAGGGTCCATGGGGGTCCTGACCACTGAAGAAAAGGGTAAAAGTGAGCTAACAAAGTATGCAGAGAAACAGATGGACTACAGTCTGTAACTGTAGAACTACAAAGTGCACCTATACAGTAAGTGGAGCTGATAAAATGGACAATGAGCGTAGAAACAAGGAGGTGGTCATAATGTTATGCCTGATCGGTGTATTTGTGTACCAGATTTGTTCACTCAGTGTTAGAGCCATGTGTGTGTGTACTGTATCCTCTCACCAGGCTTGCTGTCTGTTCTGTTCTCTCTGTGTGTCTTTGCGTAGGCGGTGCCCGTGAAGTTGTCGTTGGATGCCTTGCTGCAGATGCCTGGAGCTCAGGTGCGAGAGACCATGAGGAGGCTGGGCTCCAGTGCAGAGGAGTGCGCCCGGCTCAGCGCTGCCCTCTCCTGCTTAAAGAGTGCCACTGAATCCGGTGCGGTAATAAGAAGGTCTCGTCTGGTCTGCCAGACAGCTCAGAATAGCCACAGTACTTACATTCATCATCGGATAGCTTTGAAATAGGGTTTGCACTGAGCAGCCAATAGGGATGTCATTCTGAACGATCTGTATTGGAGCCGATCGAGGTGTATTTTAATGGAATGCTCTCAGCCATATTAAGCCGCAATTTTGATTCACTGTTAAGGCTGTTTTACCATAACACGCTATATTCGAACCACTGTTAGAGAGATGACATAGACAGACTGCAAATAAACTGAGGCACATTTTCAGAAGCTATCGTTATCGATAATCTGGGGAGATTGCAAGTACAAACCCCAGTGATGCCACAGCCATCCGTGGCTGGGCATCCAAGAGAGCATAACTGTCGTCGCTCTCTCTGGACTTAGAATGGCCCTCAATTTCCCCCCATTCACTTGATGGTAGCCAACCCCAGTGTCCACTAGCTGAGGTAACAAAATTGGCAGTTAGTGTTCCCCTCCAATAGTGTTGCGCTGTCCAGTGATGTTTCATTAGCGGTATGATAGTAAGGTTCACATGTCTCAGAGGAAGAATGTTCTAGCCTTCACCCTCCCAGGTTTGGTAGCATGTGTGTGATAGAAGGAGGGCTAACTAGCGGGCAGAATTAATGGCTAAATTTAAAAATAATTAATCATCCAAAGTAGATTTATATTAAAGTTAAAACAGCTACTTGTAATATTTGCAGTGCCAGTGTTTCGAGTGAGTCTATGCTAACCGTCTGTCATCAAAACACTAGCTACCAAGTAGTGCATCTGTCTAAGGCCCAATCCCAATTTTTACCTTTACGAGTGTCACCCTTCCCTTGGAACTGAGTGACAAGGGGTAGTGGTTGAAACAGACGTGACGGGGTTTGTCGGACATTTCCAAAATACCAATAGGCATCCTTTTGCAGTTGTCTGCAGCTAATTGATGAAATGTTGGAAAACGAAGCTATGCCTGGGAACGCCGGTGGATTGGTTTCGTGGCATGTAGGATAGACTGCAGACAAGTTTTGTTATAGTTAGCCTAGCCACATGACATGCTAGCTAGCGTGTACAACATGGATGACATGGATTCTGTTGATTTCTCATACCACTCTGTTTGGAGTGAACCTCTGAAAAACCTCTGTTTGGAGGGTGACGAAGCCCTAACACTTCGCCCTACCCCTCTATCCCAACCAAAATCGGGACACCCTACTCTTGTGTGAACTCGCAAAACGGAGGGGTAAAGCTATGTGGTAGAGGCAAGGAGTCAAATGGGATTGGGCGTAAGTGTTGGCCCTGTCGTCTGGTGATGCCCTGCTTTTCCTCCCATCACTCAACATGATACTAGCCAATGCTGGTGTCTGATGTTACTGAACAGTTAGTGTTCTCCTCCAAGCGTGTTGAGCTGTCATTGAGTTAACGGTAGTTTAAAAAGGTGTGGTGGCGCTTCATGTGTCTTGGAGGAAGCTCAGGCTAGTTTTCACCCTCCTAGCTTGGTAGCATTGTGTGATGGGGAGACATACCTAACAAAAAAGGATACTTTGATCATGTTGGAGCAACTTGAAATCTGAAAGTAACGTTTTCAAGTTATGTATTGTGCATTTCACCACTGGTTGCTAGTAGCATGCTTTGAAATGCTTTTTTATACGGGCCATTCTTGTACTATGATATGATCGTATGCAAATGTTTTGGCACCCATGGTCAAATGACATGCTTGATTTGTTGATTTTCTAAAGTTAGTACACATCCCTTACAGTGGATACTGCATGCAGAATCACTGTTTATTTGCTGAATTTAACATACTGGGGAGGGGGGGTAAAATATGGCTTCTGCAAAAGTTATGGCACATTTTATATTGTTCCCTGTAGAGAATATGTTGACTTATTTTCATGTAGAAAATCAACAAAGCAAGTATTGTAATTTGACTGGGGGTTTCAAATTTCTGCATATGACTGTAATTGGCAACTAGTCGACTAGTAAAAGTGAACAGTTACATAGCCCCTACTCTGAAATGTTTTAGATGGAAGGCTCCCTTGTTGCTGATAGCTGCCTGTAGGCATATTGAATGATTAGTCATGTTAAATGAAATTGAATTAACTGAGCTGCAGATTTGTGCTTTGATGGGGTGCTGCTCATTTTCAGTTCACTGCTTATTATGTAGTCTTTAATCCTTATTATTTAAGGAAACTACTATTAATTATTCAGCAACTACTATGAAAGCTACTATGATTAAGCCCAGTCTTAAATTGCAGTGCCAATGATTCACTATGCTTAGGCTAGACTTAGACTTAGCCTGGGTCTTGGAAACTGAGACCTAAAGATTTTAGTGACTGTTCCTGACCTTGTTCATCCACAGGAGAGTTTAAAGAGGATGGGGGTTGCTGGTTCTCAGAGCCCACCAGGCGGGACAGCGGTGGCCTGACCCCAGTTGATCAGCTTCCCTTGCTGGGTGGGCCTGTGCGCCCGCACAGCCCCTCCCCCCTCGCCCGGCCCCCGGCCACGCCCTCCACTCCCCTGGCCCCCTGTCCCCACCCACGCCACATTCTCCCCCCCGGCGAGGCCCTCATCTCTCATGGTTACGCTGACAGCCTGACGGACCCAAGCCCCTACTACTCATCCCGGCCGGTTCGTCTCCATGGCCACACCTCCACCCCGCCCATCACCCCGCCCTCCAAGAGGAGGCACCGCCTAAAACCGCCATGCACGCCCCCTCCACCGTCTCGCAAAGTCCTCCACCTGCTGCCCAACATCACCCTCACCCGCAGCAAGAGCCACGAGAGCCAGCTGGGCAACCGCATCGAGGACCCACCCACCAGCAAGTAGGTTACTTCCTGTTCTGGTTTAACTCTACCCCAATGTTTTGGTTATTAAACTTAAGGCTTATTATTCAGTAACTACTCAGTTTACTATGAAACTAATGCCCTGATAAAAGTGATGCATTGTGTTTGCTTGATTTAAATGTGTATAATTTCTGCATGAACAAAATATAGTTCTTACCAAAAAACAGGTTTTACACAGCAAATCATGTGTAAAGTTTGTACATTTTAATCAAGTAAATGTGTTTGGGCTGCACAGTGTGGTTAAAATACTAGTATTGCAATTCTGTTGCTACATATTATATTGCGATATGCCTTACAGTGTATTAAAACTCAGTGGTAAGTCAGTATTGTGACATTGTTAAATAATTTGACCAAATATGTTTACTTTTTAAATTACATCATGGCTTAATACCCACAAAAACACTCCTGTGATTGGTCAGGACATTGACAGTATACATTAAAAAACATTGCGATTAATTAGAAGGCTCATTTGCATATTGTAGCCCTCTGTGATATCAGTACTGCAAAGGCCAACATGGCAATAACAATGAACAAAAAATGTACAGTTATGTTAAAATTCTGAGAACAAACTCTCATTTATTTAATTTCCAGTCAGAGCAGCTGTTAAGTGCAAGTTAGTTATTTTATTTATAGTTATTCAGCATTAGGAATAAATGCAGAAATCATATATTTAACAGAAAATTACACAGAAGCTTCACAAACTACATTTAGCATTTTTCAGTATTTAGTGTTTCCACTGTTCACCTTTATTACAGGTTCCATTCTTTTCAGGAGACTCGATTCAGTTTTTCAAAGAAATCTGCAGAGATATTTTTCCACACCTCCAAAGTTCAGTCTTAGAAGTTGGTTGCACTTCAGGATCCAGGTAATCCCAAACACATTCAGCGGTGTTGAGGTCTGGACTCTGGGGTGGTCAGTCCATTGTTCAGCTTTTTTGTTTGATGTGTCCGTCTCCTTTTCTCAGTGAGGCTTCTTGACAGCTACACATCCTTTCAGACCCATAGCGCTGAGTCGTCTTCTCACAGTGGAAGGATGGACTGTGGATTTTCAGATCTGAATCAAGAGTGGAGCTTGATTTTCTCCTCTCTGTCAAAGATGAAAGCTTTAAGTGATGTTTATCTGATGGGGACAGTTCTGGTGGTCTACCAGGTCATGTTGTTAGTCCCATCATACATTTATTCCCCTCAAAAATATCTTCTGAAAAATTAACAACTTGTACTAAATGGCCGTTTTGACTGAAAATGTAGGGAATGACGGGTGATCTGACTTACGGTATGTATGTTCTGAAGAGTTCTGAGTAAATTAGATGGGACATCTCCATTGACCTGACCACCTTTCTGAGCCATTCAAATGCTTTGTGTTGCTGTTTCTCATTAGGAAAAATGATCTGGATCAATCTGGTAACCTTGGTTTGAGGCCTAAAGCCAAGTGTGTGGGCAGCGACTCCCCTTCTGCTTAGTGCTGCATCCCACGACCCAACTGGAAATAGGGCACACTTCCTACCCGCCACACCATCACGCTCTGAGAGAGAGAGAGAGAGAGAGAGAGAGAGAGAGAGAGAGAGAGAGAGAGAGAGAGAGAGAGAGAGAGAGAGAGAGAGAGAGATCATGTATTTGTGGTGTTTATGTGGATGGTCCCAGCTAATCCTCTACAGATTTCTCAGAGATTATGAGTAATGTCACAACAGGATACACTTCCAAGGCCTGATGTCCAAAAGAGTGCAAATCAGTGTCACCACACACACACACACACACACACACACACTCATGTGTTGCGTGAGTGATGATGGAGGGTCACACTTTTGAGCCCTAAGCCTTTGGCTTTTTTTCTAGCTGGTGTGCCGCATTCCGGTCAAGGCTAAAATTCACAGGCTCTCTGGTCCATGACTTGATCCCCTGTCCTGAGATTACCCCATACACCCCCCCAATACCCCCACTCCATTCTCCATTCACTCTCTTCCTGTCAACCCTTAGAAAGCCACAGGTACTATTGTCAGTTTGAAATAATATTTAAATGCACAGTACTGTGCAAAATCCAGTCCAGACCTCAGCATCTCTGAATGTGTGAGGAAATGCAACCAACTTCTAAGACTGAACTATGGAGGTGTGGAAAAACATCCTTGCAGATTTCTTTGAAAAACTGAAAGCAAGGCCCAATCCCATTTCACCCCTGCCCCAACCACTTAGCCCTTACGCCTCCGTTTTGTGCGTTCACGTCTAGGGGTAGGGTATACCAATACCGGTACTAACTCTGTCTAACCTAACTCACCTATAAGTCCTGATATTCATTCAATCACATTTTTAAAATATTTTAGTTTGGTAAAATTTGTTCTGTGTCACAAATAAAACACAGCTTGGCTAGAAGGCATTTACTTGTTGAATTATATTTATTAGATGCTTAAGGAAACTTATTTTTGTTTATTTACTGTATATATTTAGTATTTAGCACTATATATTTAGTAATAAGAACCATTTTTAACAACTTAAGTAAATGTAAAATATCATTATTGTGTAAAACAGTTAAAAACAGAACTGAACAGTGTACAGATAAATCTGTGGTGTTTACGCATCAGCACACGTGTCAGAAATTGCTTCGTAGTGCCAGTCTTAGGTATCGGTATCCCCATCACCAATACCGATACTCGTTTAAGTCCTGGTATCGGCGCTGATACTGATACAGTATCAGTATCGATGCAACACTAACTGTACCTACAGAGATTTTTAAGCTGTTTAAAGTGAATTATAGCCAAAGGCAGGCCCGAGGACCTCTCTCTTATTATTGTCATTCTTCTCTACTACATCATGAATACTTGCATAATTACATAACTAATTGAATAGCTTGTTTCGTTTTTCATTCTGTATCGGCAGGTTTGAGTCTTGACTTGACTTGTGAAACAGTGTAAAAGCGTAAGGAATGGATTGTATGTAGAAGTTTGGGTGCCCTGGTTTAAGACACGATGCACAGTCAGTATATGTAGGCATTGTGCATGTGATTGATACAGTAACTGCGGTAGGTTTCTGTCGTTCTTCTCCTAAAAAGGTCACAGTTTTCATCCCGGCAGCAGCGTCATGTTACGTTTTTTGCTCTGGTTTACTGTGTGTTTGGCATTACTCAGCTTTCTTTGAGCGTGGGGCTGATTTTTTGGATTCCCAGGCCATCTTTTGGCAGCGGACTGTCTAAATCCCTCATCCGGCTTTGTGTTCCTGGTTTTGCGGTGACCCTGCTGACTGACCTATGTGTGTCCCTAGGTGTGGGAAGAAGAACAAGCTGTTTCTGAACGTCCAGATTAACGGCAACGGCTGCGAAGATTCACCGTCTCGCTCTCCGCTGCTGTCCGCCCGGACGCCTGGGGCAGCTCCTGCCACCGCCCCCTACACCCTGCCCGGCACGCCCACACTGCTGGAGGAGCACAGCGGCCTGAGGAGTGAGTCTCACACGCTCTCACAGTAGAAGTAAAACTGATAAAACTGATCAAAGTCATATTTTTTTTTATTGGTAATGCACGTCTGAGGTTCTGAGGTATTTTCGATTAAAGCGATAAGTCATAAAGGCTGTGTGTTACAGTGATGCAGTGTCCCAGCTGGACACACTGTGAATGTAATAATGAATAATAATGAGAGTGCACAGCCAAGCACTGTAGCTTGTTAACAGTAAGCTCTGGTTGCCAAGCAGCATTGCGGTCAAGGATTACATGAACCGCACAGTTTCTTAATGACCAAAGTGAGTCAGTGATTGACAGAATTCAATTGATGTGTGCAGTTGTATCTGTGTACAGTGAGTATTCGGCTTTGAGCTAGGCTCAGCCAATCAGACTTTAGAATCAGCAACATCCGTTCTATAAAAATGATTATGCTGTTTTGTTCCTTGATATAACTAGCAAGGACTTGAACTTTGAACAGTTGGTCCTTTGGTGGCGATGTGTGCTTTTTACCAGAGCATCAAAGGGCCAAATCAAACCCGACGTTTTTTACGCTAGTGCTGGTTCAATTACCATTTAGCAAATATAATAGTCACCATAGTAAAATATAAATAAAAAATTAAATAAGTTTAAAAAAATAATAATATGATCAAATAATCAGCAATCCAGAGTAAAGTAGTGCTTTCAAACAACATTTGAAACATTTTTAGTCCGGATAAACTTTAACTTTCTATAACACGCTGTTCACATGCTTTGCAGTTCTGATATAAAAAGATTAATGAATCAGTTTCGCTGTTTTATTTCCTGTGCATCCACTTTCTCACAATCGTGAGACTCCGGCATGCCAGATTAAAACAGTTTTAAGGTGTTTTAATCAGCTGTGAGAGCTAAAACGTGAAATTTGAGTCTGACCCGAGCCTGACACATTTTACTTGCTGGACAGTGAGGGAGAAGAAGTCTAGCCATTCCTTTTCAGCATAAACCAGCATGACAGTTAGCAGAGAGTCTGTTAGTGGAAACATCTCAGAACAAGATTATATTCGATATGATATATTATATGCAGATCATTTTATACAGAGCTGAGCCTTTTGTTTACATCAGGGGTCACACACTTGCCCACACTGTGCCCAAAGCTGAGGCATATTACATATGCTTAGACAGAACTGTGAGTCTTTTGTTGTCATTAAAAAGGCTTCACTAAAGTGACTTCATGCTCTATATTGGCACAAAGATGTAAAAAACAATTTTCTCCAAAAATACTAATTTTAGAGAAGGCAAAACATTCTATACCTTTAATGTTAGTTAATATAAAGAGATTTTGTTCCAAGCCGTTTTGGAGCACTTACACTGGTCCATTTATCAAGATATTTTAACACGATATAAACAGAAGCTGCTCTGATGCAGAAAAAAAACAAATCGAAAAAAATTGAGATACTTGTTTTTTTTTTGTTTTTTTTTCTGGGCGATGAGCGCCTAACATGATCTTAGCACCGCTGTGCTTTGAGAAACTGTGCCTCTATAATTCAGTTTAGCTAATTTGACTTCAATTCCGCTTTAACTTTGCTCATAAACTCTACCGGTTCTCACAGATCCTAGGTTCATCTGAATGTTTATCTTATGTGTAAGTGAGAATCTGTTAACGTTAATGATTAACTCTGGTGGGGATCAAGCTTTCCGAATGAAAACAGATCCGAATGTTTGCACTTGTTGACTGTGGAGGGGTTATCGCAGCTTCTCTTCCCGTACGCCAGAGCTTTGTGGTTGCATCACTGTGTGTCGAAGCCTTGACCAGAGTGGAGAAGAATGTGGGGAGGTTCTCTGACCTCATGTTTCCATTCAGAGGAAACTTTCTCTTATCTCGGGCTGTCCAGAGAGTCATGCAATATTCCCTCAAAGCCTGCTTTGTGTGTCTGGGAATGGGAGAAGTATTTGATTATGTGTGTCTCTCTCTCTCTCTCTCTCTCTCTCTCTCTCTCTCTCTCT
Organism: Colossoma macropomum; assembly: GCF_904425465.1. Lineage (NCBI taxonomy): Eukaryota > Metazoa > Chordata > Actinopteri > Characiformes > Serrasalmidae > Colossoma > Colossoma macropomum. The sequence goes on from NW_023494804.1 coordinate 7,427,773, forward strand.
CTCTCTCTCTCTCTCTCTGTCACACTGTCTTCCGCACGCAGATAACATCACAGTCCATCGCAGCTCTCCTCAGGCTGTGAGGAGGGACATTGGCCTGGCTGTCACTCACAGGTAACCCCCCCCCCTTCTACAGTGGCTCCACCTCTTACACACAAAATCAAATTCAAATTGTCAACACTATAGTTTGTGCACCCACTGTCCACTTTATTAGAAACGCCTTCACCTTGGTGATGTACAGTTTGACTGTAGCCAATCTGGTGATGCACAAATTGTATTAGCTATTCTCTAGCTCTTTCTCAATCGCCAGTTTTGGACCACAGAGCCGCTCCTGTGGTCAGAAACTGACCAGTGATGAATAAGGTAGAGGGTACTTGCCACATACGACGGTTCTAATAAAGTGGCCAGTCGGTGGAAGTACAAGGTCTGTGTTTCTAATTAAGTGGAGGGTGAGTGTATATACAGTGCTGTGCCAGAGACCACAGTTTATTATTTATTTATTTATTTTATTTCAAGTACAAGTGTGCCATGCACCCATCCCCCGGGCTCCGAGGACAGCCGCAAGAGCCGGCAGGAATCCTGAACACCGCTGAGGGATGCGAGTGACGGCAGGAGGAGGACGTCAGCCGCCAGAGAGAGGATGACGATGACAAGAGGCACGAAGGCAGGATGCAAGTCCCGAACTCCGCCGCCCTGGCCCCGCCTCCTGTTCCACATCAGGGCCGCTAGACTACACCTCACAGTTCGACCCAGGCGGCCGAGATGCTGATCTGGCTGGCTGTCATTAAGGGCAGCATGAGCACCTGAGCCAAGAGAGACAGAGAGCTTGTTGCTCCGCCTCCCCGTCACCGCCCCCTGCTCCGCATCTCGGCCGTCTGGGTCGAACGTAAGGTGTAGTCCAGCGGCCTCAATACGGAAAAGGAGTTCGGGACTCGTGTTCCGCCATCGCTCGTGGCTGTCGTCGTCCGCTCTCCGACGCTGACATCCTCCTCCCTGCTGGGAATTCGTGCCCTGCCTTCCTGCTGGCTCTCGCCGGCTGTCACTGGGGTCCAGGGGACGGGTGCATGGCACAACAGGTTATTCATTTTTCAGGAGAACATTTGTAAATCAAACACAAGAAGCTGTTGCTGTTCTCAGAATAATGGACAGTGTCCAGGCCTCAACATCACTGAATGTGTTTAGGATTATTTGGATCATGAGAAGCAGAAAATACAACCAACTTCTAAGACTGAACTTTGAAGATGTGGAAAAATATCCCTGCAGATTTCTTTGAAAAACTGAACGAAAGTCTCCTGAAAAGAATTGAACCTCTAATAAATGCAAAGTGTGGATATTATACTTAGCTGTTGCGGCTTCTGTGCAATTTTCTGAAAAATTAGTTTCTTTATATGTGGCATTTTCAGGTTCTCCACCAAGTCCTGGCTATCACAGACGTGTCAAGTGTGTCAGAAGAACATGATCTTCGGAGTGAAGTGCAAACACTGCAGGTGGGTTACTAAAGGTGGAGTGCGTAGACGCTAAATGAAGACTTCAGTTACAGAACAAGTGAGCAGCTTGTGGGTGTATTAATGGCTGCTTTCACCTCCGCAGGTTAAAGTGTCACAATAAATGTACGAAAGAAGCTCCTTCCTGCAGAATATCATTCCTCCCCAGTAAGTGCTCTGTTCATTCTCTATTCAGAGCACGTAAATGGGAGTCCTTGAAAAGGTTCGGTCTTATATTCCTCCACTCTTCTCTCTCTCTCAGTCACAAAGATCCGGAGGACGGAGTCTGTGCCGTCGGACATCAACAACCCCGTGGACCGCCCGGCCGAGGCTCCGCAGTTTGGCACCTTACCAAAGGCAATAACCAAGAAGGTAGTGACCTTTATGATAGGCTAAAGCAATAATCACTTCAGACTGGACCCAGACAGCAGCTGTTACTTTCTTCTTTTCTCCAAAAGCAAATTACAGCGACGTATTATGACTAAAGGCAGGTGAACACTTTGTGATTCTTGCCTTCACAAGGTTGCAAACTGTGATAACTGAAGACAAAAATTGAATGGAATCATTCCTCCAATCAGTGGACTCTGTATTATTATATTATTATCCGGATTATGTATGTCAATATTAAATAGGATTTTTGAAAAATCCTGTAATGTGGGCGTAAGTCTGGTAAAACCACACCTGTATTTATCCAAATCAAATATTTTTTGGATATTGAAAGTGCATGCTTAAAGGGGAATTCCACTAGACTTTAAAACTCTCCTGCATAATTCATTTGTTGAGATGTAAAGTCATTCAGGGTAATTTAAAATGTAAAATTGTAGAAAAGCTTTTTTGGTTCACTGTAGAAAAGCTAAGTTCTTTACAGTGGTGGTGATAGGAACCAGGGCTCACAATGTCTACAATACAAATATGGCCGCTTTATTTACTGTTCAAAGCAGCCAGTGAACCTACAACAGTCTTCTGGGTTTATATGTAATGTTGAAAATGCTGAAATCAGGTACGTCTGGGAAAATAAGCTTTTTTCAGGGATATTTGGCGTCCTGCATGTAACTCCGAATGAATAGATTTGAAAAAATACTTCTTAGTCCAAAACCTTCTTAAAAAACAATTTCTCAGCAACATATTAGTATCCACTTCATGTAATAACTTTCTGTGAGGCATTAAACTCTTCAGACGTCTGGTTCCTATCACCACCACTCTGAACATTTCTGGACTTTATAATGGGGTAATACCAGTTTTCCAAAAGATGTCTATGATGTTTATGACCAGTTCGTACAGAATAAGAAATCTCAGTATAAACAACAGAGATGGGAGTGGCTACTCGATTTACTCCAGAAAATTTTACAATTTTAACATAAACAATTAATAAACAGTTGGTCAGTATGCCGTCTACCTTTACCATTTACCATGCTGTCTTAAGTGAATGCAGTGCTTCATTAGCATCACCATTAGCTTGGGAATTCACATCAATCAATCAACTTTATCACATAAAATCAGACTTTTTACATGTTCAGAGTTGTGCATTACAGTGAAGTTGCATATTGCCTTGATTTTAGCCTCAGAGGACTGAAGTAAATGCTTCTTAGACTGCATGCATGTCCACATCCATACCTTAGAAACTCGTTTTCTACAGCATATGATAGCATTTTTCTTGTTAATTTGCACGGGATTAATATAACCGGACGTTATTTCTATTGTTCATTTTATGGAAGATAAAAGGCACCAGAATCTTTACCAACACAGCAGTGCACAGTCTGTAAAAATGACTGACATGGCACATTCGAATGGGACTAAAGTCATGCCAGTAAAATTTACTGTACCCCTCACCCCCCGAATGTAAACGTAATCTCATCCGAATAGTGCTTTAGACAGGGAGAGAGAAGAAGTCTAGCTGTTCACTCACAGCACCAGTATTCTGTGGGACAGTTAGCTGGCCAGCTATTTCAGAGTTGATGTTGAGCAGAGTGAAAAAGGCCTGATTATTTTGTCTTGATAATTCATTTTGTGTACAAAATAAGGCTGCGCACTGTGCATTAGAAAATGCACCTAATTATCAATCATCAATACCGAATCATATGGAAAATAGATTGTGATAAGATTTTTGACCATATTGTCCAGCCCAGCAATAAACTTAGAAGCCTTAACTCCTATATCCTCTTTCTTTCTATCTCTCCAAGGATCATCCACCTGTGCTGAATCAGCTGGACTCCAGCAGTAATCCCTCCTCCACCACCTCCTCCACCCCCTCCTCTCCCGCCCCCTTCCAGCAGAGCAACCCACCCAGCGCCACCCCACCCCCCAACCCCTCTCCCAAGGGTCACCGCGACAACCGCTTCCACTTTCCAGGTGAGTGTCTGGTCATGGTTCGTAACAACACATGACAGGGTCACTCTGCTTAACCCTTCCAGTCTAGAGTTATGGCTGTTGTTTCGCAATACTCAATTTACATTACATACTTATTTGAATATAATTCCATATTTATGTAGTTATATAATTAATTACATTCACAAATAATGTCAAACAGTAAATTCAGATATAAACCATAGTAGAGTATCTACTCTTTTAGTTCCAGACACAAATGTGGTGTGAACTGAAAGTTTAGTACCTGCGTGTTCAGGATGTCTCTGTTTGTTTCAGTGAGATGGGAAATAATTAATATAAAATTACAACATGGTTTTATCGCTGGGACTTCTAAGGGTCACTATACAAACAGTATGGCAACTCGGACATTTCTATAGCATCAAAGTTTTACCAGTTATTTATGCTTTATTGCATTTTCATTTGCACACTCTTCACACTCACCACTACAAAAATACTCATGTCTTCTGCTGAATTACCAACACTTAATTCTGACCACTTCAAAATATTTCCCTCTTGTTCCACTTGTAACGTACTAACATACATTTCTGATACAGTTGCTGTGGGCATTTGGTTCAGTCTTGCAGTTTTAACCCCTGACTTTCTTCTTTGTCATCTTCCTGCCTGTTGATTTCTCTCCTCCTTTTTCCTCGTCCCTAAAGCTGCCTGCTACTTTCAGCATAGACAACAGTTTATCTTCCCTGGTGAGTTCAAGAAGCCCAGAAACTTTCACGCCTTGTGACCACTTTTCCCCCCTGGGGTCTCGACCCTCGCCGTCACTCCTTCATGTGCTTTGATATATTCTTTAAAGAGGAATAGTTCAGTCAAAAAAGCTAGTGTTGCTAACATTGAATGAAAGTGAATGGACACTAGTTAGAATTGTGCCATTTACATGAGGATGTTTGTTACATGGTATTGAATCATTTCATGAAAAGAGCCATTTGAGCCCAGTGCCTTGTGTTAAACAGTAATGTGTTTTTCAAGCTTAAATATCTGCATTTAAAGTTAATCATTAACATAGTCTGTACATTTTTTGAATTGAAAGTGCAGAAGATATTTAAAAAAAAAAATTAAGGAACATTGAGGATGTGCACAGGTACTCGAGTACTCGGTTAACTGAAATCACTGTTTGGATTTTCGTTACATAATGGTTTGCTATGTTACATTACGTTGTGTTACGTTACTATAGTGAGAGGGTCGGCTCTTTTACTCCCCTGTTGCGGCTCCACAGCAGAATTAGATTGTTAGATAAAAATAAAATAATCCTCGCTTGCGGTAAAATAAAACTCTGCTGATCGTTCAACACAGTTTTAACAATAAATGTTCTTAAAAGCTGGAGTTGATGTATAACTGCTTAATTCACCCTTTAACCCTGAAGGTTGGCACCAGACTGCTGGTCATCACAGCGACGCAGACAACAGTCTCACCTAACTAGTAACTAACAAAATGGCAAGGAAAAGAAAGACTTAAGACAAACACTGATCATTTAGAGACGAATGGACAGACTTCTTTGCATAAATGAGTTTAATCTGCAACCAGAAACTGTCAAACACTAAAAAGTTGCAAAACTGAAGTCAGCTCATTCGCCAGCTTCTTCCAGTTCCACCTTAAATGGTGCCTGTGGTGCCAGAATGTAACTGCTGCACCTTTTAAGGTAGAACTGGAAAATTGGAACAAGAAGCTGGCGAATGACCAGCTGACTTCAGCCTTGTAAATAAAAAGTCGATCGTTGAGAGACATTTTACAAAAAAAATCTACTTTTTTTTTAAAGCAGTACTTACTAGTCCTGTAGCACACAATGAGACATATTTACAGTCAAGAATAAAATGTTACTTCAAATTGCTCATATTTGAGAGTATGTAACTATCACACTTGTCCACTGACGAGAAATGACCTCATATAGAAGATGACAACTCTTCATCAGCATCTAACATTGTACCGGTTGGTGTTAGTGGACGAGCGTGATAGTTGGTCAGAGAAAGAGTAGTAGACAGTAGTAGAAGTTGCCTAGTTAGCCTGGCCTTAGCAACGCACTCATGTTAAGGCACTGATGTTTTATAGAAGTGAAGTAGAATCTACATACTTACAAATATGGGTGTGTTGCTAAGGCCAGGCTAACTAGGCTACTACTACTGCTACTACTCTTTCTCTGACCGACTATCATGCTCATCCACTGACGAGAAATGACCACATGTAGAAGATGACAACCTCCATTAGCATCTAGTGTACGGGTTAGTGTTAGTGTCTCATTAGCTCACCTGATGCAGCCTCTATTAACTGTTACTCATCCAAGATAAAAACCTTCCAATTTCACTCCCCAGTAAATTGGAAGTAATAAAACTCCCCAGTCCATTCACTCCATGTATGAAAACTGAACTCACTGTTTCTCTGACACACAAAACTCATTTACAAATATCCACCTATTCAGCCTACATCAGTTCAGCTCCGCCCATTCACTCTGAAATTATAAGGAGTGTTTTTTCTAAATGAGGTACAAAACAAGACAGCCAGCCAAAACATCATAACAGGTCATTTACATGTATCGTTCTTAAAGGTTCAGTGGCCTGTTTGATTCTAAGAGATGAAGAGGGTTTGGGAAATCATGTAAAAATGAATTATGACTGTTTTTGGTACATAAACCAACAAAGAAATGGGCCTTTTAATTCATCAGAGTTCACACACATTTAAGAATAGATGTTTATTGTTATTTTCTTGCAATATTCACAGAGAAGCCATGTAATTTACTGTTGAAACTGATGCTGGAAGGTCTAAGCTTGATAATGGTCAGCGGGGCAGGCAGTTTAGCCTGAAATGTCCCATCCTGTCACAAGTTCCATCTGATGAGGCTGTAATTTATATTGTTATTTTGCACAACAGGTGTAAAAGTGCCTGCTGAGGTGGGAAACCGAGAAAAAAAAACATAATTAAACTGATTTCTTGACATGAAAAACTCAAATTAGCAGTCTGTTTGGCACCGATCTCATGAAATGACTCTTTTCAATTCATTGTCCATTCACTGTTAGCCACTTTAGAATGTTTGGTCAATCTGTTCCTTTATATAGGCAGTTGAGTGTGGTTTGCATGCCTTTTGTCGTGGGCTCGCATGATCTTGTCTGATGTTGTAACTTGGGTTTGTGATGCCTCCTGCTGGTGAGTTGTGTCATTGCATGTCTGGCAAATATTTGGAGTTGATCAGGAACAGAGGAGGATGTTCAGATGCTGGAGAAGGAAACGGTTATTTGTCATGCTTTGCAGCTGCACAGTGCAAATATTTGTGCTTCGGTGTCTTTATATAATCACTTTTTCTCCCCCTCAGATGTGTCCAGTTCTAACACTCTGCACCCAGAAGGCCTACCAGACACAGTGTAAGATACTGCCTGAGTGTGTATTTGCCTAATTGTGCATATTTGATGTGTTAAAGGTTCAGTAATGCTTTTTTTACTAGGGTAGTGTGGGATTCAGACTCCAAAGTACTGTATAATTATTTTGGACAGTATGATGGTGTAAACTAAATTACACTGAAATACCTAACGAGTCCTAGATATTAAGTTCTAGATATTATCCCATAATTGGATAATTATTTGTAGTAACAAGGTGGCAAGTTAAAAAACTCGCTCTACGTTTCACTGTAATGACCCAAGTTTTAGCAGGAAAGTAAACTGGACATTTTGCAGAGTATCAGGTAGTTATATGGGGTACAATGGCTGTATAATGACGCCTGAAGACATAAGAGTCTAACATGGTACATATCTGTTCATATGTATTGGTGATAATGTTAAAGTAGCCCTAAATCCTAAAAAATATATTTTCTTTGGAGGCTATTTTGCCTCACAAGGCTCTACATGTACCTCTCCACCAAGAATAGGTTTTTAAAAATGCAATTTAGGCCAAAACTATCATAAAACAGGCTTTAGGCATATTCATACCCATTTTACGTAACAGTTTTCTGTAAGGGAGTTTTTAGAGACATTAAACTCTTCAGACGTCTGGTTCCTATCACCACCACTGTGAGCAACTCTGACTCTGTAAATTTCTCTAGGTCAGAGCGTTTCACACCAAACCACTCTGACTGATTTTGTTAACACTTTAACGATTTAATTATGCCGAGATTTTGAAAAATCTGTGTAATTCACATTAATATCTAGAACTTAAAGGTCTATAAATAAATGTTACCAAGGTTTCCTGGATTTTTGTGTTGGTTAAACTTCTCACTTTGTTTCCCTCAGTAATGAGATTGAAGCATCAGCAGAAGAGCGGCATGCTGAGCTGGCTGAGCATGAAGATGGAGAAGTAAGTTTTCCCAGTGGTTAAGGTTAAGTTTGTTTGTTAAATTCAGCAAATAAACAGCAATTGTGCATTAAAATGACCAGGAACGTGTTCTCTGTAAAGGATGGGTCATGACCAGGGGAACCCAAACTTTTGCATATGACCGTAATCAGCTACATGTGTTATAACTCGTCCGACTTTTAGTGCGATCCTGCCATATTTTCCTTGATCCTTATATATATTATACATAGTTACTTTCATGTGTTGTGACGTGTTCCATGACATCTGTGACATGTACTGACCAATGGGCTGACCTCACCTCTCAGGAGGAAGAGGAGGATGACGATGCAGAAGCGGAGGAGGAAGACGACCCGGTCGTAGAGGAGGAAGACGAGGAGGAGGACGAGTGCGAAGAGGAGGAGGAGGGTGAGGAGGAAGAGGAGGAGGAGCTGCACGGCGGCTCCGAGGGCGAGTGTGAAGGGGACGAGCTGGATGACCTGCCGAGCGCACGCGGCGGTCAGCACTGGAAGGGCCCAATCTCGCGCAAAGCCAGCCAGACCAGCGTGTACCTGCAGGAATGGGACATCCCCTTCGAGCAGCTGGACCTGGGCGAGCTGATCGGGAAGGGCCGCTGGGGCCGGGTGCACCGGGGCCGCTGGCACGGCGAGGTGGCCATCCGCCTGCTGGAGATCGACGGCAACAACCAGGACCACCTCAAGCTCTTCAAGAAGGAGGTGATGAACTACAGGCAGACGAGGCACGAGAACGTGGTGCTGTTCATGGGCGCATGCATGGCACCGCCGCACCTGGCCATCATCACCAGGTCAGTCTGAGGGTCAAGGAGGGGAAGAGTCCTTTCATTTACTCTCATATCAGCATCTAGTGTGATATAAATCAATCAGCCAGTCTTTGTAGCACGTCATACAATTGTAATTCAAAGCAATTTACAGATAGTAATAAACGAGGCACATTGAACTAATAAACGTTTAGAGAAAGTTAATAAGATTGTAGCAAAATAAGTAAGAAATGAAAGAAAAACACAATAATATGTAAAGAGTTCATTAGCAAAAACTGATATTTTCATTTTAATAATTTTCATAGATCATGTTTGCTGCTGAGTTGTTTTGATTGAGTAAAAATAACTCAATAAAATACAGGTAACTTACAAAATTCTACTTGTTTTTGGCAATTTCATGTTTCAGAGTTAAACAAAGCCATTTAATGGATAGAGGTTTCTTTACAGTACAATATTTTACAATATTTAACATAAAACAAGTAGCTAAAGTACTGAAACTGCCAACAAAAACAGCCCATTAATGGTCAATATGAAACATCTTTAAAATCATACATAGAAGATCCTAAGACTGAATCTCAAATGGCTCACTTCTCCCTATATCGGGGTCGGCAAACCACCTCGAGAGCCACAACATTTTATGTCCATTTTACTGAAGTAGCTTTTTATCATCTGGGCTCTAAATATGTCTCAGTGTGTGCTAATGTCCTTGTGTAGGAAAGAAATATAAACGAAAACGCAGACTTACTTTGCTCTGCTTTAAGCTTCAGCTCAGCTATAGCCGCTTTTCTCACATCTCCAGCAGGAAACTTTTCCTCAAAAGTAGAACAGTTTCTTGTAAAACATTCGCCAGTTTCTTATTTGAATTTTCCCGTTACACGTGTTGCCGGACCTTGCCCTATATAGTGCAGCGTATGAAATTTTGGCTTTTACACACAAATATTATAATATTATATTATTATTTCCAGTATGAATTGTACACACGTGGCTGAATCCACAGTGGTTCTTTGTTAGACTCACTTTGCTCTGTTTATAAAACGTCAACTTGCTATGTATTCACAATGGACAACAACAGCTTTTGTGACAAAACGTATTTAGGGCTCAGAGTGCAGAATGCACATTATCATTTTTTGTGAATGAGCTCTTCATATGATATAATAAACATCATCTGTCATCTCTTAGTTTCTGCAAAGGCCGAACATTGTACTCTGTTGTGAGAGACACAAAGAACACACTGGACATCAACAAGACGAGACAGATTGCCCAGGAGATTGTGAAGGTAACTCTTATAGTGACAACCTTGACGCTCTGTATTATTGTGATATAAGCTCCATGAATGTTTATGAGCCCTCAGCTGTCATTTCTTTCTGCTAACATTGTTCTGATTGGTTCCCCCTCTCTAACAGGGAATGGGTTATTTGCATGCAAAAGGAATCGTTCACAAGGACCTGAAATCTAAGAATGTCTTTCATGACACCAACAAAGTGGTGATTACAGACTTTGGCCTTTTTGGGATCTCTGGAGTGGTTCAGGAAGGAAGGTAAAGGCTGCTTCACACAGCACTGTTCTCACTGATAAGAGAGCATGTATGAAGTCATTTTGACTGGTGCAAATAGTCATTGAGGTGTGCACGTGTGTGTGTCCAGGCGGGAGAACGAGCTAAGGCTTCCTCACGGCTGGATTTGCTACCTGGCCCCGGAGATTGTGCGCAAGATGAGTCCCGGCAACAACGAGGATCGCCTGCCGTTTTCTAACGCTGCTGATGTCTATGCCTTTGGGTGAGGGAGACATTTGTACTGGATGTTTCTGCTTTTCAAACATTCACATTTTTTAAACAAACAGCTTTCAGATATCCCGGTGAGAAAGTTGTCGTAAATAAACAAGAGAAACATGGAAGGTTTCACATTTGTTTTTTGCTAGCATAAATTAGCCTAAGCGACAATCCTGATATTTCGGTTGATTTAGTGGTTTATCTTAGTAGAGCTGGAGGATTAATAAAATTTTATTTTCAATCATAAACTTTTTTTGGCTTAAAAAACAAGATAATCGAGATAAAATGGTTATTGTGTCGCGTTCCATTTCACAGCGATGCTCTCGATTTGTCTTGCGTTATGAATCCAGCACACACCTTTCCGTTACAGCGATGCGCTTCACCCCTGCTTAAAAGCCCAAACTCATCTAATTTATTTTGTACACTACAACATAGTTGATCTTATTTATTTTGGCCTTTTATTAATTCATTTTATATTATTTATTTAAATGTATATATTTATGGATTAAATATTATTTGTTTTATGTATTTATCTTCTTTTACATGTAATTTTAATTGTTTTTCAATTACATTTAAATTTCAAGGACAACTTGAAAACGTTTTTTTTTTAAGAACAATAAATTCATAAATTTAAATATCCAAAGTCAGTGGCTAATCATGTTAAATAATCATGATCTCAATATTGACCAAAATAATCGTGTATGTGATTTTTGCCATAATCGAGCAGCCCTGTGTCTTAGGCAGTGGGGAACCCTTCTAGGCCTCTGTGTTTTACTTCATTTTTATTTAATGTAATCATCCTGCAAGTTGTATTTAAAGTGCACAAATTGTAGTACTACACTTCATTTATTGTTAAGCTTTAGTTGGAAACAAAAGGGTTAAGTTCCTGCCCAATGGAAAATTATCCAATCAGGTTTTTTTCTCCATGGTATCTGGGGAGATACAGCCAGGCGAGCTCTCCTATTGGTTAGGACTTCAGGAGCTGAACTGAAGGCCTTAAATAGCAGAATAACCAGCAATATAATTAGGGTGACAGTGGAATCTGCCAAACACAGTGTGATTTCCAATGAGTGGGACCAATTCTGTGAGACAAAACGTTCTGGAAGTCCTAGATATCTCACTGACTGGGAGTAGTAGCCTGACCAATGCGTTTCAGTCAGATATTAAAACAGCGGCAGCTCTACATCAGGACTGAAACGTTACTGTAAAACTGACGCAAGTGAAAATATATGTTAATGTCTGTTACAAACTTTTACAAGCTTCTCATGTCCGTGTTTAATTTAGTACCGCGAAAAATTTTCATGTGAATGGCTGTTAAAATTTAGTAAAATTTCATGCGGGCGCTGGCTGAAGTTAGCCTTGGCTCAAACTGAAGCTTCAGCCGTAATAGTAACGGTTCGTTTCTGTGTAATTTGAGCATTTTTAATATTTTAATATTAGCTGCTTGTGTCCCCACAGTCTCTGCAGTTCTAAATTGCCTGCTCATTCAAAAAGTTATGTAAAAATGACACATCGCTTATTGAAATGCATGATTAAGTACTCAGGGACTAAAATGAGTTCAAACATAAAGATATTTAAGAAAGCGCACCCAAAACTTGGCCTAGTGCTCGATGAAGTGACCAATGTACCAGTATTTCTGCTTTCAGCACTATTTGGTACGAGCTACAAGCAAGAGACTGGCCCATCACTAACCAGCCGGTGGAGGCCACTATCTGGCAAGTGGGCAGCGGAGAGGGCATCAAGAAGGTGCTAGCAGAGATCAGCTTGGGCAAAGAGGTCACGGTGAGGAACTTCAAATATTTACAAACTTTTTTTTCTTTTACTTGTACAGTTACAGTTATAGTCACCCGGTCAAATACATGTTTTGTTGATTTTCTAAGGCTGTAGTACTTATATATATAATATTTCTAAATGGCATTTTCTGGACATTTTAGTGTAGAATTTCTGTTTATTTATTTCTTTTTTGGGGTTTAACATATTTACAATATACATTACAAAAACATACATTACAAAAACATAAAATATGCCTTTACTTAGCTCAGGCCACAAGTGCTTCTGTTTTTCCAGTATGTTAAATTTAGCAAATAAGCAGCAACTGCATTGTTCTCTGTGTGTTCTCTGTAGAGGATGTGAGAGAAATTACAGACTAAAAGTGTACGGTACATGTCTGCACGGGACTGTTTTTTCAGTCTCACTCCTCCCGCCTGCTCCTGCAGAAAATCAGAATCATTTGTCTCGCTCCCGCCCACAGCCGAAATGTTTTAGCCCGCCCACGCAGTTCTGTCAAGACGACCTGATATCTGATATTTGACACAGTCTATTCACAAATAAGTTCTGCTACTAGTTTGAAGGCCCCAAAAGACCTTAAAGCTCCCAGTTACCTCACAGAATGTCTGTTTATGTTCCAGCACATGATCTTAAATCTGTAAATACTGACCTTCTGCAAACACCTTCTTTAAAATACAGAAAATGTGGAGAGACTCTTTCTGTTATTGTGCTTCTGAACTGTGGAAATCAATTACACCTTCTGTTAAACAGTCAAGCTCAGTGCACAATTTCAAGAAACATTTGAAAACATATCACTTTAATCCTCAGTCTTTTTGGTATTTATCTTTTTAATTTGATCTGTCATTGGTTTATATGATTTTTAATTAGTGCTCATAGTTTTTTATTATTATTAGTTTTACTCCCTGTTCCGTCAAGGCGAACTGATATCTGATATTTGACACAGTCTATTCACAAATACATTATTCTTCACTGAAATAACGCTGTAGTCATGGTCATCAGGCTTACTGTGAAGTAACTTCACCAAACGCCATTTATTCCCACTAAACACAAAGCAAGAATTAAACCACAGAATGGTTACTGTTGGTATTTTTCAGGGCTTGACCGCTGTGGCTGTCGAACGGACACACAGCGCATCCCTAAAATGCAGCCAATACAGAATGATGCACGCAAGCGTTTCTGTGTTAATCGTTAACCTGTGTTAATCATTAATCAGTTATATAAGGCGTATGTGCCAAGAAGCAGTTTAGTTTCACTTTGTTTTTGCCAGCTGCCACTACAGAAGCATTAAAAAATAGAGAGTTTAGTGGGTCATAATTGGATGCATTTGTCACAAGCAGAGTTGATCACTGTAATGCTCTTTTTACTGGACTTCCTAAGAAAACAATACGTCCTTTACAGCTCGTACAAAATGCAGCAGCACAGATCCTAAAAACATATCACTGCCATTTGGAAAGAACTGCACTGGCTGCCCCAAATGACCTTAAAGCTCCTGATTACCTCACAGAGTGTTTGTTTATGTTCCAGCACATGATCTTAAATCTGTAAATACTGGCCTTAAATCTGTAAATACGCGGAAAGACTCTTTCAGTTATTATGCTTGTAAACTGTGGAACTCAATTCACCTTTTATTAAACAGTCAAGCTCAGTGCTCACTTTTAAGAAACATTTGAAAGCATATCTCATTAACTAAGCATTAAATTAAAATCCTACAACTCTTTACCATTTATCTTTTTATCTGTGTCATTGTCGTATATGGTTTTAAATTATTTACATTAATACTCTTTTAGATTTTAAATTAATACTCTTACTCTAGTTCCTTCTATTACTGTTAAGCTTTATGACCTATCTATAAAGCACTCTGAGCTGCCACCGGTATGAAACATGCTCTATAAATAAAGATATTCTTCTTATTATTAATATTATTATTATTATTATTATTATTATTATTCAGTGACCCCCTGATGCTGGGCCTGTTTTTTTATTGAAAATATTAGATGCCTTGAAAGCCATGAAGACCTGCTAACCTCTAGATGAGCTGGTGTGGAATAACCCATATTTTATTGGGGGTAATTAAAGGGGACAGAAGTACCTAGTGTTCCTTTATGACTCGTTAGATATGCTTATGTAGGTCAGCATTAGTGTTCAGTTCTAACTGACCCCTGTGTAACTCTGCCCTCAGGAGATCCTTTCGGCCTGCTGGTCGTACGACCCGCGCGATCGGCCCACGTTCACTCAGCTTGCCGACATGCTGGAGAAGCTGCCCAAGCTCAACCGCAGGCTGTCCCACCCTGGACACTTCTGGAAGTCCGCAGAGTATGTATCCTAGAGACAGGACAAAGGCGTTGGGAGGCATGTTGAACGTCACACAACTGGGCTAAACTCCCAAACTGGATTCTCCCCTTTTTTGGTCCCCGTTTGGTCCATGGTTGGTGTATGAGAAACACACTCTGGACTGGCTGTTAGATCCTAAACTGAGAAAATACTACAGTCATGTAGTGTATTCTGCGATAGCGCCATGTTCAGGTTAATCTCTATCAATGATACACCGAAATGGGAATTCTTGGCCAAAACTGAACCCAAAAAGTGGAAAAAGCTGATGATAAGAGTTAAAATGATCATGAACAGAGAGCAGTTCATCATCCAAAGCAATGAATTCAATTTCTTAGTTATACTTGCACTTCAGCTCCGTCATTTGTGGATTTTTGTCATTTCAAAAACTGAGGCTACAGATGAGGCTCGCAGGGACTTTCTGCTTCTGTTTTTTTGCTGTGTTCTCCGAATTGAGTACGATGTCATCTTTTCAAGTGGTATCAAACCTGTAGTGGAGAAGTTCTCGGTTGTCACTCCCGCCTTTATATTCTGCACGAACAGCGAACAAATTGCTAGTCTAATATCTCTCAATGTCCTTAATGTTCTGTTTCACATAGCTGATATTTTCACTGTTGATCTGCTGCCACTCAAACTGTTTGAATGCATCAGCACTGACTGATACAGGACACCGAAGGAAAGAAACAGTGTATTTAATCGCTGTTTCTCATTTTCATTGCCTTTAAAATGATTTTGTTGTAGGCCTAATTAATCTTTGTGTTTTTTCAGTCAGAATTTTCATCCTTTGACCATTTTTGGTGGCTGAAATTTCGGTGCATCTCTAATCTCTGTCAAATTTGAAGCATTGCACAATATGACAGTTTTGTCCAATGGAATGATTTCAGGTCTGTACACAAAGCCCTGAACTGTGGTCAGTCCTATTCACCGTATAAGGAAATTCAACTCCATTTAAACATTTTGAAGAAGCAAAAACTGGAGATTGATGCAGTGACCTCCAATAGCCAACTCTATGGCCACTGTAATTTAAAAGTCATGTATTTATGAATTCAGACATTTGCTAAGCCCTTTCAACAGGTTATAAAACTAAACTTTCAGATGTAGTTGTTTATATTACGTTAGATCCTTGCTGTGAAGTGACTTGTTTAAACCTTGCAGATGATGAGTGGTCATTTTATAAAATTTTGAGTGAACTGAACAGAAATGACACTATCGAATTGCTTAAAACATGTAATTGATGCATTGGCTGCTTTTTCTCTCTTATTGGAGAGTATTTGATATCCGGTTCTCATTTCACTTCCTATTTCCCCCTTTTCTTCTCCTTCTACGAGCAGAAGTTCCACTAACATTTTAACCTGTGCTTCCTCCTAATGAACTTGCATTCTGTTCTGTTTTTCCGTCGATTAACAAGCTAACCTCTGCGTCCTTTTCTTCTCTCTTTTGTCCGTCCTTTCTTTTCCCCTTTCTTTAGGTTGTAGCTGTCTGTGTGAAACACAAAAGCAATGCAAAACAAAGCCTGGGTCTGCCTTGCATGCGTCCTGAAAATCCTTAACTCTTCTGGACTAAAGAGCAAAAGCAAAAGCACTGACTCTGCCTGACACCGATCCTGCTTCCACTGACCTGCAGCCCGATCTTCCACCTTCTTACTCTTCTTACTCTCTCGGAGGGGAGACTGCTTCAGCAGTGCATGGAGGAGAGAGGGGGGCTGGAGTTTAGCCTCTGTTACTCCTGATTGTTCCTTTCGGAGTTTGCGCTGCCTGTGTACCACGGAACATATTTATGATAGTTGGGGTCTTTTGTTTCACAGCAGTCACTCACTGTAGTCTGTTCTGCTATCGAGAAAGAAGGAAAGCCCATTTCTTTAGGTGTATCCAAGACCCAGAATTTTGGAATTGAATGGAATGCCACGAGCCCACTTTACAGCTAGGCAAATTTGGTCTGACAATTTGGGGGGGGGTGGTTGTCAAAGTTAGGAGGCACTATCTTGCATACATGGTAAGCAAAGTATGCCTATAGGTACTTATTATACTGACATCTCATACTTTATTTGTCAGAATTAAAACACAAAATCAAGTGATGTTGATATCAGACATACTCAGTAAGTCATTACATTTTGTTGCTATTTACAGTGGCATTCTTTCTATTGCATCACTAAAATACTGACAGCATGAAAGAACATCTATTCTGCCCTGAAATACAGCTTTAAAATGCAACTGACAGCTGTATAGTAATTCATATGGCAGCTTTTTTGTTATGCACTTTTTTCCACAACCATCCCACAACCACAAAAACTCTCACGTCATTTCAAAAAGTTGGGGAATGACGTGTCCCTCCTGTCCACCCCTTCCCTCCCTGTATTTGCACCAGTGCACAAAGAAAACACTGTATTATAGAATATATATATATATATATATATACACACACACACGTAATCTTCAGTTTCATCTTAGTACACCTAACACTGTTTAGCAGCGTGAAACAGTCGGTACAGCAGAACATTTCCGCAATTCTTTTTGCTTTTGCACCTTTTTGATTTTTGCATAAACTAAAAAAATACTTCAAGACTTTGTAGATTGATGCAGAGGGTAGACTTTGCACATGCTGCCACTTCTTTTGCAGTGATGTTTTTTGATGTCTTGGCAGCTGAAAAAGTAAGAAAACAGTAAGAATAAATTAACAATCACATATTCGCTTTATGTTTTAATTTCCCTGATCATTATTTGAAATAATGCTTTGTGTTATTTGTTAGCTGTATTTTAAGTTCATTACATGAGCTTAAAGCTGCACTATGTATGTTTTTTTTATTTGTTAAAATTGAAAGAAGTTGCATCACTGAGTCAGGAGAAAAAGAGGCATCGGGTCAGATTTCGTGGGAGTTTTTCGAACCATGTCATACATCCTTCCTACATCCATACAACCCACATTACAAAATGTACTTGCACATATTGCGTGCAATGACACATTTCCACCAGAGAGGTCTCCAAATCCCCAGATTTTACATAGTGTAGCTTCAGATGAACATCTTAATGACTAATTCGAAAAAACACATACAAAACACTGAAATCTTTGGTGTGAAAAATGTAAATAAAGGATAATAAATGCACACCAACAATGTATGTGAAGAACAGATATTAATGTTATAGACTGATCGTATACTTAAAGGTCTTTGACCCACATTGTCTCCGTTCCGTGGTCCACAGTCCTGGCAGCTCCCTCTCCCTCCCTCTTGCTCTCTCCTCTCTGGCTTGTGGTGTCTTGGCTGGATCTGGACTCCTGAGATGTAGCGTCTGCCAGGCCTCTGAAGCGCTCGGGCCGAGACGGACTCCGCCCTTGCCCCCTCACCCCCCTCGCGGCTGGACGCTCAGAGCTTTTCTGCCTTTTCTTCTCTTCCTTTGTGGTCTTGGTGCAGTGCTTCTGGCTCCTCGAATGACGTGTACTATTGCTCTCCTCTCTCTCTCACTGATTCACATTCTCTCTCTGCACGGACTGACATTAGTTGCTGTCTGCCCTCCACGTTATTGCGTAGTGCCACTCTCCAACCCTGAGGTGTCTCTGCAATGGAGCGAGGTGGGGAACAAAAATGCTGTGCGACCTTGAAACGTCTAACAGGAGTAGTTTGCCGAAAAATCAGTGTTACACAATAGTCCACTTACCCCAATCAGTCAAGACCAAAGTTTGGACGCTGTATAAAGACAGTAGTAGCATCCATCTTGAAACTGTCCATTTTTTATAAATAACAGTTTCACACAGTGTTGGAAACCACAGCAAGGCTGTTTGAGGTTACTTAAAGGGATAATACGACCCGAAAGACAAACGTCCCACATCGGTTCCATCCATCGCAACATGTTTACATCCTACAGTGGTGCTGCAGTAGTGAATAGAGTGGGATTTTCCAGTGTAAAGACTAAGAAAACAGCCTTCTGATGATGCATGTTGAAGGAGGATGGAACTGAAACACTAAAGCTGCTTTGGAGTTGTACGTTTTTTTGTATTGTTCTCACTAAATGAAGCTAAATAGCTTGCCTTAATGCTAGGTCAGGGGTCAGCAACATGCGGCTCCGGAGCCACATGCGGTTCTTTTACTGCCCTGTTGCGGCTCCACAGCAGAACTAGATTTGTAGGTAAAAATAAAATAATCCTCCTTTGCAGTAAAATAAAGCTCTGCAGATCGTTCAACACAGTTTTAACAATAAATGGTTTTAAACACAGAAGTTAGTGTAGCTTATAACTGCTAATTCTCCAACTTTTAACCTAAAGGTTGGTGCGCAGACTGCTGGTCACCATAGCAACACAGACAACAGTCTCACCTAGCTATAGCTAACGAAATGGCAAAGAGAAAGATTTAAGATAAAAATCGATAATTTGGAGATGAATGGACTTTGGATTTATAATCACTCCAGCTGGTTTCCGTTTAATCCGCAACGAGAAACTGTCAAACACTAAAAAGTCGCGAAGCTGAAGTCAGTTTCTCATTCGCCAGCTTCTTGTTTGAATTTTCTTAAATTTTTTGAATTTGCTTAAATGATGCCGCAGTTACACTGTGGCGCCTTTAGCCTCATAAAAAGTCGAACATTGAGAGACATTTTACAAGAAACTATTGTACTTTTGCGGAAAAGTTTCCTGCTGGAGATGCGAGAAAAGCGGCTTCATTTTCATTAATATTTTTAACACATTAGCACATCATGAGACATATTTACAGCCAAGATGTTAAAATCAACATAGAATGTTGTGGCTCCCAACGTGGTTTGATTTTTGTTGAAAGGACAAAATGGCTCTGCATAACATTTGGGTTGCCGACCCCTGAGCTACATAAACAAATATCATATTGAAAATTTGAAAATCTTTAACTGTGGTTTTCATCAAGACGAGAATGGATTACTCAAATGACAGATATGATTAGTCAGATGAGAAGCACCACAAGCGAAAAGATACAGTTAACTGACTATCTAGATCTTATTTTACATTCAGGTCTTTTTGTAGTAGCTAAAAAAAAGCTATCTTGTTTGATAACCAAGGCAAGAGTTGCGTTGCTGCTTGGGTGGCACCACAGGGATTCCCAGTGATTACATAACGTATTTGCGCAATGCATGCTGGGTATTGTAGTGAGAAATCATTGATGAATTAAAACACGAAAACATTACAAATGTAAACAATATACAATCATGAATTCGGGACAGCAATGATGTGCATAACATGAGAAAATGCCCATTCAACAACTCAACACAGTGTGTGCAATAATTTGGGCATGCAGTTTGCACGAGGCTAATTGGTTAGCTTCCATTGTTTATTAGCTACATTAGCTTCATAGCTCCAGTGCAAAACTAAAGAAGCAAACTTAAGACACCAAACTTGTCTTAGACGATCGTTTGGGGTAAGAAGAAAATTGTGTAAGTTTTCCGTCAAACTATTGCTTTAAAGAGCTACAGAAATAAATGCAATGTGTGTCCAGTTCAGTGACCCCCATTATGTCTACTCTTGAATGGCTATTTGCTGTCTGTGTCTCCTATAGGACTGCACTCGAGTTACCATAACTCTCCGAGTTAGCACGAGCCGAGCGTGACAATGAGCCAAAGAGAAGCACGGTCGTCTTCTCAGCTTAAGTAGTTCCGGATTTCAGAATAGTTTTTTTTTCTTTCACAAGTAGCGTCAAGTGATATAAACAAGTAGATCCTTCTGCACCGGTAACAGAACGACCCGGCACAGCAGCGTCCCATCACGAGTCCCGTAAACATTACCTCTCGTGCGTTTGTGCGTATCGTGCGTGCTTGTGTGTATTGCCGTGTACGTGTGGATGTGCGTGCGTGTGCGCGTGTGGGTGTAACGTGTTTGAAAACGTAGGGGTTAATTCTGTGAACGACTGGAGTATTCGTGGTCCGGAAATATTGACGACGTGTAAAATATACATGTATAAAAATTCGGATTTATTTATTGTACAGCTAATGAACATAATTCTTCTTTTAATATTTATATGAACATTTTATATATAATGTACATCATGACATTTTTGAAGAAGTAACTGCTCCCCTGTTCCAGATGTATATATATCTTTCTATTTTTTCATGTACAAAGACGCTGTAAAACATACAAAATTGTACATTTTTTAGAATGGGTCAATACATGTTCTGTCATGTACAAATTCATATTTTTGTATTGCATGTGGCTACCATTCTGTATACAATACACGTTTTCTGTTTTCATCCTTGAGAAACAATAAAACGGAGCTTGTCATGTGGCTGTGGCTGCATTTGTAATGGAACTGGTCTGAATGTGATGGAGCAGATTTGAAGGAACATCGTGTACAGTACAAAAGTCAGAGGCCACCTTTCATTAATCCACATCTCCAAAGTTCAGTCTTAGAAGTTGGTTGCATTTTCTGCTTCTCATGATCCAAATAATCCCAAACTTATTCAGTGATGTTGAGGATCTGGACTCTGGGGTGGTCAGTCCATTGTTCTGAGAACACCAGCAGCTACTTTGTTTGATGTGTCCGTCTCCTTTTCCCAGTAAGAGCTTCTTGAACAGCTACACATCCATTCAGACCCATAGCGCTGAGTTCTCTTCTTACAGTAGAAGGATGGACTGTGGATGTTTTCAGATCTGAATCAAGAGTGGAGCTTGATTTTCTCCTCTCTGTCAAAAATGAAA
Source organism: Colossoma macropomum (assembly GCF_904425465.1). Classification (NCBI taxonomy): domain Eukaryota; kingdom Metazoa; phylum Chordata; class Actinopteri; order Characiformes; family Serrasalmidae; genus Colossoma; species Colossoma macropomum. The sequence goes on from NW_023494804.1 coordinate 7,449,203, forward strand.
GCTGTAAGTGCTGTTTATCTGATGGGGACAGTTCTGGTGTCTACCAGGTCTTCCAGGTGGTTGTTAGGAGCCCCATTTTCTCTGTATCTTTTAATCATTTTTTAACAGTTTGGGATTTTTCCACTTATTTTGCTTTGACTTTCTCCTTCCTTATGCGATTAGATTATCTTATATCTGATCCCTCAGAAATATCTCCTTATGCGTGATGGCTGTTTTGACTGGAAATGTAATAAATAAAGGGTGGTATCTGACTTTTGTACACATCATAAGTTCAAATAAAGCATATAAAATTAGAATGACTGTTTTTAAAAGACTCCAGCACTAACCCTACATTTTTCACATATTTTATTTTTACCCCTGACATTTAAGTGGTTTTATGTACCAAAAACGGTCCTAATTAATTCGCTCTTTTTCCCTTAGAACTAAACCGGATGTTTTTGTTACTATGCCTTTAAGACTGGTGTATATAAATAACCTTTGCTCTGATTGGCTGCCCTGTGCCTCACTCAGAAAGAAGTCTGAACTGAGAGACCAGAGAACTCCTAGAGAGAATTACCACTCTGTATTGTCTTCTGGGTTTCTCAAACGCTAGAGGGCGCTCCCGAGCGAGCCCAAAATGAATGGGTTAAGATGGAGCATTTGGGCAAAATCATAGTTTATAAATGCTTAAACATTTTTAATGTAAAAGGATACAGTGATTTCCTGAACACTGAATAGCATAAAACATAATACCGCTGATATATTTATAAGAGCTTTTAAACTCTTTAAAACTGCGCTTCTTGTCCGTTCATGACGTCTGAGAGCGTGAAAAGTCAATGAGCTGCTCCACTTGCCAACCAATCAGCTCTCAGTACCAGTAATGATAGCGCCCTGCTACCCAAAAGCCATTTGCAGTAGAAAAAAGGGACACATACAGGTGAGTTTTCTTTGCTTTTTTAGTGAAATACATCCTCCTACTTTATAAAGTTAAAGGAAAGTTCTGGGCGAGTGATTAGAAACTATTTTAACTCTTCTGTTTTAGTCAGTGAGCTCCATTCACTCCCATTCATTGAGGACTCGCTCGCAGGCGCCCTCTGGTGTTCTGCAGTCCTGTTTTTTGATATAACAGAGGAAATAAGAAGTGGCCAGACTCCTCATAAACGGGCTCTGGAAAGACTCCCTATAAGGCCTGTGTGAGTGGGCGGAGCTAAACTGCTGTAGGCTGAATAGGCAGATATATGTAAATATGTTGGTTTTCATAACTTCAGTTCAAAGCTGACCATGTTTGCAGCTTAGCTTCTGTATATAAACCACACGGACAGGTTAGGTTAAAGCCTGATTGTAACCCTGCTTCATCATCTGCCCATTGACTTCAATTATACATCAATTTGAAGTCGATAGATTTTCTGCTGTTTTTCAAGTGAAACGTGCTGCAATTATTGTCCATGCTAACTGACCGTGTGCTACAGATGCAGCAGATAGAGCTTAGAAAAATACTGTACTGCTAATTTAAGCCTTTACTGCATAGTGTTGCCATTTGGCAACAATAGCCAGGTTTTTATCTAGTAGTTGGAATTAAACTTCAAAAAATATATGCAAATTAGACTACATTTCCAAATTAGACTATATTCACCTTTATAAAAACACCTGAAGCGAGATTACAGATAAATCTTTAACATTGTGTAACTTCTCTATGCTGTTATGCTTTATGTTATGGCTGTATTTCACACCCTTAGAGCACAAAGGTCAACTCACTGACATAATAAAATGTCTCAAAATCAGTCTCAGGCACCTTCTGTTAACCAGTGGAAGCACTATTAAGTGTTCTTCTTCGATAAGATAAAGGTACATTTCCATTTCTTCTTCGGTCCACTGCTACCTGCTGCCTTCTGTCATGTTTTGTCAGGTCATTTTTATTCAATATGTCAAAATATGCTTAATAATATGCAGATGGAAACCCAGCTGATGACTTTCTTTTCCTTTTTGTGTTACAACGTAATTTTTTCTTTGCTTTTGGGAAACTAAAGCCTGGTACACATTTTTCTGATCACACACCATCAAATTGCAGAGTGAGTTTCTGTTTTTAGACAAATGGTGAGGTCTCACATCTATATGTCAAATCCAATATTAGTACACAGCAACCGGTCTGTAGGAAGTTGGTTTCATTTCTTCATAAATGAAACCAGCTCAGATGCTATCAGTTCTATAAAAAATGTAAAAAACTTGATTGTTGCCGTAATTCGTAAGCCTACAACACTGGAGCCGCAATCTGCAATGCATACAGTGATCCAGTAATAATGTTCATAACTTCTCTACATTCCAAGTTGATGATTTTATCAATGTAATTATTCACACATCTATATTAGTGCGTTGGTTTATTCCCGTGGGTTGCAGTTTGCAGTTCCACTGCCACATGCTGTTGCCACATGGCAACAAAATGCAATTTTATTTACATTTTCTTTTACATTTTCTATTAATTGTCATTATCAATACAAAAAATCATGATTTCCTCATACAGTAAAGGTTCCACAACTCAAACGCTGGAGCATTTCTAGATAAGCTATAGGGGACCATAAAATAAAGTGTGACCCGTTGCTGTTGCTGTGGATATGTTGTGTGTGTTGATCATTAACTCAATCCTCTGGTTGCAGAGAGTCACAGGTGTGTTTCCACAAGCAACTGTAATATGATAACAAGGCTTGCAGAAACACCCAGCGTTTGCCAGGTAAATCGAAACTTACAGTGCACCTGTGAGGTGTTTGAACAAAGCCAGCTCCATAGCGGTTTGTGACCAGTGGCTCTCTGTTCTTGACCGTCCTGCACTGTATCCAGATGGCCTACCAACAACCTTACCTGCATCCGGTGAGCACTTTAATACACCATTTCCATTTAAGATGCGATCTGTTTTGGTTTGTGGTATATGAGCTTACTTGAGCAGCTCGACTCTCCACAGTGACCACATTCCTAAAGGTTCTTGTGCAGGACACGCTTGTACATGCACGCTAAGACTTCGTTCTGAATTGTTTCTCCCTATTTAGAGACTCCCCTTTACGGGCTGCATCCAGGGAGGCCTGTATGAAGGGAAGACCATCACTCTGACTGGCAGAGTCCTCCCAGGAGCGGAGAGGTGAGCTGCACAATACCGGCTTGGCCAGTATGCAAATCTTAATGCAAACCATAACATGATATCCCTTCCTTATGACAAAGGGAAATTTGCCCAGCTAGATGTCTGGAATGTTCAGCGTTCAGATATTGAGATATTATGAATTAGCATTTTTCCAGACTTGTGCTTTCTGCAATGAGGTGTAAACAAGATCATTCCGATCAGTCTAATGTGCGGAGATACTCACCGACTCATAGTTGCTGATAGTGGTGGTGATAAGAACCAGCAGTCACGATGTCTACAACACAAAAATAGCCTTTTTATTTACTTATTTATTTCCAAAACCACCAGCGAAATCACACATGTCCTCTGATTCATGTCGATTATAGTAAAATAGTGGTCGATATAGAAAAATATGTTTTCTTTGGGGACTATTTTGCCTTAGAACACCCTGCATGTCCCCCTCCCCCCATGAAAAACATGCATTTTAGGACAAAACTTTATCCCAAAACCACTGCAAAGCAATGTCTCAGACATCAGTCAGTGTATTTATAACCATTTCAGATAATAACTTTCTGTGGGGGAGCATGTCTGGTTTTTATTACCACCACTGGGCTGAGCTATTTAAGGAGAACGTCTAAGAAGCCAAATGTTTGAAGGCAATGTAAAATACGCGATGTATGCACACCTATGACCACCTCACAACAACTGAACTGTGTATTACTGTGTCACATCACAAAAAAAGCCCTTGTGCTGTTAATGTCTTTGACTGTAATGCTGCTCGCATGGATCACTGAGTGTACTGATGATGTAGAAACCTGTTTTTTGTTTAAACTGAGGGGCTGACAAGTTAGTTTCTTAACTAGAACTAGGCTGGTCAGCTGGCTAACAGGCTATAAGATAGCTAACAGCCTAAACAACTCCATCATTAATATCACAGGCTTGAGTACTTAAGTACTTAAGATTTGATTCGTTGTAAAGCTGCGGCAGAAAAATCTAAAGAATGTCACTTGAATGGCTTACACTTTTCAAATGTCTGAGTTTCAGTCAGAATTGGCATCAAACCCAGGCTGAGTCTCAAACGGCTCCGTACTCCCTAAATAGTGTGCTAGCTGAGTAAGTTTTGAAATACTAGCCTCTACAGCCTAAGAGTGCAGTATTTGTCAAAAATGGATGTGGCTGAATTCCAAATGAATATTTTTAGCTATATTATGCACTGTTGATGCAGTGAATAAAGAAAATGGTTCTATATAGAACCAAAAAGGGTTCTGCTATTATCATAATGTCAAGTTTGTTACAGAACAAGTACCCTTTTTTGGCACTATGTAGAACCCTTTTCATCTAGAGCACATTCTCCATCAAGCTGAAGAAGGCTTTCACAGTGCAAAGAATCATTTAATCATGCAAAGGGTTCTTTGAGTGTTCAAGGTTCTATATAGAACCATTTTCTTTGCTAAAGAACCCTTGAAGAACCATCTTTTTTAAGTGTGTTTTTTCACATTATAATTCTCAGAAATAATAAATAAACAATAAAAAGCAGCAGTCGAAACGTCCTTAGAAAATGAAAATGCTTGTGAAAACGCTTGAAATTCAGGACATTATGTCCAGGGATGGATTCATTTTTTGGACAGACGACCAAATTCCAGGACAATCTAGGAAAATCCTGGGAAGGTGGCAACCCTAGCGGCAATTGCAAATGATTTACATGGCTCACACGTCCAGCAGCAGGGCCCTTTGCAGAATTTTGCTTAGAGCCCCAGGGAGGTCAGAACCAACTCTAGATATCCTGTTTATCCCGAGTGGTTGCTAAGGTGATGCTAAGCCATTTCTATGGAACACTGAGCTGTTGCTAAACATGTATAACTTACGGTTACTAGCCATCCACTCACTTGAAACCATTAGAGCACGGGTTCAACCACTGGGCTGAGGACCACAAGTGGGCCGCGAAGCACCCCTTGGTGGGCCTTGGACCTATAGTGAGGGGGGCCAGTGGTGTGTAGCGGACCTGTGATGGCACTTTGTCATAAAAATCAGTGAAAAAATAATTGACGTAACAATAAAAAAAGAAATATAAAATGTTTTCAGAAGTTAACATCATTAATACGAGCCCCACGGTAACAGTGCACAAAGGTGGGTTTGTCAACTTTTTTGCCCTTTGCCTCTAGAAACATTTGACCTTTCAATTGTCCACTCTCACCAATATTCTGCTGATATTTCATGTTCCCTGCATGGTTTGTTTATTTTCTAAGTGAAAACATCCTCTACAGAGAACACACTTATTTTTATGTTAAACTCAGCAAAAAAATAGAAATCATGCACTAAAGTTGGCAGAAGAACCATTCATTTGACTGGGAGTGTTCAAACGTTTGCATACGACTGGAAAAAACCTCCCTGTGGCTGCCCCAGGCCTTCAAATGAGGTGGAAGACCAACATCTGATGAATCTGGAGAAAGAGGTGTGTCTGCTTGCCTGACAGTTTTGTGTCTGCATGGCACACTGGAGAGGCTGTAGCCTAGCCTTAGTATCATAGCTAGCTAGCTAGCCACAAACTTATCGCAGCTGCCTGTCAAAGTCTAGGCTGCAGCCGAGGTAGGCCGCATTTCTCAGCCGCTACGTCATAGCAGGCCGTTCCAAAGTGAAACCCTTCGTATACAGCTTAGAAATGCAGCCTACGTTCTGAGTGATTTCGAGGACAGATGTATCCTTCCAGGCCTTTGTTACCCACAGTTCTCTGCGCATGAACGACGCAAAATGACAGAAAACAGAGCCGTTGGAGTAGAGCTTGTTTTAAAATGTTGTTCATGTACTTGAATTTGTCTTCGTCACCTTATACAGTGTAAAATGACTGATTAATAAGATCATCCGTCCACATATAGTATATCATCCATATATCGTATTTTATTTAGAAGTATTTGTATGCATGTAGTTTATCGTAGTACATAAGAACATCTCCTGCATTTCCGTGAAGAAATGAAAAAGCAACGAACTCAATGCAACAGGCTCCATTTTCTCTCACCAGTTCCCTCTCGAGTTTCATGTCGCTCTGGTGATGTCATCACGCAGCCTCATTAGGACTGTTCCATTTGTGTGACCAGTAGGCTACTAAGGGGGAGTCTTCATAAGACAGTCCTACCGAGGACCCCGCACTACCTGCGGCCAAGGCTTTGAAACGCAGCTCATCTCAGCAGTTGCATCTTTAATCGGCCTGTTTGTTGGATTAGGCGTGTTAGAGCAGGGAAGGGTACTACAGGGCCAGGGTTCAGAACCAAATGTCCTGACCATACAGTGATTGTTTAATGCTATTATGCTTTTTATTTGGGATACTATAGCAACTGCCTAGCAACACCTTAGCAACCACCTGGGATATCAAAGCAACTGTCTAGCAACACTTTAGCAAATACCTGGGATACCATAGCAACTGCCTAGCAGCACCTTAGCAACCACCTGGGATATCAAAGCAACTGTCTAGCAACACTTTAGCAAACGCCTGGGATACCATAGTAACCACCTATCAACACCCTAATAACCACCTGGGATATCGCAACCACCTGGAAACACTAGTTACCACCTGGGATACCATAGTAACCCCCTAACAACAACCTAGGAACCATCCGGGATACCATTGTAACCACATAGCAACTCCCTAGCAACCATCAGGGGTATCATAGCAACTGTCTGGCAACCACCAAGCAACCCCCTGGGATATGATAGCTGTTTTTTTTGTCCATTCTTCATTAAATTTACACACAATATAAAAAGCAACAAGCATTTTCAAATTAGGTCAAAAACTGAAAACTGACAAAAAAATGGATATGAGGTTTTCTTCCGACAGCAGCGATAATCAAAGCTCATAAGACACAAAAAATAATTTTGTCTTTTAAATGCTATGACAAGATGAAACGTGCTTAATATGACCAGGGGCATAAACTAGAGAAACAAACAAGAGAAAGGTCAGTTTTTATTTTAGATCAACTTTTAAGGACCAGTCAAGCTTCTATTAATCACTTTCATAATAATATATCATACATAAAAGTTTCAAAGTAGCTAATAAGTGATTCATACTGGATAATATTGCAAAATAAGCCTGGAGATGTTTAAGGTGTTAAACTGACCCCTGGTCTGTCATATTTAAGTCAATGGTATTTTTGAATTGTATTGACAGGTTTCATGTGAATTTTCAATGCGGTACTGTGGGGTCAGCCGACATAGCCCTCCACTTCAACCCACGCTACAGCAGAAACTCGGGATTCGTGGTTTGCAACACTCTGCAGAATTCATCCTGGGGCACGGAGGAACGGAGCCGCCAGATGCCGCTGCCCCGAGGGTCCGGCTTCATCCTCACCTTCCTGGTCAACCGTGACTCCTACACGGTTAGAAAGCAGCGTCTACTTCTCTACAAACGCATAGTGACCAGCTCCATTTACTCATTTATGTATATTCAGGACATTCAGATGAATTTGCACATTATATTTTCTACTCAAGCGTATGTTTGAAGGAGTCTGGGTTCACTCAGATCATTAGAAGCACAAAATGCAACCAACTTCTTCGACTGAACTTTGGAGGCGTGGAAAAGATTTCTTTGAGAAACTGAAACTGAGTCTCCTGAAAAGGATGAAAGCTGTAATAAAGGGAAAGAGTAAATAAAGCTGATATTATTTTTAGTTGTTGAGGCTTCTGTGTAATTTTCTGTAAAATACACGTTTATTGCTCCTCTATCATTAGTGAGTGTAATCCGATCAACACGTTTACATACACTTGAGAAATCAGATAGTGGGAAAACTCCAGGTCTACATGAGTCGGGTAATCATTAATCAGATTTCTGCTCTGAAACCAGCCAATAAACTCACAGAAGAAGACATGATGTAAACTTAACGCAAAACTCAAAATGCTGCAGTTTTTTTTAAACACTGCGCCAGTTTACCTGAAAATATGAACATACATCATCTAGAAGATGAAGGATATTTAATGTAGCTGGTTTCAGCATCGCTCCAAATTTTTTTTGTTGCCGTCTTACGGGTGCTGTGTTAAACGCAGCTTACTTATTTCCGGTACAGCGGCCTGTTTACACACATATCCGAAAGAAATCAGAGTAAGAGTTTACATGCACTGAGAAATCTGATTACTGTGCTAAAATCCAGCTCTCATTGTATTTCTTAATCGGATTTATAGACCTTACTCTGATCTAAGAAATCAGAGTAGGCTGTTTACGTGACCATTTGAATAATCAGGTAATTTGGGTCGTGTAAACACACTCAATGTAACTGAATCTTTTTTTATTGCGAAACTGTTTCAGATAATCGTAAATGGAGCCCATTTCATGGAATACTTGCACCGTCTCCCTGTTTCCCGCGTGAATGCGCTCTCAGTGGATGGGGGTGTAGAGATTGACTCCATTGCTTTCCAGAACCCAGCTGTGAGTAACTGCCCAAGCAAATATGTGGGAGGTTTTGAGATTATGGCTTGAACGTTTACCTTTAATCTTGAAGTTAACACCAACCACAACTGTACTATAAATGTGATGTTCCCTATCTATAGACCTCCTGTGTCCAGCAGACCTCCTGTGTCCCACAACTTGGCTTTCTATACCAGGTAGGCCTGTATGATTATCGCACACTTCATGTTTTGAATTCAGTTTCAGTTTGGAGTGCAGTACGGTACTGCCAGTACAGTACAAGAGGAGGAGGGAACAGCGAGGAGTGGAACATTCACTCAGAATGCACTTGGCCCTCAGCTAGGTTGGCTTCAGTGAGCTAACCAGCTAGCCAGCTAACCAGGCAAACTTTGTAATACTTAGTTTTTTTGGAAAATCTGAAGAAAATGAACATAGATTTTGTGAATAATTGCTTTGTGTAGCTAGAAGCCTTGGTTTAAAACCGTGGCCTTTATTTTTGTTGCTGCTAGCCGTGTAGCCTTAGTTTGCTAACTAGCAAGTTAGCAGAATGATGAAATTGTATCAGCAGTCATGTATAATAGATAGTTTGCTACATGAATCCCAGTTTAGAAAAATGAATGTTATTCTTATGAAATTGTAATTGTATTGAAATTGTATTTCAAAGTATTTTGTGGCTATTGCTTATTGGCCACTATGTTTTTGGGAGTTAAAGTAATGGAACAGCAGTTAAGATGGCAGCGCAGGGGTTTCCCCAAAGTTGATGAGGACATTTTAAAATGAGTACTTAAAACTGGCAGCCTGCTGTCAGAAGATTGCTAGTTTGAATTCCAGGGTCAGAAATCCAAAATATGATTTGCCCTGCTCTCTCAGTGGGAAGAAATTGTCTTATTTATCTGTCCCTCTATAGTTTAGTGTGATCCTGGTCAATTGCGAGCTAACGAACAGAAATGAGCGGTTAGCAGTGACAAGAGAAGGATTTTAAGTTGTGCTCTAAGTTTTAAGCAGCATAGCTTAAACCACCTTAGACCAGCATGGGAACATTAGCTTAAGTTAGCTAAGTTGCAAATACAGAAAGTTAGCTTAAGTTAGCTGCGTCACCAGAGCCGGTTTATGAGGAGCGGCCTCTTCCTATTTCCCCCGTTATATCAAAAACATGACTGCAAAACAGCAGAGGGCGCCCACGAGCGAGTCCTCAATGAACGGGGGTGAATGAAACTAAACGGCTAAAAATGAAAAGTTAAAACAGTTTCCTAATCACTCGCACAGAACTTTCTTTTCATTTCAGAAAGTAGAGGAATGTATTTCACTAAAAAAGCAAAGAAAACTCACCTGTATGTTTCCTTACAGCAAATGCTGGCATTACTGCTACTGAGTGCTGATTGGTGGGCGAGCGGAGCAGCTCATTGGCTGGTTGTGCTCACTGACGTCATAAACATACATGGGGTGCCATTTTAAACTCCTGTAACTCAAGTTCAGAAGCTCTTAAACATATAAAACATTTTAAAGATCTTTAAGTACTATATTTTTAATGACATTTAGCAGTTGCAGTTAACAGTAACCCCTGACAGTAGGGGGTGCTGCAGGACCCTCAGCACCCTCATGTCTCACTTCCCTGGCAGTAGTTAGCCCCTTCTGCTTAGCATGGCTGTTGAAAGAAGGTGCCACGAATATCAACTGACAGGCTGCTCTGCCTTTAAGGCTGCTCACTGCCACAGCTGGGTAGGACTAGAGCCTCTCAGTCAGTGTTTGCGGCATCTTTCTGCGAATGTGCAGGTGCTTCACTTTTGCAGTGACATTGTGTGTCAACCCTGCTGAAAAAGGACCATTAGAAGCCATTAAGACTAAAACTTAATGGGAATTGGCTTAATGGTTTCCAATAGAGACCACAAGTTTCCTGTAGAAGACCTTTAGATCCCATTAGGAAACCATCAGATGCATTTAGAATCAGCCATTGTTCAACTTATAAACCATTAGGATCCTTTACACTGCAATATCGTCCCATCATAAAAGCCAAAACACATGACAAAACCATCAGGAACCAACAGAAACACTTAATGGTTTCTATGGATATTTTCAGCAGGGAATAGGGGAAGACCTAGCTTGCGGGTGGGATCTGGCAACAACTAAATGAGGAGAAGATTTGGGTAAAAATGAACAAAAAATACGTTTAAATGTGATGGCCAGTTTGGCATCATGACAAGAAAGACCTTCACTTGCAGGGGCAGAGGGGCCAAAGCAAAGCATCCGGTCGTAAACCACGGGCCCTACAAAAGCAGCACTTTGCAGGCCTGTCCCAGGTGGGTCTACGCTGACTTTCACATGACACAGCCCTTAATGAGGGTCAAACCTTTTTGAAATATTGCACTTGAGCTAGTTATAGTTAAGTTTTTATTAAGTTTTACATACATTTAATTTGATGTCTCTGCTGCTTGTGGTGTCCCTGGTTTAACCCATCAAACTGCACTACTATGAAACTGCTATCCAAGTCATGTACTGTAGTTATAGAGTGTGGAACCTTTAGGGTTTAAAGGGCCCGTACCATGGAAAAACAAATTTCCAGTAGGTATATACACCGATCAGGCATAACATTATGACCACCTCCCTGTTTCTATGCTTATTGTCCATTTTATCAGCTCCACTTACTATATAGGTGCACTTTGTAGTTCTACAGTTACAGACTGTAGTCCATCTGTTTCTCTGATACTTTGTTAGCCCCCTTTTACCCTGTTCTTCAGTGGTCAGGACCCCCATGGACCCTCACAGAGCAGGTACTATTTGGGTGGTGGATCATTCTCAGCACTGCAGTAACACTGATGTGGTGGTGGTGTGTTAGTGTGTGTTGCACTGGTATGAGTGGATCAGACACAGCAGTGCTGCTGGAGTTTTAAACACTGTGTCCACTCACTGTCCACTCTATTAGACACTCCTACCTTGTCGGCCTACCTTGTAGATGTAAAGTCAGAGACGATAGCTCATCTGCTGCTGCACAGTTTGTGTTGGTCATCCTCTAGTCCTTCATCAGTGGTCACAGGACGCTGCCCACAGGACGCTGTTGGCTGGATATTTTTGGTTGGTGGACTATTCTCAGTCCAGCAGTGACTCTGAGGTGTTTAAAAACTCCAGCAGCACTGCTGTGTCTGATCTACTCAGACCAGCACAACACACACTAACACACCGCCACCATGTCAGTGTTACTGCAGTGCTGAGAATGATCCACCACCCAAATAGTACCTGCTCTGTGAGGGTCCATGGGGGTCCTGACCACTGAAGAACAGGGTAAAAGGGGGCTAACAAAGTATCAGAGAAACAGATGGACTACAGTCTGTAACTGTAGAACTACAAAGTGCACCTATGTAGTAAGTGGAGCTGATAAAATGGACAATGAGAGTAGAAACAAGGAGGTGGTCATAATGTTATGCCTGATTGGTGTGTAAACTACCAAAAACACGCTACTTTAAATTCACTCTTTTCGTGATGTCACAACAACAAATCCATTTACATGTATTCATTAACTAAGGCTAGAGCAGTTTAGCCCCGCCCATGCACCCTGAAGATATAAGTAGTGTTTCAGCTCAGACTGCTTTATGAATGAGGCACAATACAGAGCAGCCAATCAGAACAGACCTCATTTTCATATCTGTCTTAAAGGCACAGTAACAAAAACAGCCTGTTTTATTTGTATGCGATGAAGAAAGGTTGGAAGATGGTCAAGTAAAAATGAATTATGACTGTTTTTGGTGCATAAATTCACACAAATGTTATAGGTGGACGTCAGGAGAAAAAGGAAAAGACAAAATACAGAAAAATGTAGGATATGGACCCTTTAAGGGATTAGAACGTTTGTCAAAGTTGTGTAGGTTATTTTGATTGGCTCTTTAAAAAGATCCTCTGTTTTCTTTCGTTGCAGGCACCTCCTCCATACAGCCCTCCACAAAATTACGTAAGAACTACATGTCCCTTAGTGCACTAGAGCTAGAGCTCTAACAGCTGTTCCAGCTGTGCTAAGCGTTTCTTGGTTTGCAAGATTGAAAGTATTTTAGGTTGTTTTATGCACATTATACAGTAATGCATGCACTCTTTGTGTGTCGAATGATGTAGAAAGGATTCAAACATATTTGTGGAAATGTCTGTCATGTTGTTTTTCATATTCACAGGCTATGCCGTACAAAACAATCATGCAAGGTGGACTTTACCCTGGAAAAACGATCATCGTCCAGGGTTTTATCAACCACGATGCAGACAGGTGCTCGCAGTAGATTCCATTAGCAATGCAAAGACTTACAAAGTAGCAAATAGCTACTAGCTATGGTTCAAAATATGAGTTATTCATTTTTCAGGATTTATTTCTGACTAGATATAAGACAGTCCACGTGTTTTCAGAACTAAAGTTGATGATTAAATGCTACAAAGAAAATGAGACTCCTAACAACCACCTGGAAGACCTGGTAGACACCAAAACGGCCCCATTGGATAAACAGCACTTAAAGCTTTCATCTTTGAGAGAGAGGAGAAAATCAAGCTGCTTCAGATCTGAAAACATCCACAGGTGTTTCTGTCCATCCTTCGCCTGTGAGAAGACGACTCAGCGCTATGGGTCTGAAAGGATGTGCAGCTGTCAAGAAGCCCTTACTGGGAAAAGGAGACGGACACATCAAACAAAGAAGCTGCTGGTGTTCTCAGAACAATTGACTGACCTCCCTGGAGTCCAGACCTTAACATCACTGAATAAGTTTGGGATTATTTGGATCATGACAAGCAGAAAAATACAACCGACTTCTAAGACTGAACTTCGGAGGTGTGGAAAAATATCCCTGGTTTTTTTTTTCTAACCCTGAAAAATGAATAACTTGTGCTTAATGGCCATTTTGGTTCAATAAATAAAGGGTGGTCTCTGACTTTTGCACAGTACTGTGCATTTTTGCTTATATACGCTCTTAAAAATGGTTCTTCAAATGGTTCTTTAGTAAAGAAAATGGTTCTATATAGAACCATGAACACTGATCATCATGCAGAGCGTCCTTGGCATGGTGAAAGGGTTCTTCAGACTGATGGAGAATGTGCTGCAGGTGGTTCTACATAGAGTCTTTTTTAAAAATGGTTCTATATAGCACCAAAAACGGTTCCTATTTTTACAATGTCAAGCTTGTGATGATAGAAGAACCATTTTGGTGCTATATAGAACCATTTTTAAACAGATTCTATATAGAACTGTAGAGAACACATTCTCCATCAAGCCAAAGAACCCTTTCACCGTGCAAAGGACCCTTTAATCATGCAAAGGGTTCTTCGAGTGTTCACGGTTCTATTTAGAAAAGTTTTGTATAGACTTAAAATTGACCATTGAAATGCACATCATAATTATAATAACTATGCTAAATAATATGGATAAATGGCTGAAGTTTCTGCCTTTCTTTTTAGGTTCTGCATCAACCTGCGCTTTAACTCTGGCCTTGCGTTCCACTTCAACCCGCGGTTCAGTGAAAACGCAGTGGTGCGCAACAGCCTGCTGCAGGATAGGTGGGGTCCTGAGGAGAAGACGGGGGGCATGCCCTTCTACAGAGGCCAGCCCTTCTCGGTACTGAAAACAAACTGTCTGCTAATGGGCTCCACTCACAAACCACCCTCCAGCTCAGAAAGACGCAGTAAACTATCTTCCATTTCACTTCAGTTCAGTTCACTTCAGCTCAATTTAACAAAATAATTCGGCAAAAAATCAAAATGACACTAATTTCCACTAAACACTGTCCATCAGGCACACCGTGCTGTGTCTGTAGATAATATGTACTGACAGCTTACGCACTCCAGTCACCATCATGCTAACTGCAGGCCTGAATCATCACACAGTTGGCTTAAGGCGTGTTTAGTTAAAGGGAAACTCCATAACTGTTTCAGAATTTCTGTAGAATTCAGTGGTTCAGGTATGAAGTAATTCAGAGTGTTTTACTGTGAAATGGTTAATTGTAGAGAAACTTGCTGATTCCTTTACAGTGGTGGTGATAGGAACCAGGGGTCGTAACGCCTACAACACAAATCCAGCTACACCTATGTGTGTCTTCTGGGTTTTATGTACTGTTAATAAAGGTAACATTATAGAAGCTCATTCCTGCCAAGTAGAGGAGAAAAAACTGTCTAGCTGCATGTCAAAATACTGACTTAATATCATAAAATATTTACTTATTTTCTTGAAATGTTGACTTAACATCTCAAAATAAATTCATTTTCCTGAAATATTGACTTAATACTTTGAAATAATGAGGTAAATTTCAAAAACATAATTATTTCAAGATATGAAGTGATTTTGACATTCTGCTTGAAGATATTGACTTTATATCTCAAAATAATGACTTTTTCTCATTATACTGACTGAATATCTTGAAATAATAATTTTTTTTCTAAATATTGACCTGATATCTTGAAATAATTATACATTTTTGAAATATATTGACTTAATATCTCAAAGCATTTACTTGTTTTCTTGAAATGTTGACTTAAAATCTCAAAATAATAACATACTTTCTTTAAAACATGACTTACTATCTCAAAGTAATAAACTATTTTTGCAAAATATTGACTTAGTACCTCAAATTAATCCCTTATATTCTTGGAAAATTGACGTAATATTTTGAAATAATGGGGTAAATTTTGAGAAAATAATTATTTCAAGATAGGCTTTTTGACATACTGCTTGAAATATTGACTTAATCCCTTATTTTCTTTAAATATTGATTTATATTTCTATATTTTGAAATAATGAGGTAAATTTCAAGAAAGTAATTATTTCTAATTACTTAAGATTTCTTAAGATATTAACTTAATTACTTAAGATTTCTTAAGATATTAACTCAACATTTTGAGAAAATAAGTAATTATTTCAAAATATTGCATATTTTCAACATAATTCTTGAAATATTGACTTAATATCTCAAAATAATGACTTATTTCCTCATAATAATGACTTAATATCATGAAATAATTATTGATTTTTTCAAAATATTTACCTAATCTCTTGAAATAATGAGAAAATAACTATTGCTGATACTAAGCCAATATTTTCAGAAAATACATCATTTTTTAATTATATTTAATCAACATTTTGAGAAAATAAGTTATTATTTCAAGCAGCTAAGTCACTATTTTTGATATGCTGCTGCCAGGAACAGCAGGAAAATAATCATAGGCAATTTTTTATCCTCTTTTATCCTTTTATCCTTTATATCCAGGCAGGAATGGGCTTCCATATAGTGGTAAATCTGTAAGTTTTCTTTCAGGACTATTTTTCCTGCATGTCCTGCATTCCTCTACCAGGAATGGACTTTCAGCATGTTTTGAAGCCTGAATTTTGTCTGCACTTTTGTTCATTGAGGGAACAAATTCAACTCAACAGCTTTTTGGAAGCTGCCCAAAGCGTGTTCAGTACACTGAACAATCTTGTACCTTTAGGCCTGTGGCAGTGCACGGGGATTAACCTACGTTTCTTGGACTATGATGCATATTTTATATACAGTATGTGGTATATATAATAGTATAGTGAGCCTCACTGATGTTTACTGGAATTCAAAATTGGAGTCTTTCCCCCACACCACTCATTCATATAGTCAGTTCTGCAAACGTAATCCTATTCATCAATGATAAGAAGTCCCCTGATGTGTACCAGAGATCTAAGGTCAAAACCTTCTCATGATGCAGTCCACATATTAGCTCATAGTGCATTTTCATAGGCCAGATAACCCAGATTACATGGCATGAATAGTTCCTTATATCTGTGTCTCATGGAAACGTTCGTGTGAGCTTTTACTAAAATTAGACCATCCTTTTCAGGTGACCATCGTCTGTGACACTCAGTGCTACAGGATCATGGTCAACGGCATCCAGATGTTCACCTACAACCACCGTTATTTCCTGCTTCAGCAGATTGACATCCTGGAGGTTGAAGGCAACGTTAGCCTCAACTCTGTGTCAGCGTAAGGTCTGATGCTCGTCCAGGGGCTGATGTTTTGTGTGAAAATTGGCTCTTTATCAATAATCGATTAGTTTATATGGAACCATAAACACTCAAAGAACCCTTTGCATGATTAAATGGTTTCTTTGCATGGTGAAAGGGTTCCTCAGATTGATGGAGAATGTGCTGTAGATGGTTCTATATAGAACCTTTTTGACAACTAAAAAGAGTTATTCTATTGTTATGATGTCAAGCTTGTAACAATAGAAGAACCCTTTTTAGTGCTGTATAGAACCCTTGTCAAAAAGGTTCTATATAGAACCATATAAAACACATTCTCCATCAATCTGAAGAACGCTTTCACAATGAAAAGAACCCTTTAGCTAATCATGCAAAGGGTTCTTTAAGTGTTTACTGAAGCAATAAGTCACGATTTACTGCACGACGCGAAGCAGAGTGCCTAAAACTCCCTTTCTGTGATAAAATCACAGTAACGCACAGCCACAAGTGGCTTATTGCGTTTATATAATGGCGGCCAACATGAAATATGATTTAATACACAATCTTTCAGAAAATTATTAATAATAATCGACATTAACAAGAATCCCGCTAAGAAATGTAGTTCCTTTAGAGTAAGGTATCGTTGCCAAGCAACCATCGAGAGCATTTGGTCACCCATCGCTGTATATTACGGTAATTTCATAAGTTTTTAAAAACTTTTTGTTGTATAACAATGAACATATCACTGTTCAGTGCAAAAACTTTTGCTTTATAAGTACTTTTTGGTCACCAAATTGGTCACAAGGCTTATTTAGCACCAATCCAGCAGCGAACCTCTTCTCATGCTGGGGCTGAATCTCAAATGGCTCCCTGCTCCCTACAAAGTGCACTAAGTAGGAATTTAAATACTGGATCCTCAACGGTGCAACATACAGCTAAGAAATAGTCATTTGGGACTCAGCCACATTCATACTCGATGAATGATGCACTGTTTGGCTGTAGAGGCTAGAATTTCTAAACGTTCATAGCTAGTTAGCACACTATTTAGGGAGTACAAAGCCGTTTGGGACTCAGCCTGGGTTTGACGCTACTTCTGACTGATACACGAACATTTGAAGTGCGTAATCATTTCAAGTGACATTTTTTAGACCTTTATACTGCCGTTTTACAGTTAATCAAACCGTCAGTACTTCAATTCAAGCCTGTGATATTAAAGATGGAGCTGTTTATGCAGTGCTTTTAGCCTGTTAGTTTAAACAAAAAATGGGTTCTTACTTCATCAGTACATTCGGTGGTCCATGCAAGCAGCATGAGAGTTGAAGATTATTTCATTACAGCTCAATGTAAAATCGCAGTAACACACTGCCTCAAGTGGCTTATTGCTTTTATAAAACGGTGGCCAACATAAACTATATTAAAATACACTATGTTTTAGATAATTATATAAGTCGTTAGTAATAATAATCAACATAAACAAGTTTTCCGCCAAGAAATGTAGCTAGTTCCTATATGTAGCTAGTACAATATTGTTGCTAAGCGACCATTGACCCCTGAATGAGGAGAAGAACATTCGGTCGTCAGTCACTGTAAACTGCAGACATTTCATGGTTTTTTAAAAATTTTTTTTCGTATAACAGTGAACATAAGTGACACAGCACTGTTTAATGCAAATACTTTTTGTTTATAAAGTACTTTTTGGTCACTAAAATTACCACAGTGAGTCGTCTGTCAGTCTGACGACGCCACTTTTCTTACGCTGGGGCTGAATCTCAAACGGCTGCCTGCTCCCTACGTAGTGCACAACATAGGGATTTTAAATACTGACTCCTGCACCCCAACAATGCAAAATATCTCTACAAGTGGTCATTTGGGGTCTCATCCTCATTCATACTCAACAAGCAGTGCACTATTTGACAGCAGAAGCTAGAATTTTTAAACTTAATGTTACGCAGCACACTATTTAGGGAGTACGGAGCCGTTTGGGGTTCAGCCTGGGTTTCATGCAAACCCAGGGTTTCACTTCTGACTGAAACACGGACATTTGAAGTGCGTAATCATTTCAAGTGACATTTGTTAGACCTTTATACTGCCGTTTTACAGTTAATCACACCGTCAGTAATTTAATTCAAGCCTGTGATATTAATGATGGAGCTGTTCGGGTCGTTGGCTATCTTTTAGCCTGTTAGATAGTTGTTGGGCATGTCTACAGAGAACTCATATAGAGGGGAGAATTACCGCTCTGTAATGTCTTCCAAGTTGCTCAAACGCTAGAGGGCGCTCCCGAGCGAGTCCAAAATGAATGGGTTGATATGGAGCATTGAAATCATAGTTTATAAATGCTTAAACATTTTTAATGTAAAGTAATACAATCATTTCCTGAACACTGAATAGCATAAAACATTTTAACACTGCTTTTATATTTTTAAGAGCTTTTAAACTCGAGTTATAGGAGTTTAAAACGGTGCTTCATGTACGTCCATGACGACTGTGAGCGTGAACAGCCAATGAGCTGCTCCACTTGCCAACCAATCAGCACTCAGTAACAGTAATGTTAGCGTCCTGCTGCCCAAAACCCATTTGCTGTAGAAAAAAGGAAACATACAGGTGAGTTTTCATTTTTAGCCATTTAGCTCTATTCACTCCCATTCATTGAGGACTTGCTCACGGGTGCCCTCTGGTGTTTTGCAGTCCTGTTTTTGATATAATGGGGGAAATAGGAAGCGGCCAGGCTCCTCATAAAGCGGCTCTGACCTGTATCTGACTTGCCTGGCCAGGACATCCAGTTTTATTTCAGTTTCCTTTTTCCTGGGGATTTTTTCGGTGTAGTTTTATTTCATTTAGAAATGTTATTTTCTCTCTTAATGTTCGAACATTATAACCTTTTTCTGTTCTTCAGTGGTCCAACGTCATTTCTTTTTGCCTCCCTCTCGCTTTCTGTCTCTGTCTCTCTGTTCATTTGTCAATAAACATTGAGGAATATTTCACTCGCAGTCGTGGTTGTGATTTCAGTAAAATCAGTTTCCTGTTTTAAGATGTTTGCTCTGAGATTAAGGACTAGTTTTAAATTAAAAATGGCTTTAGTCCTACATGTTTCATACCCAGCCAATTTGTTTCAAGTACCAGCATAACAAGTAAGTACCAGTGGATTTATACTCCACTAGTATTAAGTCATCTCCACTTAAAATAGAGGTTTATTTTCTTGTTCCTTGGCCTTCATTTTTTCAGAGTGCTAAAATTAAGCATTCAAAAAACCGAATTAACCCCTGAAAATCTCAGGCTTATTACATACTAAGGCATATTATTCAGTAACAATGGAAGGGAAGGGACTTCAATGCAAACTGGTTGAGCTATTCTTAGGTTATAGAAGTGTGTAATGAGACTTTAGGCCTGCCGATGGGCCCTGGCCATTTAAGGGGTTGAACAATTGTTTGGTAGTATTCAGTATGTTTCGCTGTTTACTGATACTAAGAAATATTAGATATATTGACTAGATTTAACCCCTCAAATGGCCAGGACCTGCCAGCAGGCCCAAAGTTTTATTACACACCTCTGTTACCTAAGAATAGCTCATCTAGTTTGCATTAAAGTCCCTGTAGTTACTAAATAATAAGCCTAAGTATGTAATAAGAATGAGATTTTAGGGGGTTAAAGATGTTTCCACTTACTTAGATATCATTCTTAGCCGTGTCCTTCACTTGAAGAATGCTGCCAGCTTAACTCAGATATTTGCTATACTCTAGAGCTAAAGTACGAGCTGTTTTTCCTTTGCGAGAGGTAATGTTTATTTTTACTGCATGTAATATGTTCTCTGCACACACGTCTACATGCTTCATCTGACTTTTTGTGGGGGGGGGGTTCAGCCGTGCTAACTTACATTACATTCAAGGTGTTGACAAGCACATCATCACCTACTACTTTAAGCTCCACCTTCCCACAGCATTGGATTGGTTTAGAAATTTCGCACCCAATTTATTCCCACCATAGTAAGTCTACATTCCCACCAACATTGTAAAAGAGTGTAAAAGTTATCCCTAAACGATCTCGTTACGAGATCATGTCTGACCTGCGAGACTCGCGCAATTCGTCAATTTTGATACATCTACATTATTGTTTTCCCATAATGCCTCTAAAACGTTTTCTGTTTTTGATTATGTTACCGTGCACCAGCAGACAGGGAACAATAATATTCACCAACAATGTCATGTTGCAGCTCCCCCTCCCACCGTCCCCACCTAGCTTTGAGAGAAAATGCTCAGCAAGCTCAGAGACCTTCTCTGATATTGTGCGTTATGGTACGGGAGGAAACGTGTTTTCTTTAAGGGAAATAAACATTGTTCACTCATTCGCCACTTTATTAGAAACCCCTACGTTATAGTTGGTGTACAGTATGTAGGCAGAAATTAATGTTTTGGTAGGCCTGTGAAAAATGTAGGTTGGCCAACTTGGTAGATAAAATTTCCAAATGTTGTTTATGGGAATGTATAGCAATACAGAACTTTTGGAGGCAAGTAATAGCAATTATTTCCAGGATTATCTCCAAAGAAATACCCATCTGTCCAAAGCTGTGTATTCTAGGTTTGTACCCAGAGACCCTATTGTCTAAAAAACATGAAAGCAAAATGGTGGACTACTATATGCTAAACACCTGATTAGTACGCATTGGAAAAGTATATATGCACCTTCGGTGAATGCATGGCTGAAAGAGTTGTCTTCCTGTCTAATTCTGGAAAGGATAACTTACACAATAAGAGGAAAACTTGTTTTTTATAAAATATGGAAATTGTTTCTGAAATTTATGGAGGAGGTAGATACTGAATCAGCACCCTGATATTCCAAAGCAAAAATGTGTTCTTTATTTGATATATACATATTCATTTATTTATTTATTAATATTATTGTTGTTATTGTTATTTTTATTTATTTATTTATGTATTTTATTATTATTATTTTATTTATTTATTTATTTTTCTTTCACAGTATGCTTTATGATTCTGCATTTGTAAAGCCTGGGACTAATGTACATTGTGTAGTAACGTCAGTTTGAACTAATGTTATAAGCTATGTGATGGCAGGAAGGTGGGGGGAGGGGGAAAGGGTAAGGTGTTTTATGTAATTTATGTAATTTGTTTTAAATGGCTAAATACTTCAATAAACACAAGTTTAAAATTCCAATTGTGCTAATGTCCCGCAGTGTCAACGTCAGGCTACAGCCTGTTCCTGACAGCCATGCAGTCATCACCCTACCTATTCCAACACTTCCACACAGTGTGTGAAATTCCCCCTGGTATTCAGGGGGTCCCATGTTGGCTGGCTACTCCAGCGTTGACTGGCTGCTAACTCACTTGCCGCGGTGACGTGATGCTAGCTTCAACAAAATGTTTGGTTTAACAATTCTTCTTTTGGAAAGGCTCTTTTCTAGTTTGGTAATGGGGTCTTCCACACATTAACTGAGATTTTTTTCTGCTTTACCAGAAAGCCAACTGGCTCTTTTTATTGAAGGCCGAAACTTTCCCCGTAAACAGACGCCACTGACCATTATGAGATTTCCCATTCTTTTTCTAACTTGTGACCTGTCTCCTCCTTTATAACGTCTGCTGCTGATGGCTGGATGTTTTTAGGTGGTTAACCACTCTCAACCTAGCTGAGACCTTAACCTCAGTATTAAAACCCCAGAAACAGAGAATGGTTATGGTCAATTACCCAAATAATATCTAAACAACAGCGTCCTGTGGTTTCTGTCCAGTCTGTAACTGTGTACCTATACAGGGGGCATATGAGGAATGTGGACTGTGAGTGAAAGTATAAGGAAGGGGTTTCTAAGTGGCCACTGAGTGTGTGAACCACATTTTGGTAGTGGAAACGTGTTCAGTTCCTCACTTTGCTTATAACTGCCATGACCTCCAGGGGGCAGGATTGAGCTGGGATTTGCTGGGTACATGCTGCTTTAAAGCTGTTAGATTTGTTTTATTTGCAAATTCCCAGTAATTGTCATATGATGGAAAGCGGCTACATTTAATATCAACTACTGATATTGATAAATACAGAATGTTGCTTACTAAACCTTCAAAAAGCAAACCATTTCACGCTGAATGAGTTTTCTAGGCCTCCTGCAGCAGCAGCTGTCTTGCTGGTGGCAAAAGCAGGCTAATTCCTAACTGCACACATAAGGGGTCCGTGTCCCACAATTTTCTCCTTTTTTGGCATTTTCCCCCCAATTTTCTCCCCAATTTAGTCGTCTAGTTCCACCTGTTAGCTGGGTCTCCTCCAAACACACGATGCTTCTATTTTTTCTTTTTTATTTATTTATTTATTTAATTCTTTTTCCTGAGGTCCACTGTTTTAAGGTCCACCGTTTGTTTGATTTTGTGTATCAAAAAAAGCCATAATTTATTTTTACATGACAATTTTACAAGCTTCCTTTATAATTCAACTGGCTGTCCCTTTAAGACTGATATATGTAAATGACCTAAGTTCTGATTGGCTGTCCTGCATTGTGCCTCATTCATTCAACACCGAAGGCTGAAACACTCCTTATAACTTCAGTGCGAATGGGTGGAGCTAAACTGCTGTAGGCTGAATGGGTGGATATATGTAAATGTGTCCGTTTTTGTGACATCACAAAAACAGTGAATCCAAATGGGCTGTTTTTCCAGCGTATGTTTCCATATATGCATTATGTGGACTGTGGAGGGAACAGTATGTTTAGAAACAGTAATGCATAATATATAAAACACAAAAGGAACACAAGGAACACAATATGGACCCTTTAACTGGAGCTACGAGGCTGATGTAGCTAACCAGTATTGAAAGCTTATAACCCACTAAGTAGCATCGTGCAAACTGCATGCCTACATTATCATATTTGCTTCAAACTGTGTGGAGGTGTTAAGTAATCTCAAATAGACTTGCTTATGTGGTTTCTGACACTATTAAAAGCTGTAAGGTCTAAAATCTATGCCTTTAAGTCCTTTACTTTGCTCAGGCAATATTGAGGCTATGTCTGACAGACTACTGGGACAGTGTACTGACTGTTCTTTGACCACCATGCAGTGTCCGGTTTCTCTGTCCATGCCGCTGTTCATACAGTCTCAAACACAGAGCAACAAGTCTGCCTTTCTTCCTCTGAGTTGTCTTTCTGACATTCTTCAGATTATTGAATTGAACTCATTTTCGAGCATGTGATTGGTAAATGACCTCAGAGGAAAGACTTAAACAGTGAAAAGGAGATTTTGTCTTGTGAAAATGGATCACTAACCACATCTACGGCCAACCTCTGACTGGAAAACAGAAAATAAAATTAGGAATTTTATTTCAGAAAGTATTCTAGACTTAAACCCGCACTTTAAAAACACTACGCTTAACCTCAGTAACCTAAACCTAACCCTAAACTCAGTAACTTACACCTCAACATAACCCTATCCTTAACCTTTGTAACCTACACCTAAACATAACCCTAAACGTGACCTCAGTAACTCACACCTGAACATAACCCTAAACGTGACCTCAGTAACTCACACCTGAACATAACCCTAAACGTGACCTCAGTAACTCACACCTAAACCTAACCTGAAACTTAACTCAACCTAACCCTCATTTCAGTAACCTACACTTATACCTGACCTTAACCTCAGTAACCTACATCTAACCCTAACCTTAGTCTCAGTAACCTACACCTAACCCTACCCTTAGTCTCAGTAACCTACACCTAAACATAACCTTAACCTCAGCAACCCACACCTAAACCTAACACTAACACTAACCTTAACCTCAGTAACCTAGACTTAAATTTAAGCCCTCAGTAACATACAACTAAACGTAACCTTAACCTGAGTAACCTACACCTAACCCTAACCTCAATAGCCTACACCTAGACTTAACCTTAACCTCAGTAGCCTCACCTAACCCTAACCCTAACCTCAGTAACCCCACCTAACCCTAACCTTTCTGCTTCAGTCTTTCTGCTCTTTTAGTTTGTCCACAAACAAACCGTGGTGAAAACAGCGCGTTCTCAAGTGAGGAACTTGTGCTAGATTGTCATGTTGTCATATCATTGTGAGGACATTTGGTCCTCACAGGGATAGTAAGACAATCTCTGTCTCTCTCTCTCTTACACACACACACACACACACACACACACACACACACACTGCGCGTGCGCAGTCTCTCCCCTCTCAGCCGCTTCATTACTGGTAAGGAGGATTCAAACTTCCGCCAGTGTCATGGCGGCGTGGTGGTGTTTCGGATGAAAAAAAGAGCAAATAACAACCCGCCCCCCTCCTCACGGCCCTGGAGACGGACTTCGAGCGTTAACGGGTGTCCAAAGGCAGAAAAAAGGGGGGCATTAGCAGAAAGAAGAGTGAAACTCGGCGGCTATGGCGGCGCACAAACCCGCCGAGTGGGTTCAGGCCGTTATTAACAGATTCGACGAGCAGGTAAGAAGCCTAACGATTACGGCAGAGCGATTGACTCTTTTTGGCTAAAACCCGCAGTAATGCATGCAAAAAGCCGCTGTCGGATTATGTGTAAGGCTCTTAGGGGCGGGTTTGGTCTTAAACGCAGTGATTTAATAGCCCGGCCGGTTGGTGATGCCCGGGGAGGATCGGAAGCTCAGCCCGCATCGGAGAGCAGCAGAGACCGCCTGGATCGCAGGCAGGCAGGCAGGCAGGCAGGCAGCGGGGTGGGAGAGTGAGTTTACACCGCTCAGCCTGGCTTTGGCCAACACTGAGGACGAGTTCAGCACGTATTCCTCCTCATATTCCTATTAACCTTGGCTGCTGGGTGCTAACAGCACGACAGAAGGCTGGAGAGGAGCTTTATTTTGCCCTCCGCTGGCTGAGAGGAACCAGGCTGACTAAGGCATCGATAACTTAACGTTAACGGTACCACACGACCGGTTAGCTCGATGCGTGGCTTCAAAATAGCCACTTGACGCTAATGAACTGCCTTTCCCCGTCGCCTCACACCTTTATTTGCCTGTCCTTCTGGTTGGCAAGCGGTTGTGGTCCGGCTCGGTGAGTTTGGACCGTCGACTCAGGTCTGTGGTGTCTGCAAACTGGTGGAAGTGCAGGTTAGCATCGCGGCTAAAGTGCTGGAAGATGAGGAGCTCAGACTGGCTGGCTGCTGGATAGAGCTGGGCGATATGGCAAAATGTCATATCACGATACTTCACGATATGCCACGATATTTATTTCTTGACCTCTGATAAGTTAGAACAGCCAAAGTGAGCCCATGGTTCAAAAACACCATCAAAAACTACGGACATTTCACAGACTGTTTACGTGCACTTAATAATCTGATAACTGCAGAAAATCAGATTTTGTCAGTAATGCAATCAACACGTTTACATACAGTTGAGTAATCAGATAATGGGCAGACTCCGGGTTTACATGAGTCAGGCAGTAATCGGATTTCTGCTTCGCAAACCAATAAACTCACGGAAGAAGACGTGATGTAAATATAATGCAAAACTCAAACTTCATTCTGTGGCTTTTTTTTTTAAAACACTGAGCCACTTTACCTGAAAATATGAACGTACATCGTTTAGAAGATGAAGAATTAAATCCTTCATTTCATCAAGCATGTATTTGGTTTCAGCGTCGCTCCAAAAGTGTTTTACTGCTGTTTCAAGGCAACGCTGCTCGCTTATTACTGGTACCATGGTCTGTTGCACATGCGCAGACTGAGAAATCCGAAAGAAATCAGAGTAAGAGTTCACGTGCACTGAGAAATCTGATTTCTGAGCTAAAAATACAGCTCTCTTTTTCAGATTTCTCAGTCATATTTCTAGACCTTACTCCGATCTAAGAAATTGGAGTATGCTGTTTACATGACCATTTGAATAATCAGATAACTGCAGAAATCTGATTATGATCAGATTATTGTGTGCATGTGAGCACACTCACTGGGCTGCACTAAATCCAGTTAAATAGGACTAGTTAATTTTGCTCTCTTTGTAATCAGTGTTTTTAGGTGCTGATGATATACATGCATGATATGCTCAGAAAAGCATATTGTGAGACATTGCATTATAACTTATCATGATAACTATGAATATTGTCATATTGCCCAGCTCTACTGCTGGATGAAGTCAGATTTTTTTTGCTTGAATGTGTTTCTTTCATTGTCTCCTGAGGTCTCACACACTGTTAGTTTCACTTTTAAGTACTTAGTTTGAGACACCACTGCTAAAAGATCAGATGTAGGATGCACAGTGTGATGGAAAGTCTTAATGATGGACTTGGTCAGTATACAGTGAAGCAAAAATATGCAGTGGTTGCTTTAATCTCGTGTTCAGAAGTGCTTGCTTTTCCATCATTACCAGCCCCCCTAATGCAAACTCCAGTGACTTCAACCAACCCTGCACATGCACTGCTATGTTATGCATTTACATCTAAGGGAACGTGGAACACCTGGGGGTATTTCACAAAGCAGGATTTCACTGTTTAACCAGATAACTTAAATCTAAATTTAGGCCTGTCCTGTAGGAATAGGTCTGAGAGACATTCTACTGAACAGTCCTCAACTTTCATCTTAGGTTATCTGGCCAGTGGAGAAAAAAAAATCTTTCATTTGTCCCAATACTTATGAACACTCATCCAATGAAGATTTTAGGTGTCAACACATCAAATGACTAGGAATATAACAATGGATCTGGTCAGTATGTCAAAATATTATATGATACTTCAAGTTTTTTGCGATACACATAGGGCTGGGCGATAAAATGATAACGATAAGTATCGCGATATAACTTTTCCTCGATAGAGCGATAAGACAGGTTCGATAAATGTTCGATATAATACACCATTCTCACACTTCCACGTTTTAGCGAAAGCCCTGGTGGCGTTTTCTACTGCAAGGAAAGCGACACTACTCTGCTGTCGCCAGGAGAGGGCGCACTTTCGAATTTTTCGACTTGATTAGAGAGGGAGGGGGCCACGAGTAAAAAAAGGGTTGCCAAATATACTTTAGCAACGGCTGAAACTCGGAGTTATACAGTCCCTGTTTGAGTGGAGCGACCGGCGATCTGTTCTCCTGTGACCGAGTGTGAGTGACGAGGTCAGTGGTGTAACTGTACTGACCTACAGCGAACTCACCTCTTTCCATGCATGCTGGCTAACTTGAAGCAGCGCTCCGGCACAACACGGAGAACTGATGATACTGTAGATCAAACAAGACACAAAATCACCGCTTTCAGTTTAAACATAGCTAAAAGGAGGACTCTGTGACTGGTGTGAGAGATTCACACAGCAGATAATGCTTTTACACAGCGAACGTCAGATATACTGCGGTTCACCCCTTAAACTATTACGATAGCATAGAGAAACCCAGTCGTCGCTGGCTGGTGTCTAAATACTGTGATCTGCTCTGACATGGATGTGGTAGGAGTGACCGCAGTGACCTACCGAACCGAGTTGACGTTGTTGAGAAACTAAAGAGTTTAGCGCTGTTGTTGGCCACTTGTTTATCATTTGTAACGGGGTAGCCGAGCGCTCGTCACCAGACAGCTGAAAATAATGTTTTCTTTCTCAAATCATGACTATTACAAAAATTGCAGCTGTGCATTTCAAGCTGATAAAAACAGCTCAGAAACTTTCTCCCACTCTTCCATGACAGATCTGTGAAATGTTCCACTGTTTGCCGAGTGGTTGTCATGATCGGACCATAAGTGATAGTTTAAAACCACAGTTAACCACCCAGGAGCAAAATCAGCCTTCAAACGTGAAAGAAATCATGATTTGACATTTATCGTGATATGTATCGATATCGAATGATATGAATTTTGTTTATCGTGATAACGTTTTTGGCCATATCGCCCAGCTCTAGATACACAACGTTTCAACAGTTTTTTTTTTAGATAAAGTTTTGCCACATTTTAAAGGCACAGAATATGATTCTGGAGAACGACTGTTGATATTTGAACTTAACAGCAAAACAAATACACCCCTTCCGTCAGTTAGCCTTAAGAAGCTCCACCCCCCAAATTAATTTATTGATGAATTAGAACCTATTGGTTCTGTGAAACAGCAAAAATAAGTTATGTCAAGCAGGAGCGACATCCTCATCCTTTTTCATATATTTCAACTCTCTATGAAACTTTCTCTTCATCGCTGAAACACTCTTACCTGATCTAAGAACTTCTTTCTTAATCTTGGTTCTTCAGATTGCCTCCTCTTTGGCTGTTTCTCGGCCATCTTTTCTTCTTGACAGTGCGTGGAGTTCAGCACGTAGCCCCTCCCTTTCCTCCTGTCCTGTGCTTGAGCATGAACTTCCTCTGTTGCTGATTGGCTGGAATAGTGTTGTGTCCTTCGGATTTGACAAGAAGTGTTTTGGATTGAAATCGTATGCTACAGCTTTAAAAATACTCTAAAAAAAAAACAGATATATAATCAGATTACTTTTACTCAACATTTTATACTGTGCTCCACTACGTCCAACTAAACAGGACTAATTATGCTCACTTGCAGGTGGGAAGGGATTTTTAAGTACTGACAATGCCCACGATATGCTCAGAAACACATTTTGTGACATATTATGATGTGAATTTTCATAATAATGATGAATATTGTTATGTTGCCCAGCTCTGTGTATCAACACAATGTATCGTATTGCATCAGTGTATTGCGGCATATCATAGACGTTGTCTTCTGACTAGCATGTTAACCTTCAGCCTTTGTGGTAACTTAGGGCTGACATTACCCTGTGGCTAGAGTTTTAGATCTGGACACTATGATGCTCAGCTTTTGTTTATAACGTTGTTAGTTTGTAATGGTAAAGCGCTCTAATAACAGTGTTATGAACCATATCATTACACCCCTACAAATGACACACTTCCTTAGTTTCATGTTAGATGGAAAACTGCCCAAAAATAAAAGCTGACAATTTCTGATTTAGTCTCATGCTTTGATACATTGCCACAGTATTTTTGCTTCTTACTTTAAATGTTATGATCAGCTTTGTCTTATTCTTAAAAGGCTTTTTCACTATAATGCACCATATACTGTAGACCAGAGGTGCCCAGTTCTGGTCCTGGAGGTGTGCCACCCTGGAGAGGTCAAATCCAACACACCTGGCTCTGACGTTTGGATGTTCCTGAAGGCCTTCATTACCTGGATCAGGTTTGCTAGAGATAGGTTGAAGGGTGGTAGCCCTCCAGGACGAGGCTTGAACACCCTTGCTTTGGATTCTATTGCAGGACTTGGCCTAAGCCTGTCTCAGAGACATCCTTGAAAATGACAAATTGCTGTACATGAGCCTGATGTACATAAGGAAGCATGCTTGTCACTCTTGGTCAGATGTAAGTGCCTTGTTTTAAGTATGTTATTAGAAGTTTATAACCTTTGTGTTTTTGTCCTGATCAGAGTGGTTTTAGTTTTGCGTGTGTATATTTCATGTTCTTCTATGGAGACTGGAGATGACACATCTAGATGTGTTTTCACTGATTTCTGTTGTCTTTTTAAGTAAGAGATATGTAAAGCTTATACACTTGTAAAGGTTTTTCAAATTTTTTTACGTAATGAAATGGTTGAGATGTAAACAGAGTCATTCAGAGTGTTTGGATGTGAACTGCTCTTCTCTAGAGAAACTTACCAAGAATTGTCCACAGTGGTGGTGATAGGAACCAGACGTCCGAAGAGCTTAATGCCTCTAAAAGGTACCTCGCAGAACGTTTCTGACTGAAAGTGTCTGCTGTCTGAGACGTTGCTTTACAGTAGTTTTCGAGATAAGGTTTTGTCACAACACACCTTATTAAAATCCGTGCATTGGTTAAATTCTACTGTAAGGATGCCTTGGCTGAGCAGTGAACATCATTCTGTTGTACAGGCAGTCACAGGCACCCTGCTTTAACTAATTGTGCCCTGCACTTTCTCAGTGACTTATATTGTTACTTGGGCTGCGGTGAAGTCAATGTTTGAACATGACGTTTACCAGTGGCAGCCTGTTGGATGCAGTGAAGATGAAGGAAATGTATAATGATAGAGTACTATAGAAATGCTTGCTGTCAAAATAGATGGCAGTAATGGTGATAATGTACTTAGTGCTGGGTGGTATTGATAAAGTTACTTTATAACATGTAAAGAAATGGCTCACTGAAAAGTTACGTTTCTACAATTTCACCCATTAAATGTAGTTCGGGGGGAGGAACACGTCTGAAACCCCTCTTTCTACCAAACTAGGGCCCTATAAATTCACATCCTCGCCTCTCATTCCCGTGATGAAGGGTTCGCAATCCCCACCGCCCCATCTCCTCCCTGTTCCTCAGTCCTGCGTCAATCCTACTACAGCTGTGAGGGGGGTCTGGCCTTTTAGCTACAGGCAGAAGCCGCCCAGAACTCCAGCCTAGGTTCTTAGAGTTACCCCCCCCACACACACTCAATCAGTCTTTCCTCATACTACCACCGCCATGTTGAAGGCATGGTCCGAACTTACAAACCCAAAAATAGTTGGTCATCCAGGACATGTTTGGTGTCTGAAGTTGACCTCTTTAGTTTTGTTCGGGAGCCACAAGACTAATGTAGTAGACGTCTGTGGAACAAAGAAGACTTTCCGATATTTGTTGACTGCATTAGCCTTGTAGCTCCGGTCCGAGACTAAGTAGGCAAGCTTTGGACACCAAACATGTCTTGACTAATCCGCTAAATGTGGAGTTGATTCTTCCGTTAACCATTCCTTTCTTTGTTTCTTTTATTTCCCTCTTAAAATTACACGCACATACAGGGGACCGCTGTAACGATGGAACAGAATTTATCATTTGTCTCTATATGATACGCTGGTGTCTTGATGTGATCATTTTTTATACAGCAGAAAAACAATGTGCTAGAAAATAGTTCAACATTTAAAAAAAAAACAGTATTTTACAATAGTGTGCTAGCCTCAAGCTAATACACACTAATACGCAGTGTGCTTTTCA
The DNA here is from genome assembly GCF_904425465.1 of Colossoma macropomum. NCBI lineage: Eukaryota > Metazoa > Chordata > Actinopteri > Characiformes > Serrasalmidae > Colossoma > Colossoma macropomum. The sequence goes on from NW_023494804.1 coordinate 7,480,524, forward strand.
TCCCTTCTTTCACTTATAAGGTAAAAATGAAGTAATATTTTCAAAGGAGGGAGGGTCTGCACTGATTGGGGGCTTGTTTAGGTGTATTATACTTCACATAGTATAATCAGTGTTAAACTAGGTCCAATCTGTTCAATGCATTGCAATCGTTGTTGTGATAACGTCACTAAACATCACAGTATGCCCTACTGAGCGTATGGTGGATATCGTTAGTACTTGCTGAACATTGACCGATTGCATGATTCATTACAAAGAGAGCATAAATTGTCCTCTATAACTGTAACACAGTAGGTGAAACAGTTTTTGATAGATTGTTTTAAACACCTTTCTACTGGTTCTCTTGTTGTCTGTGCCAACAAAATAATAAATATCTTGACGTATCATGTCCTGAAAATGTTATATTTTTGCCGTATCACCCAACCCTACCTGTGTGTACAATTTAGAGGCTTCTACTGAACGATACAATACTGTTTTGTTGCACTCCTAATAAACAGTGTTGCAAATTCATCAGATGTGTATGATATTAATCTTTTGATCTTTTCTTTTAAAACAGTCCAAAGTTTCAAAGCGACCAGCGGACATGCATTGTCTGGTCTTGGCCACCATGTGTAAAGTGCACAAAATAGCGGTGCATCGTGTGTGTGTGTGTGTGTGTGTGTGTGTATATGTGTGTGTGTGTGTGTGGCAATATAGATGGAAGTGCTTACAGTTAAAAGGTTTACTAGTTTGAAAACTAGTGTCCAGGTAGTGTTAATGAATAGCACTGTTTGCAGGTTTCTGTACTCAAACACACCCACTAAACCTGGCAATTAACAGGTGAGTGTAATCGTGTGTTAAAGCAGGCAAATCACCAAACTGTGCTGGACACCGTCCCTCCAGGGCCGGAGTTGTGCACCCCTGTCTTAAGGTATTAATTTTGTTGTAACCTTTATAACGGAAATGCTTAAATACACACAGATAATGCATTGTATCAACAGCTGGATGCTGGAGTTGGGATATTCCAGCGGTGTATTCAGTTGTGGTTTGAGGTAACATTAACGTTAGTCCAGTTTGTTATTGACGGAGCGACCGCTAGAGAGATGGATGGAGAAGGATGTCCTTCTTGATAATAGGGACATGGCTGTTTCATGAAATAATGTCAAAGTGAAACTAAAATGTTAGTTGACTTGGACCAAATTCATGGTTTTATATTAAAAAAACCCTTCAGATTGAACACTGCTTCAGTTTTGGAAAGCTTTTGGTGGACGTAGTCGGCCTGTTTGGATTATAAATTACTTAAAGAAGTCTAAGCAACAGAAGAAAGGTGTGCTGTGAGTTAACCCTACCTGTATACTAGTTCGCAGACAAGTGAACAATTACACATGTTCATTTGCATCCCTACTAACTTTTAACAAATGTTTAAACCACCATATTTGCATAAACCTGTAAACAGTAATGATTTCCATCTCTCTTTCCATCTCTGGTCTTTCTGTGTCACCGGTTTGAGCTTTCTCAGTGTTTAATTGGGCTCATTAGCATTAGCATTGGAACTGGACTGTGGAATGCGTTTAAAAGTTGCTGGATGGCCGAGGACTGGATTGACCTTTGTGTGACCGTATTAGACGTTAGACCTTGCCAGGGTGTGGCTCATTAAACTTTAATGAAAGTGTAAGACAGATTAGAACCATGTCTTAATGCTAAGCCTGGTCTTAAGCTGCAGATAATCACAAAATAGGATTTTGTGCAGTTGGCTTAACTCAACGGACACCAGCATGTGTATGTTTGACACCCTAACTTCTTAGTTGCCTTCACGTTTCCAGGACTGGTGCGGTGTGTGTGTGTGGGTGTGGGTGTGTGTGGGGCAGTAGAGATGTGCTTACAGTCCGGTTAAAAGGTTTATGTAAACAAGGTGGTTTAAACATTGGTTAAAACTTAGTAGGGATGGAACTGAATGTCTGTAATTGTTTACTAGTTTGAAAACTAATGGCCAGGTAGTGTTAATAAATAGCACATCTTTCTTTTGTGGCTTTGACTTCTTTAATTGAAATCATGTATGTGTTGCAGAGTGTTGACTTCTCTTGCTTAAAATTTGTGATCTACTGTTTTGGTCATGGAGGAAGCCTAGACCAAAATTTGACTGTGTAGTGTGGTTATGGGATTAAGAACAGAGAATTGTGTAAGCAGCTCATGTAAGCATCGTTTCATTGTGCTCTGTAAGGGTGTGGCTTGCGCCCGCCCCCCGGGCCCGATGGCGGCTGCTCTCTCCTTGCCCTCGTGCCTCTCGTGGCCGGCACCGTCGTCCTCCTCCTCCCGCCGTCACTCGCGTCCCTCGGCGGAGCTCGGGCTTTGCGCTCCGTCCCCCACCCACTCACGGCTCTCTCCCCGCCGTCCTCGCCGGGGTTCCGCGCCGCTCTGTGTTCGGGCCCCGCCTTTCGGCAGGCTCTCACAGCCACCATCGGGGCCCGGAGGCGGGCGCACGCCACAAAGGGTTAGTGCCCAGCCGATATGTTGGTTGGCCGTTCATATCAGTTGACGCTGGCAACCTGCAGTTTTATTGGTAACAGCAGGAATATCGGTGATAACATGCTGATAAGTAGTGACTTTTTTGGTCGTGGCTAGTAGTGCATGACAGACAAATTTCCCTTAAGGCAGGGTGCACGACTCCGGTCCTGGAGGGCCAGTGTCCAGCACGGTTTGGAGGTATCCGTACTCAAACACACACAAAAAACTTGCCAATTAACATGTAAGTGTAATCAGGTGTGTTAAAGCAGGCAAATCACCAAACTGTGCTGCACACTGGACCTCCAGGACTGGAGTTGTGCACCCCTGTCTTAAGGTATTCATTTTGTCGTAACCTTTTTTCCGGTACTGTGCGAACAGTACACAACATGCTGCAGCTGTTTAGCTGGATGGCGGAGTTGGGATACATCAGCGGTCCCTCATCTTTCACTGTGTGTTCGGTTGTGGTTTGAGGTAACGTTAGTGATATTTCAGTTTGTTATTGAGGGAGTGAACACTAGAAAGGATATGGATGGAACAGCTGGTTAACCTTTAAGCTTGTATGGGCACCTTCCAGCGCTTCTGTTTTTCATCCAGCACCGCCTGTGTCCAGAGAACAGAGGACCCGCTGCATGCTTCTATGTACACACAACAGGTTTATGAGTATATGCTTAGGTTTGTTTTTACTATTTTATTTTACAAAATTAGTTTAACAGTGAAGGGATGTGCCAGAGTAATAAACCGCTGTTCAGCTACAAGTTTTTCTTAAGCATCTAAAATGGTTTTATTGAAAAAAATAACTGTTTAGGTTTAGGAATTGAGTCAATTGAGAACTGGCAGTTATGTCAGTCAGTAAACCACTGTTTAGCTAAAACTGACAAAATACACTATATGGACAAAAGTATTGGGACACCTACACATTGCACCTATAGGAGCTTTTATAACATCCCATTCTAAATCCATTGGCATTAATATGGAGTTGGTCCCGCTTTTGCAGCTATAACAGCTTCCACTCTTCTGGGAAGCTTTTCACAAGATGTTGGAGAGTGTCTGTGGGAATTTTTGCCCATTTATCCAGAAGAGCATTTGTAAGGTCAGACACTGATGTTGGACGAGAGGGCCTGGCACAAACATCCGTTCTAGTTCATCCCAATGGTGTGTGATGGGGTTGAGGTCAGGGCTCTGTGAGGGCCAGTCAAGTTCTTCCACACCAAACTCACCCAGTCAGGCCTTTATGGACCTAGCTTTGTGCACTGGGGCTCAGTCATGCTGGAATAGATACTTGGCATTGGTGATGTAAGGCTTGCATAAAGCTGTTCTGCCATGGAAACCCATGCCATGAAGCTCCCCTCAGTTTTTGTGCTGATGTTGATGCCAGAGGAGGTTTGGAGCTCTGCAGTTTGATCAGCAGAGCGTTGGTAAGTTTTGTGCTCTATGAAGTAACACTGATGGTGGTGGTGTGTTAGTGTGTGTTGTGCTGGTGCAAGTGGATCAGACACAGCAGTGCTGCTGGAGTTTTTAAACACCTCAGAGTCACTGCTGGACTGAGAATAGTCCACCAACCAAAAATATCCAGCCAACAGCGTCCTGTGACCACTGATGAAGGACTAGAGGATGACCAACACAAACTGTGCAGCAGCAGATGAGCTATCGTCTCTGACTTTACATCTACAAGGTGGACTGACAAGGTAGGAGTGTCTAATAGAGTGGACAGTGAGTGGACACAGTGTTTACAAACTCCAGCAGCAGAGAATGATCCACCACCCAAATAGTACCTGCTCTGTGAGGGTCCATGGGGGTCCTGACCACTGAAGAACAGGGTAAAAGGGGGCTAACAAAGTATCAGAGAAACAGATGGACTACAGTCTGTAACTGTAGAACTACAAAGTGCACCTATATAGTAAGTGGAGCTGATAAAATGGACAATGAGCGTAGAAACAAGGAGGTGGTCATGATGTTATTCCTGATTGGTGTACAATGTCCACACAGCACTCCTGTTCCTGTCTTGTCCTCGTCGACTAGGACTCGTCGCAAAGGCTGTGAACTCACTGCAGCTTCCACTTTAGCATGACAAACTGTACCGCTAGCGAGACATAGCGGGAAAGAAAGTGCAAGCAGGAAAGCGCATTTGATATAAATAGTATTGTACCGTTTTAAACTGTCCCTTATCAGTGTATCGATATTTTTAACAAAACTACTGCACAGGCAGGAACACGACTGATGTTTTAGCTGTTTGATTTTATACAGTAAACATTTTAATCCACTTCATAAAGGCCGTTTAGATCAAATTACAGTTCTTCTGATTGAAAAATCACACTTTTCAAGCCCTTTCAGTGATAACACAGGAGTATGTAGGTATCTATTGTTCCTTGCCAAAAGGCTGTGTGAAACACTGATGATGAGTGTTCTCTTGGTGTTTTGATAAATCAAGGCATTGATGTGATTCAACAAATGTAAATCATTTTGGATAAAATAATGCAGACCCGTCTTTCATGTCACATCAAGGGTTCAGTTTTGTTTTTAGTTCTTTGAAGGTTGTATTGTAGTCACGTACGTAGCAATAGGACGGCAGTGTAACAATTTCAGTACAGTATCGTAAAAATGGAAAGGTGAATGTTCAGCACAGGGTACTGAAATGTGAAACTGTATCTCCAAAATGCTCCTCGCACTCTTCCTGGCGTCTCTCATTGACTGTCTTTCATAGAAGCCATGGTCACTGATGAGGTGAATCCTGTCAGAGTAAAGTGGGAGGGAAGAGGAAAAGGGCCTTTGCTGTACACAGGTCCACACTCAAATGACTGGACTATTGTAGTGAAGTCACTCAGATCCTAGCGTACCATACCATAGCTTACCATATTTTGGGGTTTATTTTGTTGGAGCTCTCTGTAAGATGGGCAATGGACAAAGTTAAGTTTGAGAACTTTTTTATTTTAATCTGAGTCAAACCAATCCATGTAGTGGATCAAAACCTTGTATCTCCAAATAGTAACTTTACAGGAGAAAGAAAAAACATACTTTACTTTTAATGTAAGTCAGTGGAACCAGACTTTTTCACATCATTTTGGGCCACTTTTTTGGTCCATTCATCATGAAATTTACACACAATGTAAAGAACAACAGACATTCTCAAATTATGTCAAAAACTAAAAAAACGACAAAAAAATGGAGATACAAGGTTTCGTTCTGACAAAGAGAAAGATTCAAGACAAACATAGAGAATCTGGAGACAAAGGCTGGAGACTTATTTACATTTATAAGAACTTTTATAAGAGCTGGTTTGCTGATATGTTTAATCTGCAACAAGAAACTGTCAAACACAAAGTTGCAAAGCTGAATTCAGCTTCCCATTCGCCAGCTTCTTGTTGAAATTTTCCCGTTCCATCTTAAATGGGGAAGCAGTTACATTCTGGCGCCTCAGGCACCATTTAAGGAGGAACGGGAAAATTAGAACAAAAAGCTGGTGAATGAGGAGCTGAACTCGTTACAGCAGAGCAAAGTGCATTTTCGTTCTTTTTTTCGTTTTTTTTTAACCTATGCTAGTACATGAGCACATACTGAGACATGTTTACAGCCAAGATGGTAAAATATTGGAATATTGTGGTTGTCAAGGTGGTTTGATTTTGTTGAAAGGTCAAAATGACTCTTGACGTTTGGGTTGCCGACCCTGTCCAAGTAGCTTTCCAGAGCATTTGTAAAGAGTTAAAAAAAAGTGTTAATTTTTATTATTTGCTTTCTGAAATCCACTTGACCATTTGATACACTTTGATGTTTGGCATGGATGCTTGTGGCCGTGTTGTATGTAGAAAGCCCCTTTTTCACTTTCACATTGAGATTTCATGTTTGTGCCTCAAATCCTGTGACCTGGAAAACCAAGCGCAGCCGAGAGGGAAGCCCCTGCTCTTTTAAGAGTGCTTCATTAATAACTGGAGATGCCCCACAGTCCGAGTGTCTGGGCTGGATGTGTAAGGTAACCCCCCCCCCACCCCCCAAAGCCACTGATGTGTTTTTGAGCATTCCAGGCGAAGGGATCCACTCTCGACTGGTCTGCTCTCCGTTCCCCCAGTGGTCTCTGCCAAAGTGCTCACAAGGAGAGGGGCTTGTCTGTGACCTAAAGGGAATTTTGAACTGCCCCTGTGAAACAAAGTGCCCCTGTGTCTGCTGGCCTGGCATGAATATGGATGTCAACAAGCTGTGTGTGTGAGAAAGAGAGCGGGTTTGCGTGTGTTCCTGCTTTAGATCCTCCGGTCCCGAGATTTTCATTTCCATTTTCTCTTCCCAGAGTTTAGGCGCTCTCGTTCTCTGTTTGGGGTCAGGGAGGTCATCATGTACAGTGTGAGTTAAAGTTTGGATGCACCCACTCAGAGAGTTTTTCTTTATTGTTACCATTTTACACATTTATGGCCCTCTTTTTTCATAAATTCTGTTTTTTTTCCTGTTTTTCAGCTTTGGATTTTCCCTCATATATCCATCATGAAGTGGGTGTAAATATACTACATTAAAACAAACAACGAATTGGCACTTTGCTTTCTTTTCACGTAAAAAGAAATACTGAAACATTTTATTGAAATAACATTCAGTAACAGCAATAAAGGTTAAAGCTATGAAGAATGAACTAATAGTAGGCTGATATTGTTATTTACATGTATGCCGTTGCTGATGCTAATGCATAAACACAGGGCTGTGCCTTTTAGGACTGAACCTGAATAATTGACCATTCGAATGTGTGATCGTTGGGTAGGTATTTGGTTTTTAATGTGTGGGTTTGGATATTTGTGGTTCAAAATGGACACATACTTTAAAAAAACCCCAAAATTTCAACATTTGATATGTTGACTTTGTACTATTTTCATTTACATTTAGAGTTTACATGATTTGCATATCAGTGCATTCTGTTTTTATTTACATTTTGCACAGCGTCCCACTTTTTTGGAAACGAGGTTGTATGTAACGTTGTGACGGGACGAGCTGCCAAATGTTCAGTAGTTTTTTGAAGTAGCTGCTAACTAACAGAAACTGATACGTCTTAGAATATTCCAGTGACTAACATTAGTAATGTAACTTGAGCTTTAGGCTACACTCAGATTACCAGACTGAGGAGGTAGAAATCAGATTTTTTTGCCTTAATGTAAAACAGATCTGATTTTTTTTTCTTTTTCTTTCTTCTCCCAGATCCGATCTAAACCACTTTCACACAGTTTCCTATAACAGATACATATTTGATTCATGGCCATGTTACCTTAAAGTGAACGGTTAGACCAGAATTCATGCCTTGTAGTGTTTTTTTAATATATGCCACTGCTTGTGGACCATTAAACAGTGGCTGTGTTTACATGCAAAGACTTTTGCCAGTCTGATTAAATACATTCTGATTATAGATTAATATGGTGTTTATACGCACTCGACTCAACAATCTAGTGGAAAATCTCCGTTGACATGCACAGTACAAGTGATCCGATCTAAAATTAGTCCAGTCAGAGTGAGAAAAGCAGCCGTTAGCAGAGCTTTAAAATGATGTCAGACTCAGGAAAATGTGCTCCACATGAACTTATTAAGGAAGGGCGAGAAGAAGACGTCGTGTTCTGAGACACATAAGCTGGACGTCCGTCCCACCGCCGTCTTTTAAAGATCAGAGCATAAACTTCGTCTCCTCTGCACAGGTGCAGAACGTACTTAAACTGTCCGATAGGGAATGTAATCAGATACAGGCGTATATACGGTTATTATTCTTCCATTTAATGGATTATTTGCAGGATTACCCACCTCGTTCAATCGGATCGAAATTGTATTCCGAATGGCCTCAATTGGACCAGACTCTTCCGAATGAGGTGTTTACATGTACATATTCTATTCCGATTGAGCTGTTAGTCGGTTTATTAACGGATGATTAGGCTGCATGTAAATGTGGCTGTTGTCCATGTTGCAGCAGTGCCTAGCCTTTAGGTAGTGGCAGTAAACTGCAGAAGCGTCTGACCCTTTTTCATCATATTCTTGCTCTAATAATGAACAGCTGAGAGCTGCGCAGAGCAAATGAACTTTGTGACGAAGGCTTGTTCTGCTGGTTAGTTTGTTCTTCATGATAAATGTAGTTCATTAGGACGTGCACAGGCAGGTCGTTTCAGGACACGGGTTCCTTCACATTAATGACAGATTTGAGTCACTTACCAACCATTAAGTAAGAAAGATCGGATCTCAGCAAACAATCGGAATCATGCAATGGGGCTTGTAATGTGAACGCAGCTGTAGTGATTTTCATAAGGGGAACGTTGGCTCATTCTGACAAATCACTTACAGCACAAACTGCGTATGTTATATGTGACTACATCTCTATCTACTCACATAGGTACAGCACTGTCCTCTTGCTGTCCTCTTCAGTCTAAGGCCCAATCACATTTCACCCATTTCATTCAATCCCATTTCATACCACTTAGCCCTTACCCCTCCATTTTGCTTGTTCACTCCTAGGGGTGGGGTGTCCTGATTCTTGTTGAGATAGCGGGGTAGAGTGAAGTGTTAGGGCTACATGGCCCTCTAAATGGAGGTTTTTCAGAGACACTCCAAACGAGAAAGTTAGAGAAAAACAGGCAAGATGCTGCACAAGCGACCAAAGAACCCACAAATGTGAGTATTTTCTCCGTTACAAATTACAGCAACCATTGTATTGTAATCTTTACTGTTTACTGTCGTTTCGTTGTATTATGGTCCTTTTCTTGATAACAGGCATAAAAAATGCCAGTAATATGCTGATATATCGGTAGCTAGCTAACCTCCATTTACATTCCGCCTTAAACAGCGCAGCAGTTACATTCTGCCGCCTCATTTAAGGTGGAACAGGAAAATTCGAGCAAGAAGCTGGCGAATATCTGACTTCAGCTTCATATCATCAAAGAATTGGTGTGGGCGATAATAAAGAGTTGTCCCCCCTCTTTGAAGCCATATGATGCCCTAAATGCAAGTGAAGCCCAGCAGTGAGGAGCTGAACTTTACCCTCCTCTGCTGTCACTGCAGACTGGCAGGGTCGCCTACAGAGCAGCGCTAGTAGCTGTTAATGAAGAAATGTCCTTTTTTATTTGTGCGTCGTCTCATTTTGTAGGGAAGATTTCAACCACTCCCTCTTGTAACTCAGTTCCAATGGGCAAGGTGACTCTCAAAAATAAGAAATAGGATTGGGCCCAAGTCATGAACTCACTCTGGGTTGTAAGTGGAAAATCGACAATGGAAATATTTGTATTTGTCGATGTTGATAATGTTGAATAATTGTTTCAGTGGACATGAGTTCATATATATATTCAACTTCTATATTTGTCTTAGAATCCAATTTCAAGGGTTTAATCATAAGCATTTGTCTTAAAACGTCTTTAAAACTATTGCATGCGTTCAGTCAGGTGTGTCCGAAGCCTTGACTGGCACAGGTGATCATTTATGCACATCTGTGTGCACCTCCCCTCGGATGAACTCCCCTCCGCTCTGCCATGTTTCCTTTGGCTTTGGTGATCTTCCTCTGGCAGCCAGGCTGCTCTTGGCAGGCTATTGGGGGGCTGCCCTTGAACCCTGAAGCGGGGGCAGTACTGGGAGGAAGTGAAGGGGACTCCCGCCTAAAACAGATGTTGACTGTCCTCAACTCCTCCCCTGGGCTAATTGATTATAAGCTGAATACATAGTGGTAAAGAAGCATGATGACTGAGTTTAACACAGTCTGGGACTGTGTGTGGGTGTGTATGTGTGTCTTTGGGCTGCTGCAGGTGTTCGTCTGCGGCCGGAGGGGTGCGGCACTGCGCCAAAGACTTCTTTGTTCCTGGTTGTGTGTGTGTGTGTTGTGTGTGTGTGTGTGTGTGTGTGCGTGTGTGTAATGAGGTCCGGGGCTTCAGAGCGTCCTGCCGGCCCCTCCAGGCTTCTCCAGGACTTTGCCCTCTCCGCTGGACCTGACTGTCCTCTTGGCCAGCTGCTCAGCCTCAACGGCTCGGCTATGTTTTTGCCCAGGAAGTGACCCACCAATACCGGAGGCTTTTGTAGGGCCCAGCCAATATGAATGTTTTGTGACTGATATGATTCAGATTTTAGGGGTTAACTAGAGCAGCTGATGTTTGTATTTTATATTTAGGTTTTATATTCCATTAATTTTAGTTAAACAGTGTTAGTATGATTGTTAGTAGGACTAAAAGATTGTTTTTATATCGTAATCGCAATTTAAGACGGTACAATTTTCAAATCGCAAGAGCTGCCATTTTTTTTTAATTATAGCCTACACTCTTAAAAAATATAGTTCTTTAAGGTTCTTACAAAAAGGTGGTTCTTTAGTAACAATCTACTGTCGTTCTACATTGAACCATGAATACTCAGACCCATTTGCATGGTGAAATGGTTCTTCCAATTGGAGAATGTGTTGTTTATGGCTCTATATAGCACCAAAAAGGGTTGTACTGTTGTTACAATGTCAAGCTGTAACAATAGAGGAACATTTTGGTCCTATAGAGAGCTTTATTTAAAAAAAAAAGTGTTATATTGAACCATATACAGCACATTCTCCATCAATCTAAAGAACCGTTTCGCTATTTAAACATGCAAATGGCTCGCTGAGTGTTAATGGTTCTACATAGAACCATTGTCTTTACTAAAGAACCCTTGAAGAACCATCTTTTTTAAGTGTGTGCATTAGCAGAACTGTTGTTTTAAGTTTTAAGATGGGAAATTGAACCTAAATATGAGTTGGTGAAATGCCTGTAGATGAGTTAGACCAAAGGCAACCAAACCTCCATCTGTTGTGACATCACAACCACAACTTACTGGCAGTTTGGACACTACGTTCAGGGGTCGAGCCTCAAGCTAGAGAAGGTGGATGTTCTGGTCTTCTTGGCCAAAATAAATCAGGCCTGAATCTCAATTTATGAAAAAAATCGCAGTTTAAATCGTAGTCGCAATATTAATCGGAGAAATCACAGTTAGATATTTTCCCCCGATCGTTCAGCCCTAATTTTTCCGCAAAGATCACATTTTAAAATTTAAATAAAATGTAGGAAGTGTTAAATATTTATATTGACGTGTTGTAGCCAGTCTTGAGTTACTTTGGCTCTACACTCTCAGAAAAAAAGATATGAAACTGTCACTGGGGCAGTTCCCCTCCTGTCACTGGGGTGGGACCCTCAAGGGTACATCTCAGTACCTTTAGTCAGGGAACATAACTGAACCATAATCCACTGAAATGGTAATTTCTAAGATGTATTAACTCCACACACCCCGTCTCGTCTCCAGGCTTTTATTTTATTGCTCTGTTTTAAAACATTCGGTTATGAAAAGGTACAAATACGAACTTTTCACCTGGAAAAACTTATTTAAGGTACACAATCAGACCTTAAAACCACTGTTGTACCTTTAAGGGAACATTTACATTGTTTGTACCTTGATGAACAAGGAATGTACCTGCACAGCACCTTTATGTCTAACAGTGTATGTTTGGGGTGGTCATGTTGTTAAAACGTCCGTCTTTGCCAAAGAGTTCCATTTTTGTTTCGTCTGACCAGAGTGGACTGTCCTAAAAGAGTTCTGATATGTCTAAATTCTTGTGTGTGAACTTCAGACACTCATCTCTGTGCTTCTTTTCCAGCAGAGGAGTTTGCGAGGGGTCTAGGAACAGAGATCATTGTGGTGCAGTTCATTACTTATTTGTTATCTGTGTAACTGCTGTTCCTACTGACTTCAGGTCATCCTGCGACCATTTTTGAGTGACTGCTGGCTTCTTGCGTACCTTCCTTTGGATTTGTCTGGAAGAATGTTATGAAATCTTGCATAGCGCACCTGCCTGGGGATGATTAGTGGTGGTTCCGCTATTACACTGCTTGTACTGATAGGGTCGTTTAAGGTTTTGATGGGCTCTGTAGCTTTTTCAGTCCGAGTGTTATTTAATAATATTGAGGTGTTGGAGGCTCTTTGACCTTCACAATGATGTTGCGTGAAATCTTCCCAACCAGTAGAAAAGACACGATGTGTAATTTCCACATGAATGTTACATACATTTTATTTAAGTTATTGATTTTTTAAAAAAAAATTTCTTAACTTTGAAGTTTGAATCCTGGTGTTGCTGCAACTTAAGAAAAGTTGTTAATTGCCGGTGGGTTACTGACCGCATAATCGGTCAACCCATATATCAGCTGAGCCATAGATTGCAGCATCATGAAAAAGCGTGGACGCAAGTTAAACATATATTTTTTTACTGCTTTTGTATTATGAACACTATAAGGTGAATTATTTTTCTTTACGGTTTAAATGAAAGGCATTGTACTCAAGGTACACGGAAAGTTCTACAATAGCCATGTTAAAGGAGTAGTTTGGCGAAAAAAAAATTAATTTACTCAATTTTCCACTTAATCCAGATGTAGTTGATCAGCCAAGACGTGATTGATGTCCAAATTTTGCTAGTGTTGTGCTGGAGCTGGAGCTCCAGGGCAAATGTTCCTAACAAATACCAAAAGTCAACAGTCAATCATTTCTGTAAACACATCCCCAGAAACTTCTCAGGCCGCATTCAGGACTTTATTAAGGTTGTGCAGACTTAATGTGGTGTAGGACGTAGTATAGACTTAATGTGAATTATAAAAATTAAAACTAAACTTGTTTTTGCTTTATGAACATTTAACACACACCTGTGGTTTCAGATGATTGCCCTCAGTGTGAAGTTTATTTTTATGTGATTAATGAAAACCAGGATGCAATTTGAGCTGGTGGAGAGAAGTTTTAGGGGACTGTATTTACAGAAAAGATTTGGGTGACTATTGACTTCTAGAGTCTGTTATCCACATTAAACGTGTTACCCCATAGCTGAACTAAAAAAGCTTGTGTCAGTTTGATTTTTTTGCCATATTCCTTTAATCAGATGTGGTAACACATGTAATACCTGGACATATTAGATCATGACCCTGCTTTTTTCCCATTTTTTTTTCCAGCTTCCGGTCAAAGTTGGACAACAGAACACCCACACCAAAGTCAGCACGGAGCACAACAGGGAATGTCTAATAAACATCTCTAAGTACAAGTTCTCTCTGGTCATCAGCGGCCTCACAAACATACTGAAGAATGTGAACAATATGGTGAGTTGGTTCTTCTTTTCCTGTGCACATACATTATTTGTGTCATGTAGCGCAGTATTGCGTCCCTCAGCCTTATCAGGTTTACAGAAATTATGCTAATACAACACACAACCGTTGGGAATTGTTACGATGCTCTTCAGTTGAGTTTGAGAAAATGGACACTGAAATTTAACCAGGCGTTGTAAGTGTAATATTGAAAGTATACAGTCGTATGCAAAAGTTTAGGTGCCGTGTTTGAGTGAAAAGAAGTTAACACATCCTCTACAGAGAACACACTTCTGTGCATTTGAATTATTACTTATTGCATTATTTATTACAAATTTAAATACAGTAAATATGGTATTTTCTGCATATTTTAGTGCACTTTTTTCATTTGCTGAATTTAACGTATTGGAAAAACATGCATCATACAAGTTGACACATTTTATATTTTATGTTTGATATTTTTTTCACAATATGTAAAACTCAACAAATAAACAAAAACTAAGCACTAAATTATGCAGAAAATATCATATTTAATTGTATTCCATGTAGAGCATGTGTTAACCTATTTTTCAAGAAAATTTACAAAACGTAACTTCCCCATAATTGTTCAAACTTTTATTTATAGCTGTATAATAAAAATGAGAATTCCTAGAAATAAAAATGAAGGAGTTGAAATTAACTATGACATCTAATGAAGTTCATCATTATGTTCATTGAGTTTGTCTGTCTGGCTCTAGTCGTAACTGCTGTACGACACTCAGCATGAGGAAGCTTAGCTTATCCTCGCTCGCATATTTGTTCAGTGTAGCCGTGGAACTGAGCGTAAGTGGAAAGTGGAAGACACAGAGAGGTTAGCTAACCAGTTTGGCTGATTTGTACAAGCTAAGTACTGTCCCTATAAACCAATACAAACTGGTATCAAACGATGAAATAACTCAGCAATTGATCAATCCTGAACAAAGTTTGTGTTTGTCCACTCATGAAGACGTGAGTTTTCCTTGTCTTTAAACTGGAACATCTCACTCTGGAGACTACAGCAGCTTTTAAGGCAAATAGGCATGTTTACAACAGATGTAGAAACGTTTTGGCCGGAGTGACACTTTACCCATAAGCGCAGGCCTTTCTGTTCTGGTCTTTAACTAACTCTCTTCTCTATGTTGCAGAGAATATTTGGGGAGGCCGCAGAGAAGAACCTCTATCTCTCCCAGCTCATCATCTTGGACACACTGGAGAAGTGCCTTGCGGGGGTGAGCTGCCTTTTCCCCCATTTCTTCTCTCATTCTCGACCCCCTCTCCTCGTCCCGAAGCCTCCACGGCGCCTGGAGATGCGCAGCATCTGCCAGCTGAAGTAGATGAGTTTTGCAGGTGCTTCCTGGTCTTGCCGTTTGGCTCCAGCGGGACTGCCCCCGCTGCCTGAGCATTACCGCTGCACTGGACGTGCTGTCTCAATATCCGCCTGGCTGCCAGTCTTTCAGCGAATGATACTTCTGAGAATTTAGCTCTAAAACTGCTGGTCTCTTAAGCTGTTTTCACATCTTTTTTAAAGTCCGAACCGGAGTTTTAGTTCTAGTGATGTTGTGTATTTTTCTTCTGTATCATTCAGTTTCACAATACAGCGGCTAAAATGCACCAGATTACACATCTGGGTGTTTGTTGATTGATCAGAAATTTGGCTGGGATACTAGCAGTCTGTTAATTTCCCTTTAGAGCCTATCACTGTATGCTCTGTATACGCTGTATTGTCCTACTCCTATTTTGTATTAAAATAGACACACATGGAGGGTAATTCCACCCAAGTTTCAAACTTTCTAAATTATTGTTATTATAATTATTATTATTATTATTAAAACTACAGTGTAAACGTCATAATAAGTGGATTAATGTAAAATCTGCCATTCTAGAGAAACTTAAGAGTCAGAATAGATCACAGTGGTGGTGATGGGAACCAGCCGTCTGAAGAGTTTAATACCTCTAAAAGCTTAAAAAATCAAGTTTTGAATACGCTGCTTGATGTCTGAAGGAATAATTTTACAATAGCTTTGAGTTATGGTTTTAACCTGAAACTGTTTTTTTTTTACCTCTGTTCAAGGCGGAGAGATGCATGTAGGGTATTGTGAGGCAAAATACTACCCAATGAAAATGTAGATTCTCTAGAAATTTGCATAAAACTACTGTGAATGACTTTTACATCTCAACAGTTGAAATTTGAAAAATCGTAAATTTGTGATTCGTAGTCAGACCAATAAAAATAAACCTTACTTGATCTCTGGATTTTTGATCTAATGGTTAATATTTGAGTTAAACTGGTTCGGCTGCTGATGTTTGGACATAAATATGTTCTGTGATCCATGTGCCATAATCAAATGCATTGCTAAAAAAATGATACGAGTGTCTGTCAAATATGGATGCGCCGATACCTGATCCTCAAATATCTGCTGGTGCAGATACTAACTTTAGCGAGCCTAATTACTCAGGTGCCTATAAAACCTGGTATTAGTGGGATATCTGATACCATTCCACTAGATATTTCCAAATATTTTGTTTTGATAATAACAGTGTTCTTTGTCACAAATAACAGGATCGTTAGAAAACTATTCAGTTACACTGCACCCTCAGAATGATGCCTCATGATGGAATGAAAATGTTTATCATTTTCAAAGACTTAGATTTTGTGTAGTTGATAATCCAGATCAAGACTTGCTAACTTGTTCTAATCTCCAGCCGGCTGTTATTTGACCCGAAGTTCTTGCCGTTTTGTGACTCACCCGTTGTGTTGGGGACAGAAGGGAAGCTTCAGTTTGGGCTCAGGCATGGCGTGCGTGTTCATCCACATCAGGTAGAAGCATTAGGCTGGATACTGTTTACTAATCCCGGGCTGGAACTGTTGGTGCAGCCCAAATTTACGACATTTTTTACAAGGCTTCTCAAGCTGGGAATGCGGCACATGTAAACCCGTGCTGAAGCTGTGCTTCAAAGGGCCACTCCTGGCCAGAGCATCCCACAGCCTGGAACACAGAGGACGTAGGAGTGCAACTAAAGCTTGGGATGCTCATTCATCCTCTGTTTGTGTACGTGGGTGGTGTAGTTGCGCGCGTGTGTGTTTTTATATACGCTATAGGAAAAAAAATATACTCTATAAGAACACTCCTCCTAATTATTGAGGTCAGGTGTTTTAGCCACACCCATTCCTAACAGGTGGATCAAATTAACCACATAGCCTTGCAGTCTCGATAGACAAACACTGGCAGTAGAGGGTCTTACTGATGAGCTCAGTGACTTGGCACAAGTCTGCTAGATCTGCCCCAGCCAACTGTAAGTGCCATGATTGTGAAATGGAAGCACCTAGGAGCAACACCAGCTTAGCCACGAAGCAGTAGATCATGCAAACTTACAGAGCGGGGCCGCCAAGTTTAGACTTTAGCACACAGCGCCTGTCCTCTGTTGAATCCCTTATTAAAGAGTTCCAAATTGTCTCTGGAAGCAACATCAGCAAAAGAACTGTGCATCAGGAGCTTCATGGCATGGGTTTCCATGGCTGAGCAGCTGCACACAAGCCTAAGATCAAAATGCACAATGCCAAATGGAGGGAAACGCGTTCTGTGGAGTGACGAATCACGCTTCTCTTTTTGTCAGTCTGATGGATGAGTCTGGGTTTGGTGAATGCCAGGAGAACATTGCCTGCTTGACTACATTGTGCCAGGTGTAAAGTTTGGTGGAGAAGGGATGATGCTATGGGGTTGTTTTTCAGGGGTTGGTCTAGAACCCTCAGTTCCAGTGAAGGAAAACCTTAATGCTTCAGCACCAAGACATTTTGGATACTTCTATGTTACCACCTCTGTGGGAACAGTTTGGGGAAATACCCTTTCTTTTCCAGCATGACTGAGCCCCAGTGTACAAAGCAGCTCCATAAAGGCACTGACTGGGTGAGTTTGGTGTGGAAGAACTTGACTGGCCCTCACAGAGTCCTGACCTCAACCCCATCAAACACCTTTGGGATGAACTAGAACGGAGATTGTGAGCCAGACCTCTCATCCAACATCAGTGTCTGACCTCACGAATGCTCTTCTGGATAAATAGGCAAAATTCCCACAGACTCTCTCCGACATCTTGTAGAAAGATTCCCAGAAGAGTGGAAGCTGTTATAGCTGCAAAGTGGGGACCAGCTCCATATTAATCATTTAGAATTGGATGTTATAAAAGCTCCTGTAGGTGTAATGTGTAGGTGTCCCAATACTTTTGTCCGTTTAGAGTATATATACACACACACACACACACACTGTGTATCAGATTCACACTGAAACTTCAGAAACTGTAATTACACTCTTATGTTAATTTTTTTTACTGTACCACCCACTGCTAGTGTGGTTTATTGTTATTGCTTGTGCTAAACATCTCGGTGCCTGGATGTGCCCTCGTCCTTCTGGTTTGGCCTCGAGCTCACTTCCCTTCCTTTGGCTTTTCTTTCCGTGTGTTTTAAATACCCTTACAGTCTCGTTTGGCCTCTAAAAATACCCAAAGCAAACAAAACGGGCCAGTGTGTTTGTTTCTGCCGCTGCTCAGATGCTACGGTGCCATTTAGCCCTCAGCTTTATTCATGGCACACTAGTAGGACCTTGTGACTGAAGCCTGACTGCTCTCTCACTTTCCTACTCTCTCTTTCTCTTCCTGTCTCTGTCTTGTGCACTCTCTCTCACTTTTCCTCCGTTTTTCTTTCTCACGCTCTCTCTCTCGCACTCTGTCTTGCTATGATTAAAAAAAACTTGTGACCGCAGCTAAAGACTGTGTAGCCAAGCTTTCTGAATGAGACTAGGGTGGGGACATGGTGGAGTGTTGGTTAATGGATTAATGGACCCTAGAAAATGAACAAACCGCCGTTGCAAAGATGTTGTGTCTCCTTAACTTTTACTCCTTTGTTTTTATTTATTTATTTATTTTAGCCGTACTGATATGTTATTTACATGTCATCTATTTTGCAGCAGCTCAGCCAAGATTTGTTGGTTTCACTTGTGATCTGTGAATTAATCTGACTTGACTTTGACCCATTTATCTTTTCTTGTCTCCAGCAACCGAAAGATTGCATGCGTTTGGATGAAACCATGCTTGTTAAACAGCTGCTGCCAGAGATCTGCCACTTCATCCACACATACAGGGAAGGGAACCAATATGCAGCCGAACTGCGCAATTCTGCCTCCGGGGTGCTATTCTCACTCAGCTGCAACAACTTCAACGCTGTCTTCAGCCGCATCTCCACCAGGTACACACACGTTCTTCGTTCAGCCCTACCCACTTGGGGTCAATTTGGTAGTGAATGAAGGGTCTCTTAAGCAGTTTTTCTGCTCAGTGCCAAGCTCAAAGTACTTTATTAGTGTGAAGTTACCACATAAGGTGAAACCAATCCCACTCTAAGCTGTGAGAGACTATGTTGAAATACAGCCTCATAAGCCAGAACCTCCTACTTTAACAGGAAAGGGCCATTTGACGTGCAAAACAGTCAACCACAAACCGTTTTGTGCAATGGGCAGGCAGATCAGAACAGTGCCTCAATAAAAACAGACTTGAGCAAAGTTGTGTACCAGTTAGAAAACACGTGAAGATATCTCTCTTCAAACTAAGCTACTGATTAACATTTAAAAATGAGATTTTCAGTCCAGCGATTAGCCTTAGCCGTGTCTTGAGCTGTCACTTTTGTGTTCCTAACCAGCATTTAGTTAGATAAACACTTGTTTATCAACAACTGCGCTCATAAAAACAGTGCAGGGATGCGTGGATGGATAAGATTCTGACGTCTGTGATCATGTTAGCGTGCAGTATACATCAGACAGTCTGCATAACTCTGTTACACACTTCAGTAGCAAATTCTTACACATTGACCTACATACATTGAAGTTCGGAGTGTGTGTTTTAACTATGATAAATGATGACTGGTTGTTACTTCCTATGAGAAAAGCAGAGGTGTCACTCTCTGCATTCCAGGATTTGCCATCAGTTGATTAACAATGATGCAACTTTTGATTGAAGTAAAGTCAATATTTGATTAGTTTTTTGGTATTTTTGTGTACAAATTTTCTAGATTCTACCAAGTTTGACTCAAAAATGAACATTTTATTTCAAAACAAAACATTGCAGAGTAGCATGTCCTGGAAAATTGAAAAATTGGTGATTTTACAAAACAGTGAGCTGCCACTTAAAAGCCCCACGGATTTAAAAAGATCAACATGTGTCAAAGGCAGAAATTTACATGTTTTTTCCCCACATATTTTCTAATGTTTCATGATTTGCATGAGAGACACTTTGAAGAGGCCCAGGCCTGTATTATTCTCTTTTTAACTGTCATACACCGATTTGACTCTTCTTTTTTTTTCTTTCTTTTTTTATAAGTTATGGAAAATAATAATAATTTAAATCACAGTCACAATATTGGTTAGAAAAACATAATTGCATATTTCCCCCAAATCGTTCAAGTCTATTCTCAACACACTCCATTGTTTTGCTGTGTGTGCTGTGGTGTGGTGTTAACCTGTGTGGGGTGACTGAGTGATGGAGAAGCTCTTATCAAGAACGATGAGGTGTTATTGATTAAAACATGAGCCCTGCCTTTAGAAAGAGCGATCTTCACAACCCCTCTTTGATACCTTCACCATTCTGGCTTTTAGCTCTCACGCCTTGCTTACTCAGCCAGTAGGCTTTCAGGTCAGACTGCTGTAAGTAAAGGACATTTTTTCCGGTAGCTGCTGGCCTTGCTGAGTTGCTGAGCATTCAGGTTGAAAAGAATTAGGTCTTGCACTTGATATTGAATAATAATTGTGTGAAATCTTTTTTGTTTTGGAAACTGCATGGAGGGGAGTGTGGGGCACAAACTAACACGGGGTAAAATGTGACATGGAATTTTTATGTAGTTTAATCAACTCAATCAATCATTCAGTTGACTCCAGTTTGCAGTTCATCTCACAGCACGTTCAGTCAACTTGTAAGCGATACTGTAAGTTATTGTTGTGTACACATTGGACAGTGTTAATAATATTGCACACATCTTCAGACTTGTCAAAGCATCTCTGTCGCTCAGTAACCATACACAGGAAAAACACACAGCTAAGCACTGGTGTGTGTTGAGACTAGAGTTGAACAACTTGGGGACTATATGCACACTTGTGATTTTTCTGACCAATATTACAATAAACCTACAGTTTAAATTGCAGCTATTTTCTGTAAATTATTTTCAGGCCTATTTCAAAAATGTGCTTTTGCTTATCTTTGTATTCCCATTGTAGCCACTTTTGATGATTTTGTACCATTAAAGCAACTTTCTTCATAAGTGTTTTTCACTTACTGAGTTGTGTGTATAAATCACAGAAATGACACCTGTATTATTATTATCTTCCACTTGGTGACTGTAATACGGCATAATTTTAAAGTGTAAACTTGCCGTGCTGGCCTTCACATGGCAGGGTTAGGTTTAACATTTTGTCACAACAAAACATTCGACAGTTAAAATAATTTCACCCACATCCATTCAGAACAGTTCATGTGTTGGTCAGTTTATATACACAAATTCATCAAAACTACGAATTTCAATTTTATCACGCTGATATTTTCTGTTTTGCTTTGTCATCAAAATAATTGCCAATGTTTGAGCCTGTTTTCAATAGTAGTTTTTTACTGCATAGATTTTTGTTGTTAGTTTTGTTATAGACTTTTTAGTGCCTGTTACAACTAGTCCCTCTTTCTGTTGCAATTAACCCCTCCTGTGGGGTAATTTACGTCATTTGCACCGCAATTGTGGTGCGGAGAACAAAGTTTGTTTTCATTTCTAGCAGTGTTGTGTAGGTTTCTTGCATAACAATATTGTTTTTACTCAAGAACAAAGTACAAAATGTGTTAGAATGAGACTGGATGTTGACTTTTCATCATAGTTTTGGTATCAATCACTGTGCTACTCAGTATTCATTCAGTATTGAAGTCAAAAGTCTGATGTTATCAGGATTTCTCATTATGTGGATTTGCCAAAACATAGCTTCAACTATGAGGCTCATATTTTGATGTTGTTTGTAGTTTAATTTGTGCAGAAACATGAAATTGACAACTTTGTCCTTGATTCAGATTACAGGAGTTGACGGTGTGCTCAGAGGACGCTGTTGATGTTCACGATATTGAGCTCATCCGGTACATTAACGTGGACTGTTCCAAACTCAAACGGCTCCTGCAAGGTTTGTGATTTCTTCTAAACTGTATTCCATCAGTAATCATGCGTCTCATGAAGTGAGATTCAGTATTCGTATTGAGACGGCTAATGTTGGAAGATAAAGGTTTTAAATGGTTCATTGTACAGAAATGTACCAGCTCGGATTTGTTTACAGTGGTGGTGATAGGAACCAGATGTCACAATGTTTACAACACAAATACGGCCGTTTTATTCACTGTCTAAAACCACCAGTGAACCTTCACATGCCTTCTGAGCTTTTATTTGCGTTATTGCTGAAGGCAAAATGCTGGTGTTACATACATACATGATATTTTGGTGTTCCATACATTATGATATTTTTCTTTGGGGATTATTTTGCACTTCAGTGCTCTCTGTGTACATCTCTGTCATGAACGCTTTTAAAAAGATTAAATTTGAGAATAAGTGACCTTTATTAGTCCCACAACAGTGAAATTTCACCTCCACATTTAACCTGTCAGTGCAGTGAAACACCACATACACACTAGAGAACACACACACTAGGGGGCAGTGAGCACACTTGCCCGGAGCCGTGGGCAGCCTTATCCACGGCGCACAGGGAGAAGTTGGGGGTTAGTTGCCTTGCTCAAGAGCACTTCAGTCATGTGCTATCAGCTCAGGGGATCGAACCGGTGACCTTCCCGTCACAGGGCTGGTCCCCTAACCTCCAGCCCGTGACTGCCCCCTACCAATGTATGTATGTATGTAAGTACACCCTACACAGAAGTTCTCTTAAACTATCGTAAATCAGCGTCTCCAGTATCAGGCTGAAGTATTGTATTATGTTATCATTATATATCATGTTATAACTTTCTGTGAGAGATTTTTAGAGACATTAAACTGTTTGGACTTCTCTTTCCTGTCACCACCACTGTGAACCATTGTGGTTAATTGTAGTGAACAAGTTTCTCCAGAATGGAGCTTCTCACATCAAAACACTCTGAATGACTTTGGTCACATTAACAGTTGTAATACAAGTTTATGCCAAAAAATGTAAATGCTTTGCACCGTTGGACCCTTGGTCCATTCATGAAATGCTCTTGCACTATAAAGGGTGTCTGGTGTTTCCAAATAATGTAAAATCTGTGTGATGAATGTGATAAATGAGGGATGAAAAATGTTCCTTTCTTGCAGAGACGGTGTTCAAATTTAAAGCCTTGAAAAAGCCCGCTCAGCTCAGTGTCATCTACAGCCTGGAAAAGGTATGTTCCTGTTTTGCCTCCTCGCTGAAATCACTGCTCTCTGCTGCCCTCCAGTGGTGGCTGTAAACATGACAACTAAAGGCCCAGTCAACTTCTTTATCAGCATCATTGACAACTTCATTGTCTTGTCTTTCTAAAGCACTTTCACCCGTACAGTTTTACACAGGAAGTTAACTGTGGTTACACAATAAGGGGTTAAGTGTGAACGAAAGTCAGAGTTGAAATCTCGGGTAAGGCTGACACAGCAGTTTACCTGCAGTGAAGGCCCAGTACAATTACCAGGGAGACTCATTTAAAAACAGAAGCCAGCAAAACTGAGTGATGTTTCTGTGGTTTTACAGTCGAGGTTTCATTTATTACACGTGGAAACTGTTGCAGGAGTGTATTTTGCATGGTGCTAGTAGCAAACTGCTTGAGAGAAATGGCAAAAAACTTCTGTTTAAGCACATATATATCATATATCTACACACTATACTATGAAAGTCTGATACCACCCTTCATTCATTTAATGTACAGGCAAAGTAGCAATTTTTTTAGCAGAAAATATATTTAACAGAAAATTAGTGTCCACCCTAACCTTAATTACAGCTTTCATTCTTTTCAGGAGACTCACTTTCAGTTTTTCAAAGAAATCTGCAGGGATATTTTTCCACACCTCAAAAGTTCAGTCTTAGAAGTTGGTTTACATTTCTTGCTTCTCATGATCAAACAGGGTGGAGAGCATTTTGTATAATTCTAGTGGTATGTCACTGTACAAGTGGCAAAAACTGCTCTTTTGGAACAACTGAAACAGTTTCTGTTATTTTAATCATTTACAGATTTGAAGTTTTCTGTTTTGGGCCAAATAATGTACATGAGAATGTGTTTTGAACCTGATTCAGAAAAGAAAGAGCTATTCAAGCTGAGGACGCTGTGTCAGTTTTAACAGGACTTTAATGACAAATGAGAATGAGTGCATCCTTGCAAAATACAGTGTTAGATGCAGAACCCTTAACATTCGCAGTAAAAGTGTGACAGTAATGAACCAAGTTAGGAGCACAAAAACGGGCTAATGTTGTACAAACAGCCAGCTCTTTAGGGTAGCACTGCATCCATCAGTGAATATGTTGTGAAAATGTGTAAACACTGAATATTAAAAGTATACTCTTTAATTTTGGGGTTGTAAACTGACATTTAGAACAGAACAGAATGGTCAAGTTTAGTTTAGTCAAGTTTGGTATAGTTTAGTTACAGTAATGCTCGTCACATTGCTGAGTAACAAAACATCATAAATCATTTCTCAAAGTAGGCTCTTATAGCTTGCTATCACCATCACTTACTGTATCGAGTAATAGAGCCAAATAAAGGCCAGTGATACTTCAAACTGCACAAAAAAGTTGATTCCAACTGTTACAGACATTGACAAAGCTTGTAAGTGGAACCGTTGTATGTTATATCTGTTCATGAAGATATAAAAGTTTATCACATGTCATTGTTTAAACATTTGAAAAACTAACATCTATATATTTAAGTCAATATGCTTTTTGGAAAGTGACCTTGTCGATGTTTGTGTATGTAGGCGTTCTGGAACTGGGTGGAGAACTATCCAGATGAGTTCACTATGCTGTACCAGCGACCCCAGACAGATATGGCTGGTGAGAGACTGGCCTGTATTATTTCTCATAATCATAACTGACATTCCTGCGTACATCTGTACATTTTGCTATATCACATCTTTGCAAACGTTTCTGTGTCTCAGACTGTGCGGAGAAGCTGTTTGACCTGGTGGACAGTTTTGCTGAGAGCGCGAAGAGGAAAGCAGCCGTCTGGCCACTGCAGATCATCCTCCTCATCCTCTGTCCCAACATCACACAGGACCTGTCACGAGAGCCAGTGGAGGAGACCAAGGTTAACAAGGTACACACACACACCCCATCTAAACCCTGCAACGACAATGTGGTTCTGTCTGTTCATACTGTGTTCTTTATACAAACCTCAGAAAGTGCTGTGTATCCGTGTGTAGCTAGAAGAGGTTTTAAAAAGAATAGCAGCCGGTGTGTAAGACACAGTTTTACTTTTCTGATAAAAGTGGTGCCATGTATGTGTAAAGCACACCCCCAACGGCGTGTTTCCCCCACACATATGCTGTGTTTGCCTCCCGCCCCTCAAAAAAAAGTAGACTGATGGTCACCCAATCATATTTATTCCATTTTAAATGTAACATTTACATTTTGCCACTGACGCAAAGCATCTCTCACCCATTTCCACAACATATGAGGTTTTTTCAAAAAACATAAAACATGGGAGGTTTAACATTTACTAATTTTATGCCTTATTTGAAGACCCAAATAAGTAAACAAATGCTACCACAAGTTTGAGCACTCCTGGTCAAAATTCATGTTTTGTTGATTTACTAAGTAAAAATAAGTTAAATTATCCTCTACAGAGAACACACTTCTGCACGTTTAATGCACAGTCACTGTGTATGTCCTGAATTTCACATAAAGAAAATAAAACGTCATTTTTTTATATTTTTTTCCTCATATGAAAAGAAAATAATTCAGATTTTGATCTTTTTGTGCACACATTGCTTTAGTCATAGATTCTGCAAATAACCTTCTTTTATTATCTTCATATGTTCCAGATGTTGGACCATTAATGCATAATTGCTCTGTCTGTTTAGAAACTGTTTCTGGAGAACCTGAGGAAAGCTCTGGCAGGCCATGGGGGCAGCAAGCAGCTGACCGAGAGCGCAGCCATCGCCTGCGTCAAACTGTGCAAAGCCTCCACCTACATCAACTGGGAGGACCACTCCGTCATCTTCCTCCTGGTGCAGTCCATTGTTGTGGACCTTAAGGTCTGTGGACTTTCCCACTTTTCCCATAGAAATGAATCCAGAAGATCCTAGTTTGCTTGTTTCTTTGCATTCCACAGTCTCTTGTTATGCATTCTTACAAAAAATACATGCACACTGTTCAAAATGCTTCCAAATAATTGAAACATTTCAACCCAGAACACTGTCAGGTTGAATACAGCTACTACAGTCTTCCCTGTAGAAACAAGGTGAATGTGATGTAGGCACAAACACTGACATGGCATGAGTGAAACACATATTATAGCTGTAAAATAATTCATGTTGCACTCACTCATTTACAGATGTGATGTCAGCATTATTACAAAGATAATAAGGTTATGACAGTTTTTTTTTATTTGACTTTGTGTCTGTTCTCCTCCAGGCTCTCTTATTTAACCCAGCTAAGCCGTTCTCCCGTGGTGCAGGCAGCCAGAGCGCGGACGTAGATCTGATGATCGACTGCTTCGTCTCCTGCTTCCGAATCAACCCGCACAACAACCAGCACTTTAAGGTCTGTGAACCACTGCCGATTCACATGGCCATCCACGGAAAGCACATCATCAGACGCTGTAGTTTTTCATTCTGTCACAACTTTTACAATCTCTGAACTGAGGTTTCCAAATAGCGCTGTAGAGCTTTAACCTCTTATGCTTGTAGGTATATTTCGTTTTTTCCCTCTGAATTTATTCCCAAATCGTAAGGCAAATTATTCAATAACTGCCTGAAATAAATAAATATATATATATATTTTTGTAAAAGCTTCCCTCTAATTAACAGAAAATGTGTTTTAAGATCATAATCATACTGCAATATGCTTACAATTTACTGCTGAAAGGCAAAAAATCTTAGACGCTCTTGGTACTTGTTTATAAAAATAATTTTCACAGAGCAGATCACTGAAGAGACGCAATGAGATCCAGTTCATAGCTCAGATTTGGTCAACGGTCAGTAGAAAAAAATTTTGTGAGTTCAGCTTCTTTTATTATAAAGTGTTAAAATTACATTACCCATCTATTTGACCGGAAAGAAGACAGTTAAAGCTCTCATATGACACCGACCTTTTGAATGAAGCTGTGAAGTAAAGAATATGACAGTGCGGAGTTAAAAAGGTTAATCAGAAATTTAACAAATAAACCAATGTGCATGGTTTCCCCCTTAAGGCTCATTAATACACCCTTTTCATATGAAAATAAATACATCCATTTTAAACAGTGTAACCATCACTGCCCACATACTTCCATAGGTCCTATGTTTGCATGGATGTTAAGCAATACATCCACTAGAGGGCAGTCTAGAGTAAAATGTTTCTAACTGCAACAAACATGGTTACAGTGGAGGAGGTTGTAATAATACCTTCTATAAGAACAGAACAAAAAAAAGCAGTGTTATAGTTGGTTGTGGTCTGTGAGGCCAGTGAGTACTTTGCGACATATAGACGGAAATTTCTTACAATTGCCTACACTGCCCCCCATGATTTCCAGTGGTACTGCAAAGTACAGACAGGAGACTTCGTCCGTATCTGTGTCCTTTACCAGCAAAGTAGCCGATCAGCCATTCAGACATTCTTAGTGTCTAAAATGTCCTTTCCTTCGTTTTCCTCTCTTTTTGCTGATGTAGCTAACAAAATGTGTGTGCAATAAAATCAGTTAGATGAAAAACAGTTATTCAGGATGGTTTGAAGGGAAATGCTTTGTTTTAGAGGAACTTAGAGAGTCAGAATTATTCACAGTGGTGGTGATTGGAACCAGACGTCTGATATAGTTTTGTGGTAGATTTACAAGACTTTTTTTGTTTTGTTTCCTAAACACATTATTTTTTAATATATTCATGGTGTAGGGGTGTATGTAGGGTGTTTACAAGCAAAATGGCCTTTAAAGAAATATAATGTAAGAAGTAACATGACTATATTTGTGTTGTAGACAGCGCGACTCACTGAGACGATACATTTTCCTACAATGCACCATTTTATTTCCAAACACTCTGTATGACATGGTTCATCTTTCAACAACTGAATTATGCAGAGGTTTAAAAAATTCTAATTTAGGGATCTCAAATAGACTTACCTGTGTGGTTTTTGACACCTCAACTCTTCTCTTTCTTTTACTTTTTGTCACTGTGGTGATGATCCTTTTTTATTTATTTTTATTTATTTTATTTATTGTTGATTTTTTTTGCTTTTCAACAGGTCTGCCTGGCATCATCTTCACCTCCCACCTTCCACTTTGTCTTGGTGAACTCCCTGCACAGAATCATCACTAATGTAAGTTTTCCCTCCAACACACATGGTCTCTGAGCAGCTGTTAAATCCAGGCTAACAGTCCTCTGTCCTGCTGCAGTCTCCGCTGGACTGGTGGCCTAAGATCGATGCTGTGTACTGTTATTCTGGCGAGCTGCGCGCTATGTTCGCCGAAACGCTTGGCCGAATCATACAAGGCTGCGGCACCCACACTCCGCTGCGCATGACTCCGGTGAGACACACACACACACTCAGACAAAAGACAGTGTTTCGATATTCTGGTTGCACTTTATTCGAGTGGTCCACAGTAAATGCTTTGCAGGGTCACCTTTTCTATAATATATATTCAACTGAATGAACTGAGGTACACTGAGCCAAAGCAAGCCTTGGTCATAGCATTTATGTTTGCCTGGGAATGATGAATATAACTTGAGGACCTGAGAATATAGAAGCTTCAGCAGCCCAACATTGTACACCAATCAGGCATAACATTATGACCACCTCCTTGTTTCTACGCTCATTGTCCATTTTATCAGCTCCACTTACTATATAGGTGCACTTTGTAGTTCTACAGTTACAGACTGTAGTCCATCTGTTTCTCTGATACTTTGTTAGCCCCCTTTTACCCTGTTCTTCAGTGGTCAGGACCCCCATGGACCCTCACAGAGCAGGTACTATTTGGGTGGTGGATCATTCTCAGCACTGCAGTAACACTGACGTGGTGGTGGTGTATTAGTGTGTGTTGTGCTGGTATGAGCGGATCAGACACAGCAGTGCTGCTGGAGTTTTGAAACACTGTGTCCACTCACTGTCCACTCTATTAGACACTCCTACCTTGTCAGTCCACCTTGTAGATGTAAAGTCAGAGACGATAGCTCATCTGTTGCTGCACAGTTTGTGTTGGTCATCCTCTAGTCCTTCATCAGTGGTCTCAGGATGCTGCCCACAGGATATTTTTGGTTGGTGGACTATTCTCAGTCCAGCAGCGACACTGAGCTGTTTTAAAAACTCCAGCAGCCCCTAATGTTATGCCTGATCGGTGTATATTACAGTCAGTTCGTCAACTTTTTTGGTCTAACAATCATGAACATATTATAGTTGTCAGCTTCTGAGTTTAAACAGAACTGGATTTTTATGGAATTATAAAATGATCATTTTGATGGGTTGTGTCCGTAGAGTTTAGGCTTTGCTTGTTAACGATTAATCGCTGACTCGTGATTGTTGGTTATCGGTCAAAAGAACGTGCAAATTTTACACCCTTGTGGATGAGCTGAGACCGTCAAAACACAGCGCCACAAAGTTTTGGTACTGCCTCAGTTGACATCTTTTTTGTGTTTTAACCCAGAAAACCTGACTTTTTGGTTTTACTCTCTGACTGCATCTCTCTGACTCTCTCACTGTATCTGTGTTAATATGAGAGACAGTAAGGTACTGTGGGTGTGAGAGATCTTTGTCATCTCATAGCTCATCTGTGAGTGTGCGCGCTTCATCTCATGGCGGTAGAGGACGGCAGGTGCAGCAGCTCTCTGATAACGTTAACGACTTTGGTGGTGCTTTGTCCTCTGCTTCTTTTTTATCTTCTTTATTTCCTCCCTGCCTTCTTTTCATCTCCTCCCTTTGTTTTGTTGAATGGCGGCTGTCGCTCACTTGACCAGATGCCAGCCAGTCACTGTTTTGCATGGCAGTGGGCCTCTGTTGCAGTAAGTATGGCTCCTCCACCCCTCACTCTCCAGTGCCCAGCCCCACCCTTTACTCCTCTCACTCCCACTCCTTGACCTGCCCACTCCTCACCCCTCCAAGGCTGCCACAGAAAAGAGAGCCCCTGTCGTCCTCCGCCTTTTCTGTGTTCAGCTGCTCTGCCTCGAAGCCCTTCCGAACTCGCCACTGTTTGCGTGAGTGAGTGTGCGTTTGAGTGCGGGAGAGAAAGTGAGTCCGCTTACATGGCATGTCTCACTGCAGACTGACTTGGTGAACAATGCATATTTTCGAAAACCACATGGACCACTAATGCTACTGCAGAAAGCCATTTTGGTGCTACAGGGTGAAAAACATCATGTTTGAGGAAAGATAGATGAAATATAGGGCTTAAAATGCCACTATTGTAAGGGGTGATAGTCCTTCAAGAACTTTTATGTCTAACATCTCAAGAAGGACACTGTGAGCACGCAACCCAGTTAGCAAAATTTGTCTGGCTCACTTGTGGGCCACATCCTTGGTTTGTTCTGGCCCAGAATTTGGATGGGTCCTCGGCCCAGATCTGACCCACACACTGTAAAGTGAGAAGAACTAAAGGATATGGCCCAAATCTGGCCCCAATCTGGCCCAACTACATTGTTGTCCACTATATTCACGCCAGAATTGTCCCACAAATGTATACAAAAGGCAAAAGGGTATGAAGCTGTCCTGGATGTGGCCCTATTCTAGTCTGCATGCCTAACACTCAGATAGGAAAGCCAGAATTGGCCCAAAACTCGATGTTTGAGTTCTGCCAGAAAATAAAAGCTTAAACAAGCTAAAATAAATCTACTGCCTACTGCTGTGAGATTGTTTGTGTTGCTATGGATACCATGCACTTTTTCTAGCTGTTTTTCCAAGTTTGACCTTGGTTAATGATCCAAAGTGCCAAACCTTTAACTTAAGCTCTGTCTGACTGTAAAAGATCTGACCGCGGTCGATTGTGAAGCCTTCGTAGTCACCTTCGTCATTCCTTTCCACGACAAATGTGTTGAGTGAGGAATTAATATTTTTTCTCTAGGACACGGTGGAACATTTAGTAGTACAAACAGTACGTTATACACTACACTATACAGGACAGTAAAACACTATAATATACACTTTACTACAGAATATACAATAAAGTATTATAACCATTAACCACAGGACTGGAGGGACTAGATGCTAGACTAGGGGTCGGGAACCCAGATGTTAAGAAGAGCCATTTTATCCTTTCAATAAAAATCAAACCACCTTAGGAGCCACAACATTTTATGTTCATTTTACCATCTTGGCTGTAAATATGTCTTAGTATGTGCTAGTATAGGATGAAAAATATAAATATAAACGAAAACACAGACTTTAGCTCAGCTGCGGTCGCTTTTCTCGCATCTCCAGCAGGAAACTTTTCCTCAAAAGTGAGGGAATTTTTTTGTAAAATGTTTAACATTCAGCTTTTTATGAGGCTGAAATCAGCATCTCATTTGCAGGCTTCTTGTTTAAATTTTCTCGTTCCACCTTAAATGGTGCCTGAGGCGCCAGAATGTAACTGTTGCACCATTTAAGGTGGAACGGGAAATTTTGCCAAGAAGCGGGCAAACGAGAAGCTGACTCACGACTTCTTAGTTTCTCGTTGCAGATTAAACATCAGGAAACCAGCTAGAATGATTAGAAATTGCAAATAAGTCCATTCATCTCCGAATTATCAATGTTTGCCTTAAATCTTTCTCTTTGCTGATTTGTTAGCTACTAGCTAGGCAGGACTGTTGTCCGCGTTATGGTGACCAGCAGTCTGCGCACCAACCATCAGGATTAAAGGGTGAATGAGCAGTCATACATTAGC
Source organism: Colossoma macropomum (assembly GCF_904425465.1). Classification (NCBI taxonomy): domain Eukaryota; kingdom Metazoa; phylum Chordata; class Actinopteri; order Characiformes; family Serrasalmidae; genus Colossoma; species Colossoma macropomum. Next base: position 7,512,110 of record NW_023494804.1, read on the forward strand.
TCCAGCGTTTACAACCATTTATTGTTACAACTGTGTTTGAACGATCAGCAGAACTTGTGGAGCCGCAACAGGGCAGTAAATGAGCCGCATATTGACGACCCATTAAACAGACACTAGATTTGGGGGGGGGCTACAGCAACAGTCGACAGCAGCATTGACCACTGTCCATGTATCATCAGTGCAAATTACTGATAATTAAAAGTAGTCCTTAGCAGCAAAACCATAGACACTGCCAGAAGCTGCAGACAATGTATACAGATTAAAGTGCCTGTTTTGCAGAAAGTGACTTGTGTAAATTGAGTGCAGTAGGTGAGGCGCAACAACCTGATCGACCCCAATTTACTGGGCAGACAATAACAAACTGGGTCAACTGTATTTCAGACGAAGTTCTGCATACTCAGTGAACGAAAACGGTGACCGAAAGTGCCATTTTCTTGTACACAGGAGGTCACAAAGTTCTAGAAATATCCAGATATGAGTGGACAGGGTCTCTGAGATGTAATCTCTGGTATAGTTGCCTAAGAAGGAGGTATGTTACAGTCATACATTATTCTCAGCTGTACGCAATCACTTTCCAATTCAGAGCAAAGAGGACTCTACTTAGTGAGTTTCACCAACCTAATGAATGCCTGAACAAAGTGGACTTCATATGAAGACAAAGGCCCAAACTTTTCTCCTCCTATGGAGCTGAGATTTGAGATTAAGTTAAAATCATGATAAACTTGTAGCGGAAAACAAACTAAAGCAACCACATCGGGTCCGAACCCTCTACAGAGATGATGGAATCCTTCCATCTTTGGAATGTCACACAGTATATCACCCATCTAGGCTGTGTTATCAGTGACCTCTGTTTCATGACCCTGTTTTCTCATTCCCTCATGAAACAGTGCCAGTGACACCCGTGTAATGTGGGCCTTCATCTCAGATCAAAACGACTTTGAGAACCTTTGTTTGCCAGTTTGATCTGCCTTTGTGTCGCTCTCCTTTTTCCTCTGGTCCCATGACTTGTTCCCTCGGTTTTCCTGGTTCTAGATTTTGCCATCTCTCATAGTAATGAATACCAAAGTGATTGCTGTGACTGACTCAGGTATCCTTTTCTTGTGCCAGAGTCTGACGTTTAAGGAGAAGATGACCAGCCTGAAGTTCAAAGAGAAAACAACGGACCTGGACACAAGGGGTCATAAGTATTTGCTGCTGGCCTTGGTCAAGCTCATCCATGCTGATCCCAAACTAATGCTACATGTGAGTTTTTGTTTTGTATGTTTTACGTTAAAGATGTTTTTAGGATAGGCTGACGGATAAGAAAATGATCAGATTTTGAATGAAATTGGCTATTTTATGAACCAGTCTGGTGTTTCTGGGCCCACAGGCTACGTTCACATTACCAGGTTGAAGTGGCACAAATCTGATTTTTTGCCCTAATGTGATCTGAAGTTTTCAGGGCTGTGTGTACCTGAGCCACTTTCATATGTGGTCCTAGACCGGATACATATCCGATTCATGGCCATGTGACCTTAATGTGACACTCAGATCAGAATTCATGTGCTTTTTTTCCACTGCACGTGCACCATCATTCAGCGTTACCAACACAAGTTAAAGCCTGTAAACAGTGGAAATGAAACACATGTCACCTTTTCTCCTTCGTCTCGCTGTAATAATGAAGCTGAGAGCTGATCAGAGTTAACTATCTTCTCAGCGAAGCTCGTTCTGCTCGTTAGTTTGTGCTGATGATGATCGTGATTCATTCACGTGACATTACTGAGTAGGATGAGCTCATGAGGGTCATTTCAGGACGCCGGTTTGTTCACATTAATGACAGATTTGAATCACTTACCTAAACGAATGTGAACCATCCTGTCAGAGAGATCGGATTTGAGCAAAAAATCGGATTTGAGCAATGAGGCATGTAATGCAAACGTAGCTATAATGATAATCGATAATGAACACTACTGTGCTTGATTCCAAAAACTGTCAGCTTTACTTTCTTGTATTTCAAGAGTGAGTAGCTCTGTGGTTTCCGTATTCATCTCTTCCGCTTTAGCATATCATGGAAGTTGTTTGTACATTAGGAACACTGACCAAAGAAACAGCATGTTTCATTAGATGGAGAACATAATAAAGCCTGTTTAATTGCATTTAGTGCAGCATAGTATGTGAAAAGTATCGTGAAAATGGCTTTTAAGTGTTGTGAAATGATTTTTTGCCATAACACCCCAACAATAAGATCTTAACACTTGTAGCAGCCTGTAGATGTACATGAACAAGGAGTTGAGAGCACATTTTGGTCTTACAACAAAGAAGCAAGAGACTGCCATAGTGAGTATGAGCGGTACCGTTCGTCCCGTCTTGAAATCCCATCATAAGCAGTCATTGAGACACATTAAACTGTTGTGGCTTTATGTCTCATTGTTTACTTGTTATCAGGTCATTTACAGGCGTTAAGACTAGTGATGCATCGAAATTTCAGCAACCACAATGTTTTGGTTGTGGTCATTTCTGGTTTTGGGCCGAAAGAAAAATATTCACTGCACAAAATAAACAAGAGTCAAAAACTCTTTTCAAATAATGGTAATGAAAATCGGAAACAGTGATTAAAAGCTGCTTTTTTTTGTCTTAGCTCTCTTATGCTGGTAGCGCAGACTCATTCTAACAGTTTGAGTGGCAGCAGATCAACAGTGGAAATGTCAACCGTGGGGAGGTCTTTACAGTTTCTGTGAAGGACATTAGACAAGCAGTTTTGTAGTCTTTATTCATGCTGAGTATTAACAAGGGATACAAGACCCAAGAACTTCTCCACTACAGGTTTGATAATACTTGTAAACACAACTCTCACACAGTACACAGAACACAACAGCACAACAGAAGCAAAAAGAAAAGTCCCTGCTAGTACACCATCACCATCTGTTGTTGCTGACATAAATATTACTTAAAAATGAATGGAATTCATTACCTTTGATGGCCAACCATTGTCTGTTGTCAAGGATGCTGAATTTAGATACATCCTGTAATAATTTTATGTTTATTTTATATGAACTATTTTTCTTTACAGTCAGCTCAGTTTTGGACTGACTTTATCAATGACAAAATAGTTTTTCCTCATTAACTTGCAGTTATTTTTTTAGTGAAAAAAGTCTCACTGAAGAGGACCTTTGATCTTCTGTATGTGGGGATGTAAATCAGAACGATAATAATAATACTAATAATGAAACACTTTTCCTTTCATTGGTGAATAATATGTTGACCACAGAGATATCATGCACCACTAGTACTGACCATACTGTCTGTGTGTGGAACAGAATCCAGGGAAACAGGGCCAAGAGATCCAGAGCAGCACAGCAGAACTCATCACAGGCCTGGTGCAGCTGGTTCCTCTCGCCAACATGGGGGACATTTCCCAAGAGGCCATGGAGGTGAGAATTCTGTGCATTGCTGTGGCTAAATTTAAGAGAAGAGAGAAAGAATTGAAATATGCTAATTGAAGGGATACTCCAGTGTTTTACACCCTCATTTACTTGTCTGTGATAATTGCAGGTAGAGTCTGAAGAATGTTCGTATGTTCCTTGTAACTGTGGCCCATTGAGGCTGCATTTGATTGTAGTAGTAGAAGCTGCTGGGTATTCTTTGTGCATGTTTGTGGCAGTAATTAATCAGATATGATCTCTTGTGAAGGCTTTACTAGTTCTGCATCAGCCAGAGACCACTGAGCTGTGGAATCCAGACACTCCTATGGAGACCTTCTGGGACATCAGGTACGGTGGGACTGAGCAGAATATGCTGCGGCAGCACTACAAACAGATGAAGAACCTCTGCGTCACAACTTTTTAATTTGTGGTTTTTGACAGTGAAGGCTGTCTAAAAAATATCATTTGAATATTTGTAAAAAAATGCACGTCAATGTGGAATTTTGAAAGCCATCTCTGCTGCAGCTCATAGTGTGTCCCAGCTTAGTTAGGCTACGTTTGCATTACAATCCTCATTGCTCAGTTTTGATTTTTTGCACTGATACAGTTCATGTATATACGTGAATCATATCTGTCATTAATGTATCAAATCTGTGTCCTGAAACGACCCGCAGGCGCACGTCCTAATTAATAACGCCATGTGAATGAACCACATGCATCAAGAACAATAAACAAACTGATCAGCAGAATAAACCTTAACGATAACTGGCTCTGAACAGCCCTTCAGCTCTTTACTTTTGTCAGATGCTTTGCATTTGCAGTGTTTATTGGCACTAACATCAGATTCAGCGCTTCTGCTATGTTAAAACTGAATGGTGCCGCATGTGCAGTGAGAAAAAAAACATGGATTCCGATCTGAGTGTTCTCATTAAGGTCGCATGGCCTTGAATCAGATATGTATCTTATCTAGGACCACATATGAAAATAGCTCAGATCTGATTTGAATAGACCATAATATGATTTGCATGTTCCCACTGCTCTGAAAACATTAGATCTGTGTCACAATAAGGCAAAAATTGCATTTGTACCACTACAGCCTGGTAATGTGGACGTAGCCTTAGTAATACAATCGCAAACCATGACTGTCGATAAGAAGGAAGGACATTGCGTTGCTAACAATAAACAATTTTTTTTTTATTAACTCAGACATTCTTAATAATTTTTTTTTTCTTTATACACTGAATAACGATAATAGGCGGAAATAGATTGTCATGTGAGTTATCCATAAGATCTGTCCAGATTTTTTCTGAAAAGCCAAAGCTACAGGTGTGGACGCTTTGTAGGGCAGTAAACTAATATTTAGGTAGTGAAGTGAGCTGCTAGTTTACGTGCGTGGTTAAGCTGCTTCACACTTACTGCAGACATTCGACTTTTTCTTTCCCTACGATCGGTGTGCTCGCGCTTTCAGAGAGTCCTCTCTCTTTAGCTTATGATAAGGAGGTATCACTGTGTGAATTTTATGGGTAAGTCATCCTCAGAGATGTATAGACCTTTTGATGACTGTTTTATGAGTTGCGACCCCAAGGCTGAGAATCATTGGATTAAACACAGTGGTTTTGAGGACGCTTGATAGGTTATGCTGCGTGCCTCATTGTGGCTTTAGGAGATATGACATTTGACTTCTGCCATTTACTGCAGTTGCAGAAAAATAACGCATTTACAAAGACAAACAGACAAGAGGAAAATTCAAATTGAATTTCTTATCCCATTTGACAGCCCTACTTTGTTGACTCTGGGGTGAAATATTTTTGAACTGCTGTTTGCTGCTGGATGAGCACCAGAACGTAACTTACAATATATGCAGAAACCATTTAAACTGCTTCTTGAACTTCTGAGCGTTCCCTGTGCTCATGCTCATATGCCTGACTATTGATAGTATTTTCTGCTTTCAGCTCGCAGGTCCTTTTCTTCATCTGCAAGAAGCTCATCGGCCATCAGCTGATCAACAGCACAGAGATCCTGAAGTGGCTGAGGGAGATCCTCATCTGCAGGAACAAGTTTCTCCTCCGGAACAAAGTGAGCTACAGTCTTCATCTGGTGTTCTTTCTTTTCTTTTACATCCTTAAGTGTTTTTCATACTTGAAGTTTAAGGGCGCACATGTTAAAGGCTGGGTCTTATTCTTGTCTTTTCAGGAGCGAGCCACGACAGGCAGCGCGATCCCCATCTGCAGACAGGCCCAGACCAAGCTGGAGGTTTGCCTCTACATGTTCCTGTGGAGCCCGGACATGGAGGCTGTGCTGGTGGCCATGTCCTGCTTCCGTCATCTGTGCGAGGAGGCGGATATCCGCTGCGGTGTAGACGAAGTACCCGTGCAGACCATCCTTCCCAACTACAATACCTTCATGGAGTTTGCCTCTGTCAGCAACATGATGGCAACAGGTATTTATTTTTTGTTATTTGTCTTACTCATTGTGAACAAATCATCTGGATAGGAAAATAAGTCTACTTAGGATGTTTCACAAAGCAAGATTATTCAGTTAGGCAGCTCACCTAAGCCAAAAGTCCAGCCTCACTTTTGCTTTAAGGTATCCAGCTTATTGATAAATTCGACTTTGTGAATTCGTATGGATGTTAAAGTCCTCATCATCCAGAAGAGGGCAGCAGCAACTTTCTCTGTATGTGCCTTTTTCACCTCTCCAGTTGTTCCCTGTCTGTTTTTCTATGTACCCTGTAGGTCGCTCAGCCTTACAGAAGAGGGTAATGGCTTTGCTGAGGAGGATAGAGCAACCCACACCTGGTAACACAGAGGTCAGGACCGACTGTCCCGCTTCTTTACTGGGAAGCCACTGGTTGCAATCAGAAAAACATGTCGGAACGCAATGATTAAAATCATTATGCAGTTTACTGTTAATTTAGTTCTGCCACTTCATTGCACCCTCTCTACTTTTAGTAAATCTTTAATAGAGCAGCACGTTTCATGATTTTGATTTTGGTTGGCATTAATCTACCTTGTTAAAGTGGATGTTTGCGCAATTTGTAAGTGTACAGTACCTGTGGGAAGACAACTCTATGCGTCTGAAAGGATGTGTAGCTGTCAAGAAGCTCTTACTGAGAAAAGGAAATACAAAAAAACTAGAGAGAAAAGAAAAAGGAAACACAAAAGAAAATCTGCATATCAAACAAAGAAGCTGCTGTGGGTGGACTGACCACCCCAGAGTCCAGGCCTCAGCATCACTGAATGTTTTCAGCGTTACTTGTATCATGAGAAGCAGGAAATGTAACCGACTACTAAGACTGAACTTTGGAGGTGTAGCTGCAGATTTATTAGAAAAACTGAAAGAGAGTCTCCTGAAAAGGGTGGAAGCTGTAAGGCAAAAATTGGACACTGAAAAAAAAGACATTTCATTTGGTTGTTGTGGCTTACGTGTAGTTTTGTATTAAATGTGTTTTTTGGATTTTTTTTTTGCTTGATGCTTTAAAATGAAGGACTTATACTAAGTGGCCATTTGACTGAAAATTGAGTAAATGGATGTCTCTGACTTTTGCACAGCTTCTAATACATCAGTGACTAAGCTCCTCTAAACAGTTGTCTGATATTAAATGTTTCTTATTAATTAAACTATTACACTGGTAGTCATTGCCAGAACTATTGGAGCAAAAGAAAAAAAAACAAAACCAAAAACCTGTCAGCCTTGCAAAACAAAACACTGAGGTCATTGTAAAGAACCTATGGTGAAGTTGTTGGTACTGCAGTAGTTATTCCCAGATCCCAGACAATATTCCGATTTGAAGTCAGAAAAAAATGCTGCTCGAATGACTGTGCAATTACTAACAACGGTATATAATATAGTAATACACTATAGTAATATTCTAGGATGTGGTTATGAACAAAAGAGTGTTGGCTTGTGTTTAAATAGAATAAAAATATATACATGTAATAGTTTCGGAATATAAAATCTGGATTTGTAGTGTTATGAGAATGCCTTTTCATTGATGGTAACTGTAAATGTATTTATAGGCCTGGGAAGACACGTATGCGAAATGGGAGCATGCCACCAAATTAATTCTTAACCATCCAAAAACAAAGCTGGAAGATTGTCAGGTAGTATTTATTTTCTATATCATGGAAACTGTAGAGTAAACATGCTGTTGTATCCTTAAATATTGTACCAAAAACATGGTTAATCTTTTTGTCCTCTCTCTCAGGAATGGATCAACATGACTGGTTTCCTATGTGCCCTGGGTGGGGTCTGTTTGCAGCAGAGGAACACACCTGGCCCAGCCACCTACAGCCCCCCAATGGGACCATTAAGTGAGCGCAAGGGTTCCATGATCTCAATGGGCTCGTGCGAAGGTAATGCCGAGACGCCTCTTAGCAAGTTTCTGGACCGGCTGCTCTCGCTCATGGTGTGCAGCCACGAGAAGGGCGTGCAGATCCGCAACAACGTCAAGGACCTTGTGGGCTTGGAGCTGAGCCCGGCCCTCTACCCCATGCTCTTCAACAAGCTGAAGAACAGCATCAGCCGCTTCTTCGACGCCCAGGGCCCGGTCAGTGGCTTTAAAGTTTAACTACCAGTTCACATGTAACTCCTGGCCAGCGGTTCTCAATTCTGGTCTTATCCTGCATATTTTGGGGTTTTCTCTGAACTGATTTATCTCATCAGTTCATTAATAAGCTCTTCTTGAGATCAAATCAGCATGTTGGAGCAAAAATATCTGTAAAATTTGCTTGACCAGGAACTCCAGGGCCAGAATTGGGAGCTACTTTGGTTCATCTGGCTGACGCTTCTGACGTTGCGTCCTCTTGTCTGTGTCGGGCTCAGGGTTTAAAGTGCTGCGTATCTTTTGTAGGTACCCATCAATGAGACCAACACACAGTTTGTGGAGCAGACTATTGCTATAATGAAGAACCTGTTAGATAACCACACAGAAGGCAGCTCTGAACATCTTGGCCAGGCCAGCATCGAGACCATGATGCTCAACCTGGTCAGGTAAGAGCCTCTATACTGAAGAATTCGACCAGTACATTTTTGACTAGGTATGTTTGCCATTTACGTATGTACCCTATATGAACAGTGCACAAGGCATGTGTGCTGTAGTGTGTCTGGTAGGGCTGTAAGATGTGAACAAGATACCATATTTTTTTCTTGATATTGCAATATTCCTTGCAGTATAGTCGGGTCCAGTATCAGAGACCACCAGTGAAAATGCTTATATTTAGCATTCCTTTTTGATTTAATAAAAATTTTATTATATTCACATTTTATTATATTCACAGTCAATTTCCTTGTCCTTTCTGAATGCTGTTGTGTTGGCAGGTATGTGCGTATTTTGGGGAACATGGTTCACGCCATCCAGATCAAAACCAAGCTGTGCCAGCTGGTCGAGGTGATGATGGAGCGCCGAGATGATCTGTCCTTCTGCCAGGAGATGAAGTTCAGGTGAGAAGGATTTTAGTCTGTCTGGAAGATCTCGTGTGTGTGCAGCTCCTCCTTCTATGAAGTTATCATGATGTTTGTGTCTCTCAGGAATAAAATGGTGGAGTATCTAACAGATTGGGTGATGGGAACCTCCAACCAGGCAGCTGACGATGATGTGAAGTGTCTGACCAGGTACTTCAGCAGAATCACAGGTTCCATTTGAGGGACATACATTTAGTGTTAGTGTGTGAAATTAATATTGAGCAGCATTAATTCCTGTATTTATGACCTCCGTGATCCCCCGATGCTAAAAATGTATTTGAGCACGAACTTGTGCTTTATAGGGATCTGGACCAGGCTAGTATGGAAGCAGTAGTGTCCTTGCTAGCTGGGTTGCCACTTCAGCCAGAGGAAGGAGATGGTGTGGAACTTATGGAGGCCAAGTCCCAACTCTTCCTTAAGTAAGACCACTTGGAACTGCTGTGTCCCTCACAACTGTACACTTTCTTTTAACATCCGCTGCTGTGTCCCATGTCAGAGTTCCTAACAGTGTTTCTCCAAAATGTTCTCCAGTAACTGTTGAGTCTGTGAACCCACTAGTATTAGTTGTTTTCCATTCGCTTTTTTCCTTCATCGTTAGTTACATTGATGTTTTCTATAATTCCTTCAAGGCATGTTTTTCACATTCAGCTGAGCTTCACGAATACTTAAAGGCCATTAAAGACTCTACAGTAGTTACAGCATCTGGGACCGGATTCATCAAAGTGTCTTAAGAAAGAAAATCTTCTTAAATGTTTTTTCTTAACTTCATTTTCAAGAAAAAAAGTTTTGAGAAATTGTTATTCTTCAAATAACTTATTAAGAATTATTTTCTTTTCTAAACACTTTTTTAAGAACAATTTTAGGAACAAGTGGTATTCTTGAAAATATAATGTTCTAAAATGTTTTCTTAACCTTACGATACCCTCATACTTGTCTTAGGCTGTAAGAGTTGATAAGGTAAGCATCTAAATTTATCATGGACACTGTCTCTTCTCCTCCTGCCCGTCCTCATTTGTCACCCCACAATTATCATAATTTTCAATGAGGATTTTGTTCCTGTTGGCTGTTTCTTCTTTTTCCCCATTTTGCTCTTCTGAGTGGATTTAATTAAAAAACGGAAATAACAGTTAATTCACATTCAAAATGTGCCTTGCATCGTTTATGGTTTTTTTCGAGAATTGCTTTTAAGAACGTTCTTATGAACGTCTTGGCGTTTTGTCTTAAAAACCTTTGCAAGTTTTTTCTATGAAAGCTTTCCTGAATCCGGCCCCAGATCCCTGCCTAGCAGTGTTCCTCGAACCTCATCCTTCATCAGGCAGCTCCACCACCCTCCTCTTTTTTATGCAGGTACTTCACATTGTTCATGAACCTGCTGAACGACTGCAGTGAGGTGGAGGACGACGGGCAGCAGGTGGCTGGCCGGAAGCGGGGGATGTCCAGACGCCTGGCCTCCCTCCGCCACTGCACTGTGTTGGCCATGTCCAACCTGCTCAATGCCAACGTGGACAGTGGCCTTATGCACTCCATTGGTAATGATCTGATACTACGCAGCTTGAAGTTAATATTAGAATCATATCTAGTTTTCTGTCAGTTCTCTTTACCAGCATGGACGTTTATCGCTCGTAAGGGGTCAACGTTGGGTTATTCGTCAGTCATTGCTGATTTCCAGTGACAATATCCGATCACCCAGCCCTTGCTTACGATGCACCAGAATATTTCCAGAGATCTGAGATGCAATTCTCTGTCCCAGGGCTTGGTTACCATAAAGACCTGCAGACACGAGCCACCTTCATGGAGGTGCTGACCAAGATCCTTCAGCAGGGCACGGAGTTCGACACACTCGCTGAGACAGTACTGGCTGATCGATTTGAGAGGCTGGTTGAGCTCGTCACCATGATGGGGGACCAGGGCGAGCTGCCCATTGCTATGGCTTTGGCCAACGTAGTGCCTTGTTCTCAGTGGGTCTGTACTGATTTTGTACTTTGGGAGTGATGCACACATTCACGTCTGAAGCCGTTAGATGTGCTGATGTTTATCTCCTCTCTCAGGACGAGCTGGCGCGGGTTCTGGTCACTCTCTTTGACTCGCGGCACCTCCTGTACCAGCTGCTGTGGAACATGTTCTCTAAGGAGGTAGAACTGGCCGATTCCATGCAAACTCTCTTCCGAGGAAACAGCCTGGCCAGTAAAATCATGACCTTTTGCTTTAAGGTATAATGCATTTTTCCTGACTGAGTGATTACACTTCTCACAAGTCTTGGTTATTTATTTTTCCATGGTCATTTTCTGTCCATTTGTCCAGTCTTTCACTCTATCGCTGTCTCTGTCTCTTCCAGGTGTATGGTGCTACCTATCTGCAGAAGCTGCTGGAGCCCCTCCTCCGAGGTGTCATCACGGCTCCTGAGTGGCAGATGCTTAGTTTTGAGGTTGATCCCACCAGGTAGAATCTCTAGTGCCCCCGTTTACATTACACGCCTGTAAATTCGCCACTACAGAGGTCGCCTAAATGCCACAGGGCAAGAAATATTCTTATATAGGCCTTTGTGGTACTGACCAAATTACTAAAGTACTACAGAGTATCATTTCACATCATACCAATACTGAATTTCTAATATTTTGTAACAATTTCTAGTTAATCTTAATAGCATTCTTGTGCCAGTAAGCATGCTTGTGCCTAAATCTAAATTGCTTATAGGCTGTCTAAATTACACTGCCATTCAAAAGTTTGAAAGTGTTTTAAGTGTATGGAGTGTTTTAAGACTGGTTTCGTTGTAGTCTAGTGTATAAAATGATTATAATGTGCTCATCCTATGCAACTTGGTAGGTTTCAAATAGGATGCTGTAAAAAGTGAAGAGATTTTAGATGAACAGAGCTATTAAAAATAATAAAATGTCTGAAAAAGTTCTTTAATATTGAGAACTAAGTTTTAAAAAAAAAGTTGTTAAAATATTTGGCAGAGCCCGACAAGACCGTGCTGCTCATTTTGGTTTTGGATGTCCTTTCTGGCTCAGTTTTCATGTGCTGGTTCTCACAGCCCTGCTTTGGAACAGATTTTACCCTGTATTTCCCAGCTTCAGATTTTAGCACATTATGGAAAGTTTATCCAGACTAAAAATGTTTGGGATGTTGTTCAAAAGCTCTTTGTCTTCAATGAATTCAAAGAGGATGTTAAATTTACTTTTGGACAGCCGGCTCATTTATCATATCATAATATTTTACATTTCTTTTTTATTGCATTTGTCCAAGACCTAAATTCTGTTATTGTCTGTATGTGGTAACGAATGTATGTAGTTAACGGTTCTACACTTTGGGTGATGGGCCGGTTCGGGTCATTTTCAAACAGAAATTTTACTGGACTCTGTTCAGTTGTGGATTTTCTGCATAATTAAATGGTACATATAAACACAGTTATTCAGTGGTTTGATGTGAAATGCTCTGTTCTGAAGAAATTGCCAAGTCAGAATTGTTCACAGTGGTGTTCATAAGAACCAGATGTCTGAAAAGTTTAATGCATTTAGAAGCTCAGAAAAGGGGAGAGATGTATGCAGAATAGAACCCAAAGAAAACCTAATTTTTCATATTTACCACTATTTTACCATCAACATTATATGTAAGAAAAACATATAAAATATTACCTCTAAGATATTTTTCCTACAATAAACCATTTCACATAAGACCAGAATTTTTTGAAAAATTGCCCTTTAAAGTGTGAGGATGTGTCAGTGGGTGAAAAATTTTTTTTATTTTATTTTTTTTATTTATTTTTTTTTTATTCCTTTTTTATCTATTAATTTTTCCTTGTGCTGGTCCTTTAGACTGGAGCCCAATGAAGTCTTGGAGGAAAACCAGCGCAACCTGCTCCAGATGACCAACCGTTTCTTCCTGGCCATTATCAGCTCCTCAAGTGAATTCCCCCCACAGCTGAGGAGTGTCTGTCACTGCCTGTTCCAGGTGGGCAGGGCAGGGGCAGTAGTCGGATGGCTGCCCCACAGCTTGTGTCTTTGTGTTATGGGTCCAGGTGGTGTTTTGGGGAACGAACTAAGATCAGCAAACAGCCTTTCACTGTTTTCAGTGTCATCTGTGCTTTGTTGTAAACTTTCTACTAGTGTAAATGTTAAGTGTATGGCTTTATTTTTGTGCTGGATTCATGTCAAATATGATTTGTTTTCAGGACTGCAGTGGTATTCGTGCCTTCAGTTTGAGTGGATCAGTTCTCACAGTAGATGACTGGAGATTTCAGATGCATTTTAGTCATGAGGGTCATTCTGTGCCAACTCACTTAGGGCCTGTCCAGTCATGTTATGGTTTTAGAAGAAAAAGCACAATTTCAAAGATGTGGTCAGTTTCATTAGTATTTTTTGGCTCATCGGGTTTTTATATTGGTACATAACTTTTCTTATTCAGAAAAACAAGGACACAATTTTACTGATTTGAAGCACTGTTCTTATGAAGCACCAGAACTTATGTGAGTGCTAATAGCACCCCCTTGTGGAGAATCTTCAGCCTGCTGAATGTGAGGGTCTGACTGATTGACTCACTGACTGATTGACTTACTCTTTCTCTTTTAAGACAATATAGGGTCAGTCCTTTAGTTGTAAAGCCATTTTTCTCATGATACAGCTTCCAGTATTACATGCAGAAAATATTTTGTTTGATATAAATGAAGAAATACTTCATTAAACCTACATGTTGTAAAAATAACTATTAAATTATAAAATGATTAAAAGTTACATTTCAGATTTAAACAGATTTTTATTGTACGAAATACATCCTCCACTAACTTAACTACCAAACTTAACATGAAATCAGTTTATTTAAAATGAAACTATTATTAATAATTATTCTTTCTCTTGCATTTGTACACACTTAATATTTCTGCTTGTTTCAGTCTTTCTGAAAGTAGTTAGACTCAACATTTAAGATCCAGGTTAGAACTCAGTGTTCTCAAAGTCAAAATGTTAAAAATTCATTCCGAAAAACAAAAAAAAATGAACTGGAGCACAGCTTTGCAATTTTGCATGGTTGCCTAAATTAAATTTGAGTTTTTGCCTAAATTTTTCTTCATGGAAATCTGTGACGTGACAGGACAGGCCCTAGGTGAGTTGGTGTGGAGTGACCCATGGGCTTGTGTTTGTTTTTGTATGAGTGTGTGTGATAGTTAGTGCTGTGACCTGTTTGTGCTCATCTCTGTCCTGTAGGCTACTTGCCACTCTCTACTGAATAAAGCCACAGTTAAAGAGAAAAAGGAAAGCAAAAAATCCGTAAGTTCAGTGGAATTCCTTCATCTCCACTGCTTCTCTTTAGTAGAGTAATAGCACTTCATTCTCTTGGATGGCTAAATTAATCTAAATCTCCTTTACACTGCCCACCTTTTGACAGTCATCACCTGGAATCATACTACTAATTTCTTGCCCTCGTTCTGAAGCTTTCACTTTGATGCGCTTTGCAAAGAACCCAGCAGACAAAGCGTGTTCTCGTCCCTCTTTGCATCACCTCTCAGGAGGGCTCTCTGTTTCGGGGTTTATGGATGAAAGGCATTGCGGGTAATGTAGGTTTACCATAAACCGAACTTTCATATTCTACCAGAATGGCTTAACTTACCCTCATGACTTCCACTTGGCACCTGGACCTTTCTAATACGAGCTAGAAGAGTGTCTCTGTGTAGTAAGTTGATTTCAAATGCCTTGCTTTCCTTATTTCTCCTCTAACACGTTTTTAACAGGGCAATAGTGGCAAGCTTACCTGTCAGTTGCTTTGAAGTGTCACAGCTTAAACTTTTAATCCTTCGAAATAGTGATATGATTTTCTTTGGACACAGCCTACAAAAGTTCAGACCAGTCCAACGGAAAATATTAACAGATTTCTTTGTTTCCCTTCTGGCTCAGGTGGTAAGTCAGCGTTTTCCTCAGAACAGTATAGGAGCTGTGGGCAGTGCCATGTTCCTGCGCTTCATCAATCCAGCCATCGTCTCCCCTTATGAGGCCGGGATCCTCGACAAGAAGCCCCCTCCTCGGATAGAGCGAGGGCTCAAACTCATGTCCAAGGTGAGAAGTGATTCCAGTCTATACAAGGCAAATGCAAAAGCAAAAAAAAAAAAACAAAAACCGGAAAGCAGTGATTTGTAAATCCACTTTGACCTGTAAACAGAAACAGTACAAATACAAGATGATTAGTGTTGAACCCTGTCAACTTCATTGTTTTTTGTAAACATGTATGCTCATTCTGAAATTGATGTCTAAAAAACTTGAGACAGACTTGAAACTTTGTGAAATGTTCAAAAAAGATGTGAAACACGTAATGCAATCATGCTTGGCTATGAAAGGAAATATCCAAGAAAAGCCAACACTTTTATGAGCAAGGAAGGGTCGAGACTCCAACTGTTTACATTAGCGAGCATTTGCAAAGATTTTAAGTAACTCCCCCTTCTCAGCACATAATATCATCAAAAGATTCAGAGAATCTGCCGAAATATCTGTGCTCCTAACGCAATTCTGAAAACCACAACTGAATGCCCGAGACCTTAGATTCCTCAGACAGCACGGCATTAAAACCCATGTTTCTGTGACTCATATTACAACATGGGCTTTTGAATACTTTGACAAACTGTTCACGGTAAGTGCTGTTCGCTGCTGCGCGCACACACCCAGGTTAAGCCTGTACTATACACAGTCCAGAAACGCCGCCGACTTCTCTGGGCTCGCATACTGCCTTTTGCTTGAAACATGCTGCATGTGTTATAACAGCATCACTGCAGATAGTGCAGGTGCTAGACTGGCCTGCCTGTCTACTACTGAAAGTGTGGTGCATTATGAAGGCAAAACATACGGTTGCGCAGCTGGAAACTTGTGTAACTCCAGAATGGCAGAAAATTCTGCATTCAGAATTGTATCAATTGGCTCCAAACATTCCTTAAAAGCTGTTTACAAAATAAAAAAGGTGATGTATGGTAGGTAAGGCATGAGGTTTGGAAGAGCCTTTATTTACAAAAAAAAAAGGTTCATTAGATAGAACATCAAATATTGTGTTTTTGTATTGTTTTTTAATTTAATACATGTCAAATAGATTTCACTAATAACTGCTTTCTGTTTTTATGTGTATATACGTACTGTCACAAAGTATTTGGAATTGGATTTGTATTGATATTTGAAGAGATGCTGTAATTTCTTTTTTGTAAATTTTGTAATATTTCTTCTTTGATAACAATCATATATTTTTATTACAATGATTTAAGACGAACTGTTGTTAATTGATGCAGTTCACTTAACTTGGAGAAGTACCTGTTTAAACTGCTCAAGAACTGCTGAACTACAGGAAAACCTACCGAGCCAACATCATGACATGCAGCCCTGTGTCCATTTGATACATCCTTTTGCCGACTTTCTCATTCTTACAGATTCTACAAAGTATTGCCAACCATGTGTTGTTTACAAAGGAGGAGCACATGAGACCTTTCAACGACTTTGTGAAGAGTAATTTTGATGCAGCCAGAAGGTACATCAGCACTGCCACCACTCACCACGCATTTCAAGTGATGCACTGTACAATAAGCTCTTAAAATAGCTGAACTGGTCATGTTTATAAAGCAGGGAGGGATATTCAAAACAGCTTTGCTTGTCCTTTTTACCTATTTGAATTCTGGGTGTAAACATTCTCGTGGCATTTGTTTAGTAAGTGCTTTAGTAAATGCATATGTGGTTAGAGAGATACAGTTTTATTGCGATGCACCTGTGGTCAAAATATCTAACCTGCCTAGCAGTTTTAATGTGCGATTGCTTTTCCCAGTTAAAGAGAAATTCCACTAATAATTCAGTCATTGAGATGTAAAGTCGTTCCAAGTGCTTTGATCTGAAATTGTTAGGAATGTTGTTGCTGAGTTCTTTACAGTGAGTGGTGATAGGAACCAGGAGTTTTGATGTCTACAGTGCAAATATAGCCATTTTACTTACTATCCAGAATGACCAGTGATCCTACACTTGTCTTCTGGGTTAAAACAGCCTCAACTCTTCTTACATTCACTGTTAAAGAGTCTCTACTTGCTTCTGCTGCTACTTTCCAGAATGCGTCAAGGGGAATTCCATTGATTTTTAACATTTTTTTTTCCTTTGGGTGGCTGTTTTGCTTTACAATGCCCTGCATGTTCCCCATTACCATGAATGGCTTTTTAATGTGTTTTAGACCAAAACCCTTATCATACAATTATCATAAAAAGTGTCTCAGCCATCAGGCAGCACAATCATAATGATTTATGTAATGTCTTTATTTGAGGCAACCTTCTGAGGCATAAAACTCTTCAGATGTCTGGTTCCTATCAGGATCTCTGTAAACAATCGTGATTCAGAATTTTGTTTCTGTAGGATGGAGCATTTCACATCAAGCCACTCTCATTGACTGTGTTTACACTGTATGTATTTAATTATGCAGAAATCAGTGTAATTCCCTTTTAATGCACTTTGGACGAGCTTAGAAAGCTGGGAATCTTTCCACCAAGCCATCACACCCCTCTTATAATTTATGGTGTGATCACGACTGATTACTGCTCAACTTCATTCCCTGTTTCTCTTAAACTCCACATTCCAAATGCACCAATGTGACTGTGAACTTAACTATGAGAGAGAGAGAGAAAGAGAGAGAGAAAAGGCATGTGAGTGAACTAAAGGATAAGATCACTCATTATAAAACAACCCCAAACCGGATATTGTATCAGGCCTTGTTGGGTAGCAAATCTCTAATTTGTAACCATTTTGTGTAACATCCTTCTGTAGGAGGCATAAAATGCTTCTGGTTTCTCCCATCACCAACACTGTGAAAAATTAAGACTCTGCAAGTTTAGAACAGCACATTTCACATGAAACGACTACAAATGCCTTAATTTATAACAATTTTTTATGCAGGAATTTGGAAAAATTGCTGGAATGCTCCTTTACGGGGTTCAGGTTTGTAAGGCCTAGAACAGGGATCGGCAACCCCGACCATTTTGTCGTTTCAATAAAATTCAAACCACCTTGGAAGCCACAACATTTTATGTCCATTTCCCCATTTTGGCTCTAAATATGTCTCAGTATGTGCAAATGTGGTAGTATAGGCTAAAAAATATAAACGAAGACGCAGACTTACTTTGCTCTGCTTTAAGCTTTAGCTCAGTTATTGTCACTTTTTTCGCATCTCTAGCAGGAAACTTAAAAAAAATAGAATTTCTTGTAAAATGTCTCTCAACATTCAACTTTTTACGAGGCTGAAGTCGCTTCTTACTCGCCAGCTTCTTGTTCGAATTTTCCCGAATTGTGCCTGAGGTGCCAAAATGTAACTGCGGCGCCATTTAAGGTGGAACGGGAAAATTCGAACAAGAAACTGACTTCAGCTTCGCGACTTTTTAGTGTTTGACTGTTTCTCGTTGCAGATTAAACATATCAAGAAACAAGCTGATTATAAATGCCAATAAGTCAATTTATCTCTAAATTATCAATGTTAATCTTAAATCTTTCTCTTTGCCTTTTCATTAACTACTAGCTAGGAGAGACTGCTGTCTGTGTTGCTATGAGACCAGCAGTCTGTGCGCCAATCTTCAGGGTTAAAGGGTGAATTAGCGGTTATAGGCTACATTCACTCCAGCGTTTAAGACCATTTATTGTTAAAACTGTGTTGAATGATCAGCAGAGCTTTTTTACTGCGAAGGAGGATCATTTTATTTTTACCTAAAGATCTAAAACTGCCGTGGAGCCGCAACTGGGCAGTAAAAGAGCTGCATGCATCTCCAGACCTGCATGTTGCCGACCCCTGACCTAGAACGTTTTTTATAATATGTAATGAAAAATTCCAGAAATTCTGTTGGAACTTTACCTTTTCTGAGGGAGACTGATTCATAGAGACAAGAACAGTTGTGTGCAGAACTGCTTGTCATATTGTGGACCTGTTGTACATGCTTAATGTTCTGATTGTCTAAAGTATGTCAAATAAACTGTGCCGTCATTGTGTCCTTCCATCAGATTTTTTCTGGACATTGCTTCAGACTGCCCGGCCAGTGACTCAGTCAACCACAGCTTATCTTTTATCAGCGACGGTAACGTGCTGGCTCTGCACAGGCTGCTGTGGAACAACCAGGAGAAGATCGGCCAGTATCTCTCCAGCAACAGGTGTGAGATGCCGGTTCAGAGACTGACTGACTGTTTTCTGGGAGGCTGATGGAGTTTTGAGGCTACTTCTGTGAATGTAAATGTGTTGAAAGCTAATGGTGCAGCACCATAGGCTATTAGCTAAAACTGGCAAGGTACTGAAGGGCGTTTTGCAATGCTTGGCTGCTCAGAACAGGAATTTTATTTGTTATTCAGATTTGCCCATTTGACTGCCCCCTGATTTGAGGTCCAAAACAAATGCACTTTGGTCATCTACTACAGGCTTCACTGTAGTCTGTGATTTTTAACAAATCATGATGGAAAAAGTGTTTGTATCTCCAAGTCAGGCTACAGTCAAAGACTTAGGATTTAAATTTAATTGTTATTTGTACAGTCAGTAAAATATTCCTGCTTTTCCGTTGAAACGTATACATGTATATTTGTGTATATATAAAAAATATAGTTTAATTAATCACATACTATGTGGGATTTTTATCATGTTTAGTTTTTAATACTTGTGGTCTGCCAGGTTTTATTGCAAGATCTTTTTATTTCCTTCCTTACTTAATTGTTGTGTTTGAAGAATGTATATTCTTATGCATAACTGTGCAGATATTTAGATTTTCATATTCCTTCAAGATGTTTTAAGTATTTTGTAGGTTTATTTTGATACCCAGTCATTAACTGAAACCCTTTGATAATTCAGTATACTTGTATATGTGTTAGTTTGCTGATAATATCATGCAAAATAAAAATTGTTGCAAATCCCTTCCACCTTTTTTAGGGACCACAAAGCTGTGGGCCGGCGGCCTTTCGACAAGATGGCTACTCTCCTGGCCTACCTGGGCCCCCCTGAGCACAAACCGGTGGCCGATACACACTGGTCCAGCCTAAATCTCACCAGTTCAAAGTTTGAGGAATTCATGACCAGGTAATGACTTCTCAAAACAGATAGTGGGCTAAGAAAACAAAATGAAAGGGGATACTCGGGCCAAAATAAACCCTCTAGCCAGCACTCTGTCGTACACATGCTTACTCACATCCTACAGCAGTGATGCCGTAATCTCCAGAGTTTTTCTGGCTTAAAGAGAAGCAAATCCCTCTTTTGATGATGTATCTTGAAGGTGGGAGGAACTTTGAGAAACTACAACTGCTATGGGCTGTTTTTTTTGGGGGGGGGCAGCTGTAGTAACTGTCTTTAAGTAATCACTACAAGTGATTACTTAAATGACAGAAATGATTCATAAGACAAGGAGAACAGCAAACTCAAAGCAATAGTTAGCAAGTTAGTTGGTTATAAATAGATCTTACCTCAGTTTAGATTCTTTCTCTGGCTGAATAGGTTAAAAACCATCGTTTTGTGCTGAATGAAGAGAGACGCGCTGTTTTGTTTACAGTTTTGTTCAATGGCCGATGTAAAAGTTTCACAAATGTGAGCTTGGTTGTGTTTGTTAGCCAATAGATCAGTGCCCAGGGTAGGAGACAGACTTGGTTGACATCATAGAGATTCCCAATGGTTCTGTGGTGTATTTGCCTAATGAATGCTGGGTATTGTAGTGAGAGAACACTGATGAACTGAAACATGTAAACAGTATAAAATCTTCACGTGTGAAACCGATGAGGCTGAGGAATATAATGCTGCGCTTCAGAATGCTATAAAACACAACAAATAATGTGTAAAAAACGACTTACTTTTACTACAAAAATGATGATCTAAAACCTAAGACAGAAGAAAGTGTGCCAGGCTTTCTCAGCATTTTCCTCAGATTTAGTTCTCAATGTTATAAGGATTTTTTGGTACATTGCTTTAGTGAAGTAATGGACGCTTTTAATGTATTGATCTTCTTAAAATCACCCAAACGGCTCAATAACAACACTGAAATGAGGAGTTGTTAATGGTGTTTGGGTTTGGATTGAAAATAATTTTAATGATGAGTTAAACATTCAGGAAGTTAACACCAAGCTTTCTGTTCAGACACCAGGTTCATGAGAAAGAGGAGTTCAAAGCGCTGAAAACCCTCAACATTTTCTACCAGGCTGGCACCTCCAAGAACGGCAACCCTGTTTTCTACTACGTCACCCGCAGGTGAGATTTCTGAATTGGATGCTCTGCAGTTTGTGATTTTTCAGTTCAGGTATGTTTTATTCATCTTCTGCTTCACAATAAACACTGTTGCAAAATTTGTAGCGGAGACTGTGAGGAATGAGTGTGCAGTGCTGTGGTAGTCGAATGCACAGAAATGTGTTTTATTTCTGCCTTTTTTTACTTGTTCACTTGCATGAATACTTAAATTGTAGCACATAAAATCTTGCGTGGACTTTTCAGTGTCTTTTCAATGCATTGTTAGTTACTGATCCACCAAGGGGCTAACAATACTCCTCACAGTATTAGAGATTAAGTACAATTAAGTACACTTTCGCCCTGAACAAAAGGTCTTCAGTCCATAAGCAGTGGTCATGAGGTTGACAGTTACAGTGCTCCTTATTTCATGTTGTTTA
The DNA here is from genome assembly GCF_904425465.1 of Colossoma macropomum. Lineage (NCBI taxonomy): Eukaryota > Metazoa > Chordata > Actinopteri > Characiformes > Serrasalmidae > Colossoma > Colossoma macropomum. The sequence goes on from NW_023494804.1 coordinate 7,533,582, forward strand.
CATTGTTTGAGATAATAAGATGAGTAAAAGCAAAGGTTATACAAATTAGAGATGTCCAGATCCGATGAAGAGACCTGTCATGAGAGCTGATAGAACAGAGTCTTGGCTGTATTAAGCCTGATCCGGTTCTGATCCTTTCCTTCTTTTTTGCCCCGCTCTATTTACATCGCCTTCATAGAGAACTTTCCACAGCCTTCTCCAAGTTATCAGTTATCACATCTCAATTTCTGCTGTGTGGGACTGTTTTGAAGAAGAAAATGAAAATAATAATAATATAAGCCAGTCGCCTTTCATCATATGGCCACCCCACCTAAAATGTGAGCACACGAAAGGGCGGACAGTATGATGATATTTAGCATTATCATTATTAATTATTAATTAATTACTAATTTAAGGGTAAAAAAAGAACACTGACCTGCTGTGTGCTTCATTACAAACAGAGTGTAATTATGAAACAGGATAAAAAAAGTAAAATCAGAGAAATCATAAGGGAAATGTGTTATTTAATCTCAGGTCAACTGTGTAAATGTACATACCAACTTCTGGAGCGGATCTTTGAAAACGTTCCTGCTTTACTGGCAGCAGCAACACTTCTGGTTTAAGGTCAGCATCACCAGTAACAACACATTCAAGATGGCTGCTGTGTGCATGAAATTGCAGCGTATTCTCAACATTTATGAACTGTGTATTTCAGTAGTTTAAAGAAAGATGTCTGTTCAGATAAATATCTATTAGTGTATATAATCGATTTTACTCCAGAATTTTAAAGTGACTGGTAGCTCGGGCTGAAAGATTTCATCATTTTTATATTGAAAATAACAATTTACCAACACTGTTGTCTTTTCGAGTTGTAAAGTGGAGAAATTTAACCTAATGATGTAGATCTAATAAGTTGCAAATCGTTCAGCCCTACCAGTAGCAATCAGGAGGTTCAGTAAAATTGGATCATAAGCTAATATTAAACATAATATAAAATGGTCATTTTGAAAAAGTAGGCCAAAAACAAAACACATCCATCCAGAAAGATGTACAGAGCATTAATAAGCAGCCTAGTATATCATAACTAAATTGTGTGGCTGTTTTATCTACAACTGTAAGCCGATTTTTGGGCACCCCTGGTCGTGTATAGGTTGTGTCACTATTTATCTTATGCACTATTCATCTTATGCATTTGGTGGGGTAAAATAATGTTAAATATTTCATTTGTTTTTTTCCCCAATATGTTAAACACAGTAAATAAATAGAAATTATGCACTAATGTCATACTTAAGTGTGGTGTGTTCTCTGAAGAGGATGTGTTACACCTTAAAAAAAACCAACAAAGCGTGACCAGGGGTGTTCAAACTTTTGCATAAGACATGCAAACAAAAATATCCGCCCAATATTGGCCAGTACTCAGTATTTAACTACTCTGATCTTATCAGAAAACTGGATTCCTAATATAAATGCAGACAAAAATGTGGTTAGTATAATCCATAAAAATATGTTTTTAAAGCGTTTAATAGAGTGAGAATCAAACCATCTGTTCATTTAAATGTTTTTTACATATTTATGAGGTCAACAATGGCTTTAGAGTGTTGATCAGTATGTTCTTCTTGTGTATTCTGAGCTGAAATGGAAAGAAAAGGCTGGATTGAATTGGGGTGTAAAGGACAGTAAATAAGCCCAGTTCACGGCAGGCCTGCTACTGTATCAGCAGTGGAAAGAGGGCCAGAGACACCGTGAGACAAAGCATGATGTCTGCGCTGGAGTAGGAGGTGGTGGAGGCGCGTGAGGAGGAACCGCTCGCACCTGATTTACCGGTTGTGAAGTTTGAGGCTGCTGTGATCGACCCAGAGCTGTCAGCCGAAGAGCTCGCCTTGGTCCTGCTTGATCCAGAGCTGCTTGAAGCTGGTTTGGTTGTGCTGGAGCTGAGCGGCGTGGTGGCTGTGGTCACTTTGGAGTTGCTGGGGTTGGAGCTTGAAGAGGTGGGATCGCCGGTGTTGCCGGAGCTGATGGTTGTGTTGTCAAAGGTGCCAGAGAAGCTGTCTGAAGTGAATGGGATGTTGCTGGTGTTGCTCGTAGTGGTGTTCATATTCATTGAATTATTATCGTTGCCGTTTGCGTTTGATTGCACCGTCAGACGGCAACACATGGAAACGGTCAGAAGCACTAGATATCTGCCCACATTGAGAGACATCTTAATCTTCCTTCAGGCCTGTGTGCAAAAAAACAGAAGAGGTGTTGCCAGTTTATTATATGGTGTAATTTTAGGTTAATTGTTTCTGATTTATAGCTTGTAGTTTAGTCATTTAAACAGAGGAATTCAGACAGAAGTGCAGATGCTAAACTGTAAGTGATACAGTGTTGGTGCTTAAGTAAAACACAAGGTATTTTTCATGGTTTGAAATTGATTAAGTTGCTGTTTTTATACATTGTCATCCACAAGAGCTCAACAGAGGAAGTAGAAGTTCTGTACTTTCAGTTCCAGTGGTTCATTTTACACAGTGACTTTAAATTTCATATAATTTAAGTAATATAATGGAAATTCTGATTTAATTTAATATAATTAATTTCATCACACTGATGTTATGCTAATGTGAGAGCTCAGTTTGGTTTGATAGATTGTTAATAGTACAAAAATACGAATGGGGAGTAAAAATATCTTTTAAATTTGACATGAAAAAATAACTGCAGACATCCAATCATGGATTTTGATTCCTTTAACACTAAATTTTTTTGTTTGTTTTTTTTAAACCCCTTTTCCCCCCCACTGTGTGGGCTATGTGAACATACTAGCACATTTCCTGTACTTTCTTTAAGCGAGAGTCACAGTGTGATAACGACAAACAGCTTCAGATGATTCAGAATGCAGCTGCCAGAGTCTCACTAGGAATAGAAGAAGGGAACACGTCATAAATCCTTACACTGGCTACCAGTCTGTTACAGAATTGACTGGTCTATAAATCGCTCAGTGGTGCAGGATCAGCAAATTTATATCATATTGAACTGAGATTATTAGAAACTAGTCAGTCCTGCTGAAGGTAAAGACTAAACATGGAGAAGCAGCGTTTGGCTGCTATGCTGCTTTTAAAAGGAACCAGTTGATGAAGAGCATTAGAAGAGCCCCAATACTGGACACTTTTAAATCCAGCCTCAAAACGTTCCTGTTTGAGCAGCTTTCAGCTCAGTTTAAACACTGTTGGCGTTTCCAGCACCTTTTCCTTTTTTTTTTTAATCCTAATCTAACTTTGTTTTTAAACTGGTTATTTAACTATTCTAATTTGATTTCTAATTTGATTTTTAATTTAATGATCTTCTCTTTTAAAACTGAACCTGCAACAGAAACTGCAACCCTGATCTGCCAAAAATAAAAATAATAAATTGTCTGATTGCCTTTTGTGAGTTTGGAGCCAAACCCAGCCCCACTGCAATGAACATCCATCTTTTACAGAGCAAAACGTCTGTGTTTGACAGTGTCCAGGCTGATCAGAGTCTGACCAGAGTTCATTCTGCAGGTATTCGGACTGAAAGGAGTAGCTACATCAGATACTGTCGATAGTTCAAAACTGCCTTGAAAATAAGATGTTGATGACCCAAATAAGGAGAAATCATTTAAAAAAAATTAACTATTTTCCACATTTTGATCATTACCAACATTTAAGTGCTCTTGTAGAGAATTATCACCATGCTCCTTAATGGAGTTCTGGTTGTGAAATCTGTTTGTTGTTGATTTCTCCTAATTTTTAAGCTGTTGATCACATGAAGCAGTGTTGGTGCTGAGGTTTATTTAAAACTGTATGATAGCAAAATCTACAACATGCTTGATCTTTTTCATTCTAAATCACCTTAATATTTGCATCTAAACATCACTTCTGGTAAATAAATTAAATGAGGTTTGTCTGTGGTTTTGTACTGTTAACAGTAAATAAATTAAGCTCTCATTTTAGCATGGTATGATGAATATGCAGTATGTGGAAATTACTTTAATTATATGAAATTAATTGTTAGAACAGTGAAAAACTGAAACAAGTAAGTGACATTAAACATACACTCATAAAAAAAAAGTGATCAAGATTATTAAGTGACGTTCAGATGAAATGTATTTTTTACATTTCGTAAATTTTGTAAATAAATCGTCCTGTAGTTCTGTATTATTGAGTGCAGAATCTACATTACAGATCTATTATCAGTTGACATCAACAGTTGTGTGCTGTGGAGGCTCACCTGTGCTTATGTCCTCACACCGAAAGCTGATGATGTGAGCTCTGTTCTCAGTCTGGACTAATATGTGGCGTTTTATAATGAGACTGACGTTATGTCACGTGACGTGTGCTGTTTTTCTTTGGAAATGGGCTCTTGAGCTGGTATCAGGCTGATTTTGGTGAAACAAAGTAGGTTTTGATTTGATTAGAGTCTTTTGTTTGCGTTTTGCATTTGAAGATCACCAGGGTTTCTCCCAGCTGCCTCTTGCCCCGCTGACTTGCCTAAGCTGGAAGAGGCTCAGACTTTCACTACACTAAATTGTTGCCTGGAGATCTGCAGCCTGTGTAGCTATATGGGCCTGTTTTATTGGAAGAATCATTAACTTAGTATCGATGCTGTAATCTAGGGCTATAAAAGTGCATCAGTACATCTGATGCAGATTCAACCTACTGATTGGCAGTCATTCGTCATTTTTTTTTTTTCTTTGCTTAGACTTGAGATCACTGTCCTCATGATTTCCTCATCATTTTTTAATGTAACTTTTTTTAAGGCAGTTTTTTGTGTTTACTAAGTTCTTACGTAGCAAAACAAGAGTTCAGAGATCAATATAATCAGCTACTACAAACGTACAATGGAGTCCAAAAGTCTTGATCTTGGCGTTAGGGTCACTTAAAGGGCCCATACCTTGGAAAAACTGGAATATTTTACATTTAAACCTGAACAAAAAAAAAGTATAGCCAGTGGAACAGAAGCCCAAACCCACTTCGACTCGGCTCAACTGCTACTGTTAAATTTGAAACCTGTACCCACTAACAGAAGTGGATTATCCCAGACACGGGATTTAGGGAGCAATTCTAAACACAGCTGTAGACTATGGGAGAGAGAGCGAAAGAAAGAAAGAGAAAGAATGCATGAGAGTGAATAAATTATATATAGTCCTTCAGATAAGAGCAATTCTACTACACAGATTACTTATTAGAAAACAAACCCAAGCCCAACAGTGTAAGTAAAACATTGGCCCAAAACCTGTTTTATTTGACTCACTCTGATGGGATCTAGCAAGGCTACAGTGTGGTGGTATTGTTTTATGTCGATATTGTAGAAGATTGGTGTAAAAAATTGGAGGTGCGGAAGGAAGTAATTTGAACAGTATGTCACACCTTTTTATTAGTTGTGTTGTTCATGCAGTGCTGAAGGTCTTCGACTATAGCCTCTTGCCTCTGCTTCCCGCTCTTTCATATGTTTTGGAGGGTTGGTTTGTTTTCTATGTGTTTTTGTTTTGTTTTTTCTTTCTTCTCCTGTGATTCATCTTAAGATGGCTTTTCGTCCACTAGGGTCTATGGTAGCTGCTGTAAAGGACTGTTTAAGTGTCTGTAGAAAGAAGAGCTTTTTAGCCATATTCCCATCACATTATTATGACTGGTTATAGTATTTTCTACTCTGCTCTGATAGTTGGTACTTTTTTCTGCTGTTAGCCTAAGCACTCTTTGAATTGCATGTCTGACAGCTGTTTTCATCGTGCTCCATTGTACTTAAGTCACAGTAATTATATTGTCATAATGGTGCTGAAAGTAGTGCTGTTATAATCGCCCCATCAGGCTGGTTCTGTGATAACTTGATCTCCCTTTAGAGATACAGAGCCGTTATATAATACATATGGCTCTTAGGCAGCTTACAGTATTATTTTTTCTTTTAGAATGATGCCAGCTCCTTGCTATAGGAAATAATGTAAACGCCCAACCCTCATCTGCTACGCACAAATCAAGATCTCTTGCTCCCCCTCCTGGTGTTCTTATAGACCAATTCCATCAGTGGATTATCCTAAATTGGTAATCATTCATGCAGCTCTTTCTGCTTAGTGATTGTCCAAACGTTGGTACACATTGTTTAATCAATGTCCATGAAACACTTTTTTGACTGCAAGCACAGAAGTGAAAGTCTGTTTTGAAATAAGAATGCAGATTTCCATCATGACAAATATACAAAATGTATTTAATTTCCATTACCCATACAACCAGAGCCATGAGTAAACTACAAAGTAGTGGTCATTAGAATACAGATGTCATAGAAAGACTGTTCTTGTGTTGATTAGTGACTTTAGAACATTGTTTTTTTTTTTGTTTTGTTTTATATGAAGCTGTAAATTTGCTTTATTCCAAGTAGTTGGAATGCAGTCTTAAAATGCTAAGGAGAATTTAAAATGGAGAGCTCTCCAGTGACCATTGTCTCCAGTGACCATTTAATTTAGTGTAAGACTGTGCTACCTATATCTGGGAAATGGTCTCAGTTTTTCGTTCTAGAGTAAACAAACATGTATGCCAGCAAAATAATGAGCAAAAAAGCAGCTATTGAGGGCAAGCATTATGTAAAATGCTAGTGTTTTCAGATGAATCCAGGATAGAAGCTAAGCCTCTCACATGACTTGACCAGTAGTTATCAGAAGTAGCAGAGACATTGCAAATAAATCCCCCGAGCTGTGTCCTGGACTGGCATTTCTGCCAAGCCCTTGGTTGGCCCTCTTGACACTCCGTGTGCGAAGAGTGGTTGTCCTCCGTGTGCTGGAAGTGAGGACTCTGCTGGTGGTAAAGAAACTGTCCGTAGTGAGAAGGTCATCTGCCGTAAATGGTACATCTGTAGGTGGATAGGAGTGTAGCGTGGAGAGGTCTTCTGAAGTGGAGGTCAAGGGGAAGCCATGCTTGAAGGCATACTCATCTGGCCTGCTGGAGGCTCTTGCTGCTTCCCTGGTGTGATGTGGGATGGTAAGTGTTTTCTCAGCCCAATAGTGCGTGGACACGCCCTGCATTTGGGCCGTCCCGAATGGAGAGAGTGTGTACGTAGCAAAGTGCCATCCCCCCGTCCTGGCCAAGTGGGCCTCCCCGCAGATTGGCCAAGTGTGGCACGGGCAGCCCAGCACACGAGCCGAGGTGTGCCTGGCCCAAGCCAACAAGTGACTAATGTTGGCCTTTTGTTCACAGGCCCATGGGTTATCTCCAAGCGTGATGAGCCTCAAACCATGGAGCTTCTCGAAGGCACCCTCGCTTACCGTGGAGAAGCGGTTAGCATGCAGATAGAAGCAGGCCAGCTTGGGCAAGCGGTCCAGTGACTCAGGCAGGATCTGCACGAGACTGTTATGGGACAGATCCACCATCTCCAGGTTTTGGGGCATGTTGGTAGGCACGGTCCAAAACCGGTTGTGGCTGAGGTTGAGGGCCTTCATGTTGGGCAAGGTGTTGTTTATGAAGACCACTCGCTCCAGCTTGTTGGCCGACAGATCCAGGGTCCGCAAGTTCCAGTGGTAGGCCGTGTCGTTTTTCTCCAGGAAACGGATGCGGTTGCCAGAAGCGTGGATGTCCCATAGTGAGCGGGGCAGGGAGGCGGGCAGGCGGGACAGGCGGTTGTTGGAGATATCAAGTGTGCGGAGGTGCGTGTAGGGGCTGAGGTGGTGGTCTAGATCAGCCAGCCGGTTATGGGACAGATTGAGGGAGTAGATGTTCAACTGTAGGCCGACGGGTAGGTGTCTCAGGCCCCTCCAGGAGCAGTCCACCTCCCTCTGGCTCTCGCTGCAGGAGCACACCGAGGGACAAGCTGCATTGATGCCCAGCAGTGACAGTAGAAGCAGTAAGCAGGACAGTGGAGCGCATTTGTACATCTTCGCTGCACACCTGTGCATACATAGAGGGGAAACAACGCAGAACAGTGAATGACCCATGTCTTGAAATCTTACCCACAGCATAGAATTCAGTAATGTGCTGCAGCATGTGCTATATTTAAAGAAAGTTCAGCATAAAAAGGCTAATAAAAGATTAGTGTCCTGCTAGCTGCATGCCTGAATTATAATGCACTTATCTCGAACTGTGTCTAGTTGTTAAGTAATCTCATATAGGTATGCTTAAGTGATTTCTGATGTGGTATGACAATATCTCTAAAAATGGAAAATTAACAATTTGAGCAGTTTGCATGGTACTTATTGTTTTTTGTTACTTAGCTGCTTTAACCTTGTAGTTTCACTGCAAAACTAAAGCACACAACAGCAAATATCTCTTGGCTGATCCGCTACAGTAAGGGGGTAAGGGGAAAACACAGCAGAGATTCTTTCAAATATTGCATGTCCTTGCTTGGATTGTCTTTTAGCCTGCTGTGGTTGTTCGTCAGGATGCTGATGCAGTTGCCAGAGGCATGGATCTCTGTTCATCTGCTCAATTCATATCAGCTGCCTTTCACTTATTTCAAAAACCATTTGCTACGGCCCTGCTGTTGTCTGGATGGATTCCAGGTGATGGATCATTACAGATACTCAAAGGACACTTCAAAAACCCAGCTGTGTTGCAGTTCTTGCTGCACTCGGGCTAGAGCATCTGCTACTACACCCCATTCAAAGACATGATATCTTTTTACTCTTCCCATCAGTCTGTTTCAGCACATTTAGTGTATATTGTAATGATTTTATCAGCTAGGGCCTAGAATGTAGTACAGGATGTACTTGCACTTACGTTAGGGGGCGGTGTTCAAACTAGAATGTACAGAACACAGAGGAAAGTCTTGCAAAAAGATAAAAAGCGAAAGCCCACTTCATGTCCACTCATGACGAATTCTTATGATATTTGTGCCTTTATACCTGCATGGACAAGACTTTGCGCTTCATGAATGATATAATTCATGGTCCTTATTAAACAGAAAACTAGTTCTGTTCTACATAGGCGCTTAGCAGTAGGTATAGGCTTGAAACGATTGCCCAATCTTTAACACAATCTACTCTGCCAATAGACAATGCAAGACTGTTTGTGTAAGTGCAGAACTTTATTGCGACCGATGAGAATTTGCAGTGCAAATTTTATGTATGAATGGCCAGTGCAGGCTGGCTGTCCTTGGCCCCCAGAAAAATCTACATCCAGTTTATTCCACCATTGCAGACAACGTCAAAAATTAAACTTGAACTCTTAAAATCGAACTGCTAACGGAACTTTTGGCTGATCTCGAGCCACCATCGCCGCTGGTGGTGAAGTAATGTTCCGCTGCTGCTCCAAAACAATGGAGTATCCGGTTTGTCACCAAGTGTCTCTTGCCAACGTGCGAATACAGGATTAGGTTTGTGGAATGGAGTATCGGAGTGATCTTGAAGCGAGAGATAGCACTGCCAAAACTCCCAAAGCACTGAGCAAGCCACTCCTTCACTCCTCTACCTCTCCACACCGCCCACAGACCCTGCTTGACGCACTACAACACAGATTCACACATGTAGCTCACATTTTGGAGGCATGCATGTTGTGGCCTCTGTGAGCAGCCTTACCCTTAAACCCCATCTCTGCATCTTGACATGCATCTTTGCAGCAGTATCATGCTTTATGCCTTACACATGCATGCACACACAGAAATGCACACAAAACTGCAGAACACAGCAGGTGTGTATATCCCTCATATGTCCATGAATGTGACCAATGTGATGGGTTGGTTTGTGGTGGACTTATAAGAAAGGGCCGTTTGAACGAGTTCCCTACTCCAAGTTTTCTCTGCTGTTAATTGGTCCGTGTCTTGCTTTGCCGTGCAAGTTATTGATTGGAGGGCTGCTGTCTGCAGAACAGCTGTAGTAAGCTGTCTACATGCATGATTAGGAGAACGGCACAAAGAAAACGATGGCTTTGCCAAATACATCGCTTTGGATTGCTGACCAACAAATTTGTTCATGTCAATAAACCTGATCTGTGCATTATAAAGAGATTTGATTTCATAATTGAGCACTCCACTGCAGTACTAATCGCCCACCTTCTCCCCTTTATCCTGTCAGTTCTCCGCTCCTTTTTAGCAGGCTCTTTAAACTGCAGGTCTAATTTTGCTCCATGTGCGATTTGGTTTCTTAACAGAACCCTTCGCTCACCATGTGTATTCCTGCCTCGTCTCACAAATGCACAGCTGCATCGTAGATCACTCACCTTCTCCTCATCATCATTCTCCTGTCATTTCTCCACTCCACTTTATCTCTGATCTCTTTCTCTCCTCGTTTTTTTAAAAAACTTTTGTCCAGCTCCTTAAACTGCAGGTCTAATTCCGCTCCGGTTCTGTCTCTGCGAGAGGTTACTCCGGTTTCCATGCACAATGGTGCAGTGAGAGAACATGTGAACCCCTGAGTTGCTCCAATGCAGCACCGGCAGCCTCCGGACTTGCACTACCAGTGGAGCAGTGGGGTGTGTGTATGTGTGTGAAATGTGAAAGAGGGAGGGGGTTGCAGAAGGAGAAAGAAACGCAGTGTAGAACAGTCCCTACTGGCATGCTGGTGATGGAGAGGCAGAAAAAGTGCTGACTTCAGTGTTTCTACTTTAGGATAACCCCCTGATTCAGATGATATCCCCCCTTCTTTCTTTATTTCTTCTCTTTTTAATGGCTGTACAAAAACTTCTCGAGCACGTAGCACTGGTACTATAAAACTATTATGTGATAATATCAGTAAATGGAACAAATTGTCATTTCTGTGTGAAAAACAAGCACCATTTAAAAGGTTTGTATTTTAATGTTCATTCTACAGGTAATTCATTTTCTCCACAGTAATTCATATTCATAATGGGGGCACTTTTAGCGTACAAGTAGTGCTTTTCTGTATCTTTTGAACATGGGGAAACCCACACATGCCGTAATGCACATATCATTAGAGTAATTTCAAAACGGGAAGCGACATCACTTATTGTCTAAAGACAAGGTTCACTCTTACTATGTGATTTTTTTTATTTTTTTTTTTCCCCCAGTTCATCTTGAACTAGACTAAAGATAGCATATAGGCTAAAGATGGCAAAGGCAGTAGGCACAGCGAGGGGGCCTCAGCTTCTGAATCCAGAGGTTTTTGGCTGACTTTCAGCAAACGGTCAAATCTAAAATCATTGCTGTCGTTACGTATGACATCACAGCCCCAAAGCAAACAACTTCTGGACATTTTGAACATTGTGAAGCCCTTTGTTCACAAATAACTGGATTTCTTCTATGGCGGTTGAATTACTTGACTACAGCGACCATAAACGCTAGAACTTATCCTGCGTTGTATGTCCCACCACTATATGCCTGAGCAGGTGACTTGAACATTTTGTTTGATAATGCACATGTAGCCAGAATAGTTCACTACAACTTGAATACACCTTCCATGATCAGTTGGAGTTTACTGATTATTAGAGTGTAGTTGCATACAAAGGTCTATCGCATATTAGCATGACTGTAATTTCTTGTCAAACACAAGGCCCATGGGCCAATTTAGGCTGTGGCACAATCCTATTCGGCCCGCAAAATTATTTTAATTTCCTTTTAAAATTAGTCCATATCGCCATTGCACTACGTTTCCCAGCATGCACTGAAACGTAATGTGCGCTCCCACCCTCCTCCCCAAAAAGGATCTATGTGACAGTGCCACAAAAAAAAAGATGCCAGGTGTCTAGAGGTTTAACAGTTATCTGCAGCTAATGTCGTCTGCTGTTTTATATGAAACAATTTGTTTTTATTTAAAATCATTTTTTGAGGGCGGCACGATGGCGCAGTGGGTAGCGCTGTCAAGCACAGCAAGAAGGGCCTGGGTTCGATTCCCGGCTGGGTGACCAGGGTCGTTTCTGTGTGGAGTTTGCCTGTTCTCCCCGTGTCTGCGTGGGTTTCCTCCGGGTACTCCGGTTTCCTCCCACAGTCCAAAGACATGCAGTCAGGCCGATTGGACATGCTGAATTGTGATTGTGTATGTCTGTCTGTCTGCCCTGCGATGGACTGGCGACCTGTCCAGGGTGTATCCTGCCTTCTGCCCAATGACAGCTGGGATAGGCTCCAGCACCCAGAAGGATAAGCGGTTTAGATGATGTATGATGTATAATTTTTTTAATCATTCAAGTATTCAGTGCCAATTTTTGCTGTTGTAGTTTTGGCATATTTTGAATAAACATGGCAAAATGTTAAGTAAAAATAAGATAAAAACACAGCTGGTCCACAGATTTGTTGAGATTTTTTAATGTGGCCCTTCTAGTGGTTGCTGTTCTAGCACATGCTGTGATATTTTTGCATTGTACATTTTTTAATCAAATGTTTTGATATTAGAAAATGTATAGTTGAGCAAGAAAATATTCAAAACCATGAAAATAAACACAATAGGCTTTTCTGAACAGAGCTTACTCCAACCACACAGCACCATTTATTATAACAAATGATCAAGAGAAGAATGTTTCAGATCAGCAGCTACATATTGCAATTACAATATATAAGATAATAGAATCAGGTTAGTGAGGCCTCGATGGGTTAAAGATTGGTGTGCATTATTTTTTGACAGAAATGCTTTGTTTGTTGAATCAAGTGTGCCTTGATTCATTAAGAACACAAAGAAAGTATCTGGAATGCTCACAGCACACAATATTTAGTAATTGGTTAGAGGCTCATTTGTATATTGCAACCTTCTGTGGTGTTGGCATTGGTCAGTATTGTGATAATGATCTGTACTCTTATTGTATATGATAGGACCCAGCTGGTATGTTAGTTGGTGGATAATATCCGATGATAATGGCGACCCGCAGTTTTATTGGTACGACGAAGTACTGACTAACCTGAAACACAAAACACCATCATGCACAGGTAAATTGTGCGCAGACCTAACCTCTAACATGAGAATAGCACATATTAACACAAAAAAAACAAACATAACTTAAAAACACTACATAATACATGGTTTGCCAACACATTGCAAGCTGTAAATAGCTTTGAACAGTTGCGCACAAAATCATAATATTTAAATCATTAAATCATCAAAACCAAAAAAGGTTTCCTTAATGCCTGTTTTGGTAGTGACAAATCTTAACACTCGGATTTTTCAGATTTTGAGACACATTTACTTCAAAACAATGGGAATCTAACAGGGATTCAGTCTCACTGCCTGCTCTAAAATGCAAGCATGTGGCTTAAATAAGGCTCCACCTATGAACAAACACAGTTTTGGTAGTGACATCAATACGTGGGACAGCATTTTTACTTTTTTTTTTTTAATTGAACTCATGTTTAATCTAAATCTTTCAGCTTCACTTTCAAAGATCTTTAAACAAAAAACTAAATATTGATGAGGAAAAATTTATTTATAAAAGTTGAAATTTAGGGTTTGGGATGGTCTCCTCCTTAAAAAACAAGAACCTTGTAGATAATGATTTTTGTATATGTTTAGCTTATTACTATATCTGCTAATACCTTTGGTTTAAATAGATCAATGAATTGTAACGTAATCCTTGTAATAGTGTTTGTTTACTCTCACACTGTTGGGGGTTAATGAACACATGAAACACACTGGTACGTTTTTAATGCCATTTAAAATTTTTCAATTTTAAATCAGTTGCCTATTTTCATAACATCGGAAGTACATCGAAGGTAAGAGCCTACTTAGCACTGTACGGCATGCGTAATTATGGTACGGTATTTTCGTGTAGCATTCAAATACAGCGTGAGTAAACTTGCCTGCTTCACATTATTTGCAACATAAAATTACAACCCAGCCTGCCAAAATAAATACCATAAATTGGCCAGTTGCAGATTCCATGTTTTGAGCAAACATCAGCTGGTTGCAATCTTGGTCAGTTCCAGTTGTCCCTAGTAAATATGTATCGCAGTCACTAGATATCGGTACTTTGTAATCTTTTCACACTCATCACGCCAGGCAGGTAGACATGTGTAAAGGGAAGTGTGTGTATGTAGGACAGAAAGGAGAGCCAGGGGCGGAAGCTCTGAATGGCTTTTCATTGGCACTTTGTCTCCTGCCTGCTGCTCTGCTGGAAAAAAAGCATTCTTTTGAGGCTCTCTGAGGGAGCCCGGCAG